>NW_027551569.1:9087136-9137788 GCF_008692635.1 Crocuta crocuta
TCCCCAAATAAAAGCAATATTTATAATGGCAATAAAACATGTAACAACATTAGGAAGTTACCTGACTATTCATTGATGGGGAAATACTTGACTATCTGATCATATCCAGGGGTGCCTGGGTGGCTCAGTCGGTTAAGCATCTGACTTCAGCNTTTCTTTGTTTATTTCCTCAAAGGTTTTTTTTTCAACTTTCCTTTATGTTACTGGTTAACTATTGTGGCAATATTTGGCCTTCGATGGAGTTTATTATCCATTGAACTGCATTTCCAAGCAAACTGACACTGTGCGTGTGTGTGTGTGTGTGTGTATGTATGTGTGTGTATACATACAAACATACATATGCATACTTTTTTTCAAACCTGGAGGGTTTTTTATTAGGACTTGAGAAATACAAATTTCAAATGATAGGTGTAAAATGACCCAGTTTATAAAAATAGACAACAGAAGCAAAAACCAAAGCTGTCGAATGACCGTGTGCATGTTTCAATGGGTAGTGCAGAGAGTGGGTAGGGAGGGTGCTCACTCAGCTAGCACTGTTACCTCAGGGTAGAAGAAACAGAGGAGTCAGGTACGATTTACTTTTCTTTCGATCACAGCTGCATTCTCAGTTACAATGAACACATTTTTAGTTTTTCTAAAAATTAAAGAGAAAATATAAAAAAGAACATTCATGCGCCTATGAACAGAGTGCAGATTCTTTGACCCCACTCCCAAGCTTCCAGTGTTTGTGCAATGAAGCCCCAGAATCGCACTTTCAGCGGCACCTCAGGAGACTCTCAGGCAGGCAGGTGGTCTCCTCACCACACGGAGAAACTCAGCTCTGGCCTGACAATGCCCTTCCTGTCCAAGACAGCCTTCCCAAGGGAACATCACTGATGAGGTGGTTACACTAAATGCAACCATCACGCAGTTCTACTTCCATGAGGTAGCTCCCACATCACCGTGATGGGAGCTTTGGGTGTTCTCAAACTCTTCAACCATGCACTGCGGGAAACACTCTTTCCCACCACAGATGGCTAATGGTATCTGTTGTGTGTGGGTTTACCTCAGGGAGCATCTCGATTTTCTTTATCTTCAAGATGTTAGGGAAGGGGTCTGCTGCCAGCTCTTGAACCAACAATTTTGTTATTTTTTTTCATGACATCTGTCTCCATTAGGAGAAGCTGCCATCGCTGAACAGTGATACCCACATCCCCTGTGTGCCTATTTTCCATTGCTGAAGGAAGGACTTGGTTATCATCACTACAAAGTCAAAGTGCCTTCTTTCTTTTCAACCTTGGTAAAGTGAATGTTTCTTCCCTCCAAAAACAAATATATTCTCAATCTATGTTATTATCAAAGGGAATTGTGATCTTCTTGCCCAATGTAAAAATTATGTGTTTCATGAAAGGTGCAGAAAAAGAAGTAAAGAGAAAAAGCAAGAGATAAGCAACAACCAGAGAGATGGCGGAGAAGGGGGGATTAAGCCTGATTAGCTCCTCAATATTATTTTTACAAGTTCACTATTTCAATTCATCTGTTCCTAGTCAGCAAGTATCATTTTGAACTTACTTTACTGTTTCCTTAGCACAAAATTGTGAGACCTGCACTTTAATGTGCATGTGTTCGTATTTTCCCTTATGTGTTAGGGAAATGATCTTTAAATATCTTATTACATTTCCCATTTAAAGAGGCTGGAAAGAAATTAGCCCTGTATGTTAGAATTCTGTTCTCCCCTCAATGACAAGGCTGATAACTCCTTGTGTGAGGCTGTGTCTAACATTTGTTTTGTTGTCTTGGCAGCAGTTATTAGGAGAAGTTAGGATAAATGGCAAAGTCTGCATGCTTTGAATACATCTGTGGTCTCTTCCGAATATACATGATATCTTTGCATTTATAGAGAGCATGGTCTGACAGCTAACATACTGGATGGTGTCCAGCAAGGCTGGTTAGACTAAAGGCTGCCTGTATTTTGTTCTGGGTGAGGCATGCGCCTTACCAAGTGAAGTTCTGAGGTTATCACTCAATCTCTCTGAAACAAAAATGCCACCTCTGTGGAATATTGTAGTCCAGGTAATTGTCAAAACCGAATTTGGCTACACTGCATAAGGTAAAATGGATGCTTACGCACACTGTTTATCAGGAAATCTTTTGATGACAGAATGGATATTGAGTGGAATACAATACTCTTTCAGTATCTAAGGTACTTTCTGTCCTCTAGAAGCTACGGAAGGACTCCAGAAGAACTGGGATGTTGAGAGAGGAACATAACTACTCCCTCTCTTTCCATCCCCAGCTCTGTCAGGAAAGCAGTAGCGCCTAGATCAATATAATAGAACCAGGTACTCAGAAATAGACACAGCCCCAATGGACAGAATAGAGATCATGTCTGATCGGCTAGATATCGGGAATGCGTTCATATGCGCTTGAAAAAGAAAACTGGCTAGAAAAGGAAGAAGAGGAGATTAGTGGCCTCTGAGGCTGAAAGCAATGGAGATGACAAGTCCAGAGAGTCCAGTCTGACAGTGAAATGAATAACAAAGAACAGAATTGGAACCCTCCTCTGGTCTTTGTTACTTCACTACAGGGAGTATTTCATGGTGTACTGGTGACAGCCCTAGACTAGTAGGTAGAATAACTAAGTTCAGTTGTGGCTCTATATCCTACAATCAGGTGACATACTATAAATATGTCATACTGCAAATATGTCATAATTTCTCAAATCTCATTTTTTCTCTCTGTAAAATGGGAATAATTTTGCTATCACACTGCTTTTAATGTCTCATGGCAGAATGGTTTCCTTCTACCCTTACCTGTTTCTTTCCTTACCTGCTTTCTGAAAAAGGACTGTACCTACATGTTCTTCTGGACACTGTAGGTATAATTAAATGACTATGCAATCAATTCCACCTTAATTTTTTTTTCTGCTAACATTTGCATGTGGCAGGGGTAAAAATAAGATGGCAGCCAGATGCCTGTATTATATCTCAGTAGCCTTTCAGAAAGTTAGCTCACATCCAATTCTTATGGCTAATTTCTAAATATAATAGTTTGAGATCTATATAAAAACACGTACACATATACTTATTTATTTACATATGTGAGTATATGTAAAAATACAAACTCATATTTAGAAATTAACCACAAGGTAGGGTGCCTGGGTGGCTCAGTAGGTTAAGCGTCCAACTTCGGCTCAGGTCATGTTCTCACGGTTCGTGGGTTCGAGCCCCGTGTTGGGCTCTGTGCTGACAGCCATCTCAGAGCCTGGAGCCTGCTTCAGATTCTGTGTCTCCTTCTCTCTCTGACCGTCCCCTGCTCCCTCTCTCTCTCTCTCTCTCAGAAATAAATAAAACATTTAAAAAATTTTAAAAGAAGAAATTAACCACAAGGTATATAGATACAGATATATCTGTGCAAAGGTATATGTGAACTGTACGATTATTTTTTTAACAGTGTTTTGTTTTTTTCTTTCCAGACAACTGAAACGTCTCCATTATACCCTACCCAAATGAGCTCAAGGTGAACTCAAAAATACATGAAAGAAAAGTCATTGCTCTACCCCCCAAAATAAGATGGCTCCAGCACTAGTGCCGGATGAGCCCATATCCCACCCAGAACTAGCTTTCCCATCAACAACTCCCTCTTGAGCAGAACACCATGACTTACAGTCTCAAGGAGGAAGCCAGGTCACCAAGAAAAAGTCATGTTCAATATACTCAGTGTTAAATAATAAAATAGTGACAAATTAAAACAAATCCAGACTTAGATAAAGAGATCTTATTTAAAAAGAGGATTTCAGAAGAGAAGGGGAGTTAGTGCAACAGGGACCATGCTCTGACCATAAGATCTCTAAGCCTCTGCTTCATCAAATGTCAGGCAGAAAGGATTTCCCTTTTAACAGGAAGGAATAAACGAGGCTAGGAGGAGTGAGGGTCGGGGGTGAGCAAGTGGCATGATCTGACAGTTGAGCAGGAACGATTTTCTCTGCAGCGAGCAGATTCTCAGGAAGCACCATTAAGGAAGGATTATTCCTTCTTCCAATGATTGCTGAACCTCAGGGGTGAGCAGAGGTCTCTGGGCTTAACTAAAGTTTGGTCAAGTCAAATTAGCAGGCATTTTGCTCAGGTCGATCAGCTGGGGCACATTCACAAATCATTTATGAGATGAAGAATGGGATTTGGAAGGTCTGTATCTGGCCTCGTCATAGGTAAACACAGAGGTCATTCATGAGTCTTATATGAGTCACATGAGGGAGATGACTCAGCAGTAAGCTATTTCCCAGGACACAAAAGGATGGGGACATTTCTTAATCATTGTTGTTTTCCAGAAGCGCAGGACTCAGGTGAAGTTCAACACTGTCAACAGGTAAAGAAAAAATTCCATTTGACCCCCAAACTGCTGATGTCATTTGCCATCTATACTCAAGACAACAGCAGCTGCCAATGTATTATGGTTTTGATACCAATCTCAAAGCCTGCCCTCACACACTTACTCATGATGTTGTTAGTGAAATTTGATGATGAGACAAAGGTCTTGGGGAAGAAGAGCTTACTTTCCCATTTGGGTAGTGCTGTTTCCCAGGGTGTTTAATAGGACCCGGGGGCCAACTTGGGTAGACAACATAACAGAGTGCAACCTGAAATGGGCAAGAGAAGAGTATGGGCTTAACCTCATGTATAGTGTGGCTTTTTAGGGCATCTCTCTTGACCTATTCCAGAAGCTTGTGGGAGTAACATCAAAGAGGCACTCATAGGAAGTCTTGGGTAACCATCCTGCCCATTTCATAGCTTCTAAGGGAGGATATACAGAAGTGGTGGGAAGAGTTGGGAAAGCAACCCAAGATGCTGGTAAGACTATTTTTCCCCCAAAAAGAAACCTACTTAACCACAGGCCTAACAAGTAAGCCTTTAGTGTTAACACAAGAGACTATAACATAATGCTGATCTCACTAGCTCTGGCCTCCTGTCCACTCCCACCTACTGTACTCCTTTACCCAGGTAATGGAATACAGTGAAGTTATAGACCTGGTAGGAGGAGCTTTCAAAAAGAATAAATGGTCAAGCTCCTTTGCACAATCCTACAAAAGGGGTTATAGTATGGGCTGTGTCCAAGAAAAGACTAGAGAATCACTCCCAGATGCTATGTACTAATTTAGAGTTTTTCTTGTATTTTCCAAAATTAAGAACAGCAACAAACACATACTGAGAAACACACATTGATAGAGCATTAAAAGGAGAGATGTCACAGAAAGCAAGAACATAAAACTGTAATAATTTATTAAATCTCTGATGTTTCACTGGAGAATGTCCAAATGCAACATGCCTGCCAATTTTTGGAAAAAAAAAATCTCAACCATATCCAGCTACCTACAGCATCTATTCACAGCTCCCACTGACACAAACACTAACTTCATGGCTCCGCATACATCACAACACAACCTGCCTCCGGTTTCCCCATTTCCCTCCTCTCTGATGAAATTGTTGGCAGCCAACACAGGCAATCAGTAAGGTCAGCTTGGCTGAACTGAGTCTTTGATTAAGTTATCAATATGAGTATGAGACTAGACAGCTAATCATGGGTACTCAGTATAATTAGCATTGTCATCTCCCTGAAGCACTGCCCAGTGATTCATGCCTTAGAAGACTTGGTGGAGAGCTCTCAGAATGGACATAAAAGGAGTGGTGTGCAGTTGAAGTGTCAGGAGTGCAGTTCATTGGTCACAACTATTTTTATCTTATATTTTAAATTCTGGCCTTTCCCAGACACGCTAACATCTATGGCTCTAGGTACTCTTCCCCAGCTAATGTGTAGGTTCTACATTAGTTTCTTTGATGAGGGCTTTCACTATTTGCAAGTCCAACTTGCGGTAAAACCTAGCTGCCTGACCGCCCACCTCTCTCAACTTATGGCAAAGCTAAATTCACCTGTAATGAACTTGGTGGCCAGGTCTAGTTTATATTTTTAATATTATACATCCTCACCCCCTGCTTCTTTCCTTACTTTGCACGGCTTGATGAAAGGTCTAATATAACTGAATTCCCTAGAGTCAAAGAAGGTGCAAATGGCATCTCACGGCTCTCTTCCTTCCAAACTTCAGGCTGATTTGGTGAACCCTGGGTTTTCTAAATCTAGAGGCCATCTTAAAATAGTCTTTTCCAGGTGAACCTTGTATATCAGGTGTATTCTGAGATGATTCTTGGGTTTTGGGTCACTGTGGGTCTTAGGAACTTAATATCATCTATTTTGCCATCCTTCTTGGTTATTCAACCTTTGCCTTCTAGCTGAATTCTTCCCACCTGCTTTTAAACCTTAAACCTGTTCAAAGATCTCCCCGTTAAAATAAGTATTTTCTAGTCCTCATAATCCCATATTCCTCTACCGACTGCCTTATTAGTCCCTTCACAGCCAATCTGAAGGGATGTCTAGCTACATCTCAATTTCCTTATCTTCTACTCACCTCTTCCAGCTACCAGTTTGGCTTCAAGCCCCAGAACTCCTCTAAAACAATGCTTATAAAGGTCACCTATAACCTTCTCTAAATCCAGACTATACTTTTCAGTCTTCTTTATTCTTGATATTTTAATAGACTTGACACTTTTGACCACTTCTTTCTCCTTGAAACACTACCCTTGGCTTCTGCGACATCTCAATATCCAGGGTTTCCTCTTATCTTTGTGGCCCTTGAAAACCTGCAAGATTCGTCTCTTGATATCTTCTCTAAATAACTCCAGGCTGTGGCCAAGATTAGTGTCAGTGGCCTCTGCTCATATAGATCTGTCTCAATTTCTTGGATATGTTAGACATTTTCTTAGGAATGTAGGCTCCCGGGGCGCCTGGGTGGCTTAGTCGGTTAAGCGTCCAACTTTCGCTTAGGTCATGATCTCGCGGTTCGTGGGTTCGAGCCCCGCGTCGGGCTCTGTGCTGACTGCCAGCTCAGAGCCTGGAGCCTGTTTCAGAGTCTGTGACTCCCTCTCTCTCTGACCCTCCCCTGCTCATGCTGTCTCTCTCTCTCCTATAAATAAATAAAAATATAAAAAAAAAAAAAAAAGGAATGTAGGCTCCCTCAAGTTCAAAAGCAAAAAATAAAAGAGAGAGCTCTGATTTGACCAAGGATGAAAAATGTGACATTAGTCATTTTTCAGTTGGTATTTTGATAAATATATTGATTGGTGATATGAATACATACAGATAAAGGTTTATTAATCTTTACCATTTAACATGCACATAAAGAACACTTTTTGGAAGCTATCCCTTTATAAGATGGTGAAAAACTATAAAACAAACTGGCAGGCAAAGGACAGTAGGAAAGGAGTGTCAATAGCTTTAGGGGAGTTCTAAGATGGTGTAGTTGGGGATTCAAGACAGAATGGAGAAAGAAAAAAGCAGAAGACCAAGTAGATTAATCCTGAAGGGGTATTCTGCTAACATTAGTCTCATTTTCTAGATTAGAGGATGGAATGACTTGGAAGTCTTTCCCCTACCTCCCCAAGATCATTCTCATTAAGGCAGAATTTAAATAACATTGAATCTATTTTTAGGACAAAGACCTGAACTGGCAAGCACTCAAAACTCAAATTCTTCTTTCCTTCAAATGACGTAAAAACTATTTCCCTCAAAGATTTTCCACCTCAAAGTACACATAAGATGGTATCATGTGCCCTTCCCTGATTAGGCACAAATAGGTATTAAACTTAAGGCAAATTTGAGGATAAAATAAAGATTTGCGGGTCCAAAAGTACATGAGAAAAGCAACCTGATCTAGAATACTCTAGAAATTCACCTTTCTGACATTGAGCAAAAAGGCACTACACACAGTTTACTATTTCCCATTCTTTTCTGACTAACTTGCCTCTTTTGGCCTAAGAACAGTGTGCTTGGTCTGCCTATGGCTCTCACTAACACGTAAATCTTTAACCCACGTGCAGGCCAACCACATTCTTCAATACTTCTCTAGATGAATTTCTCCATCTGCAAAATTCCCACTGCAGAGGGAAAAAGAGCGATTCAAGGACAACTCAGCTTGATTATCAGCTCCTTGTAGACAAGAGACCCACTGTGTCCTAGGTATCTTTGTACTCCATAGAATATGGCCCGTAGAGGGATGCTCTTTAAGTATTTACTGAATAGACACAGCAATGACCAATTTCAATAATTCTTTTCTTTCAATCATTCTTAATTAGCATTTTACAAGTAACTGAATGACTACTAACTGCATTTACTTGGTCAATATACTTCTTTTTTTTTTTTAATTTTTTAATTTATTTTTGAGAGAGAGAGACAGCGTGAGTAGGGGAGGGTCAGAGAGAGAGGGAGACAGAATCCGAAACAGGCTCCAGGCTCTGAGCTGGCAGTCAGCACAGAACCCGACACGGGGCTCTCGAACCCACGAACCGTGGGATCATGACCTGAGCCGAAGTCGGCTGCTTAACCAACTGAGCCACCCAGGCGCCCCATTGATCAATATACCTCTATAGATTGCTTTCTAAAGAGTGATTACACAAGGAGGAGCTGGGCCATGTACAATCTTCATTTGTACACTCTGAAAAACTAATCCGAAACAATATCTAATGTACAGCATAAGGAATATAGTCAATAATATGGTAATAATTTTGTATGGAGACAGATGGTAACTAGACTTACTATGGGGATCATTTCACAATGTATACAAATATCAAATGGCTATGATGTACACATGAAATCAACAGGACGTTGTATGCCACCACACACACATAGCCTATAGACAGAGGAGAAGCATTAGAGTTTAGGTGTTATTACCACATGCTCCTTGAGCAAAAGAAGCCAGGGACAAAGTCAGCACAAAAAACCTCTGGAGTTAAGGTCATTCAGGATTTCTCTCTTAGGCCTCTGTCCCCAGACTGAATGTCACCAAGTACGAGACAACAAACTGGCAGCCTGGAGAGGGGAGAGGGTTTCCTGTGACTTGCAAAGTAGCCTGTACATAGACAACTGTATCACTTCCCTCAGGAATGAAGGAGTGGAGTACGCGCACCTCCCTTCATGTGTCTTAAGGGAATTCTGCATTAAAATGGTTCATAATTGAAAGGACATATTTTAATACAATTATTCGTTTCAAAAACAACGGTAATAATTTATAAAACTTAGCACTGTGAACTCAAAACACCCCAAGGATTGCTTCCTTCCTTTTTAGGTACAGAACTTGTGTGTGTTTTATCTGTTTTTCATTTTTCTTATTAGATGCCCGAAGATAGCTCATATTTTGTTCTTATTTCATCAGTCACTTGCCAAGTGATTATTTCATTATTTCATATTATTTCATTGATAGATAGAATCCCTCCCTGGTCTCCCATGACCAGAGAGGGAAGAAGAGCCAATTAGTCTTCTCGATTAAATGATATAATGTAATATAAACATTGTACAGTGTTCTCCCCTTGTCCTCAGTGTCACTTTCTGTGATTTCAGTTACCCACAGTCAACTGTGGTCCAGAGACAGATGACGCTCCTTCTGATGTACTGTCGGAAAGTGGCAGTAGCCTAACACTGTCACAATGCCTATGTCATTCCCTCCCTTTGTCTCATCAGGTAGGCATTTTATCATCTCACATCATAAGAAGAGGAAGGGTGAGTAACAATAAGATATTTTGAGAGAGAGACTACATTCATGTAACTTTATTACAGTATAATGTTATAATTCTTCTCAGTCATTGTTACTAATCTCTTACTGTGCCTAATCTATAAACTGAACTTTATCATAGGTATGCATACATAAGAAAAATCGCAGTATGTATAGGGTTTGGTGCTGTCTGTGGTTTCA
This sequence comes from Crocuta crocuta, assembly GCF_008692635.1. Lineage (NCBI taxonomy): Eukaryota > Metazoa > Chordata > Mammalia > Carnivora > Hyaenidae > Crocuta > Crocuta crocuta. Next base: position 9,096,909 of record NW_027551569.1, read on the forward strand.
GGCATCCACTAAGGGTCTCGGAAGGGAGTGCCCGGGGATCAGAGAGGACCACTGTATAAGTTACCTAGTTCCTAACAGGCATTCAAAGATGCTAATTCCTTCCCCCTCTCTTAGTATGTCTTCCTGATGAATCACTAGAATTTTAGACTTGGATAAGCCAGAAGCACTGAACAGGCTATGTTGAAACACTCAAACAATATGTTGAAATTGCTTCTGGGGTATTTTATTCACTCAAGACATAGCATCTAATATACTCCAGAGGTGCCTTGGGAGCTGGAGGTGCAAAGATGAAGACGATCCAGGTCCTTTCCCCCTAGAGCTTAAACCTAATGAGGAGGAAAGACCAATAGACAGAATATTGCACTCAGATGTGATGTTGGTCAGACACAGGATATGTTTCCTGAAACTCTGGATCACAAGTGACAGAAAACCCAACCCTTAGTGGTTTAAGCCAAAAAAGGAACATCCTGACTCAAATGACTAAAGAGTGGAGGGAAGAGTTGGTCATGCACGGCTTCACGAAACGGCCCCATGCAGTGTCATCAGGACATTCTTTCTCTTTGGTCTGCCTCACCTGCTTCAGTGTGGGCTCCAGGCTCAGAGAGGCTCCCACCTGTAATCTCTTGGCTATAGCAACAAGAAGCCTGGCATACATCATGCCCAAGCCTAGAGAAAAAAGAGAGAGTTTGCCTCAAAATTGAGTCGTGTGTCCTTTCCTGGACCCATCACACAATGTTAAAGGAGGAAATTAACTGATCACTTTTAGCTAATCCATTAATCTACCTGTGGAGCAGAAGGCAAAATCAATCTCAACCAAACCAAATGAGCAGCAGAGCAACAGAAGCCACCAACACACAGAGCTCTTACTCTGCACGAGGCACTTCTAAGCCACTGAGTTGCGATCATTCACTTGGTCCAGTCTGCAATCGTAGGAGGCAGATACTATTATTATCCTATTCAGAGATAATAAGCTTGAAGCAGAGACTGCTTAATAACTTTGCTCTGGGTCTCCACACAGGATGAACGATTTTGTCAGGAGAAGACAGAGTGCCTTTTGGAGGCCAAAAACAAGATCCCCCCAGGTCTAAGGGTAAGCTCGGGACACTATGGGAATCAGAGAAGTGGTTGAATTTGAAATGGAGAAATAGAGTCAGAAACGTGAAGGAGGAGACGAAGCCAGGGTGAGGTGGGAGGCTGACAGGAATTAGAGGTAATAGATTCTTGCATTAAAAGTTTACCTTGCCCCATTTCTAATTCCTACTGTCCAGCAGTCACATGTACCTGAAAACCACACTTTATAGCCATGAGACATAACTGATTGCCTACTAACAAATAAATGTGTTTATTGTGTAACTCTTTAGGGAGTAACTGCATTTATTCTATTTTCAATCATATATATTTGAACTAAAATAAGTAGCGTAAAAATATTCTGTGTGAAATAATTACATGTTTTAAGTGTTTATTTATTTTGAGACAGATGGAGAGAGCATGAGTTGGGGGAGAGGCAGAGAGAGAGAGAAAGAGAGAGAGAGAGAGAGAGAGAGGGAGGGAGAGAGAGAATCTCAAGCAGCCTCCATGCTGTCAGTGCAGAGCCTGATGCGGGGCTGGATTTCATGAACCACAAGATCATGACCTGAGCTAAAATAAAGAGGTGGGATGCTCAGCCAACTGGGCCACTCAGGTACCCCTAAAATAATTACATTAAAAAAATTCATATGTAGGGGCGCCTGGGTGGCTTAGTCGGTTAAGCGTCCGACTTTCGCTTAGGTCATGATCTCACGGTTCGTGGGTTCGAGCCCCACTCGGGCTCTGTGCTGACTGCCAGCTTAGAGCCTGGAGCCTGTTTCAGTCTGTGACTCCCTCTCTCTCTGACCCTCCCCTGCTCATGCTGTCTCTCTCTCTCTCTCTCCTAGAAATAAATAAAACATAAAAAAAAATTAAAAAAAAAATTCATGTGTAGAAAAAGATATGGAAGATTAATTAATGTAATTGTATCTGGGTGAAGGATTATAGGGTTTTCCTCCCTTTATTGCTTAAAAATATACATATGTTACTTCTGTAATAAGTTTAAAAAGAAATGTATGTAATTACAAAAAATTCAAACAATATGCAAGTGTAATACAGTAAAGTGGGAAATAACCCTCCTTTCCATTAGAAAGCTCTTACAGGAAGAATAGCCACTGTTAACCCTTTGGTGTGTATCCTTCCAAATAGCTATGTGAGTATACATAAAATAATATACATATATATTATGTATTATACATAATATAATTTATATATACAGTGAAACCTTGGTTTGCAAGCATCATTTGTTCCAGAAATATGCTTGTATATTGAAGTATCTCAAAGCACTTGCATATCAGAGTAAATTTCAAGAACCACTGGCTAAGTTGTGATCATGTGATGTTCACCTTCACATACTGCTTGTATTGAGTAGTATTGCTACATCATTCATTTATCAAGTTAAAATTTATTTGAAATGTTTGCTTGTCTTGTGGGAACAAGTTACCTGCAATCCAAGGTTTTACTGTATATAGAACTTCCCACAGAAGGGGTCCTACTAAAATATTGCGCCAGGACTTACTTCATCCAGGCAACAAAACACTATGTCTGTCTTTCCATGTGTGGACATAATAACTCTGCCTCATATTTTAACTGACTCATGGTATTCCCAAATAGAGGCACACTGTCATTGGTTTACCTAGTCTATCATTGATGATTATTTGAGGTTTTTCTAACTTTTTCTTATTACAAACTTCAGTGAAACTCTTTATGTCTATACCTTTTTGTAGATGTGCAAGGATGGTTTACATTAATTTCCAAAAGTAGAATTTCTGGATCAAGAGTGCACATATTTTAAATTCTGATTTACAAATGGACTCCCTAGAGAAGAGTCCAATTTATACTTCCAGCTGCAAATAAGCTATGACTGTTGCATCATATTCTCAACAACCCTAGAGGCTATCAATTTAATTTTGGTTAGTGGGCAAACAACAGCATTTCTTTCTTCAGAAACACTTTGGGAAACAGTGTTCAGTAATTATTTTTGGCTTTGAGCCTTAGCCAGTAAACTATTTTGATTTCAAATGTCTTCAATAATCTTTCCAGAATAGTCATCACTGGAAACCTTTGTACAGAATATAAATTCACTTCTTTGACTTAAAAGTACAATCAGCTGAATTAATTTTCAGCTGATTGGTTATGGATCAGACTGCTAGTCTCCTGTAGGACTATGGAAGGGGAAGTATAAAGATGCAGCTGGAATGTATGGTGACCCCAGAGCACATCTGGAAGTTGGTGTTTGGAATGAAACCCTGACTTGGGTAGGACTGACCACTGAGAGAGGACAAGGGCAGATTATGTATATTTCCATTTTGGAAATCTGTAAAGAATAGTTTTAAAAGCAGCCTGCTTATTCATTATACAACCCCATGCACAGAGCTCCTGAGGAGCTGTTTCTTATTCACCGCAAAGGATGGCTCATCAGGGAAGAGAGGAGATGCATTAAAGAGATGTTTGGAAATTTGCATGGAAGAAAGAGAGTAAACCATAATGGAGCAGGGATAGCATCTTGGTAGTGAACATGAGCAACTGAGGGAGGGGGTGGACCAATCCCTAGAGGCGGTCTGATGAGAACATATGAGCTAAGCATTGTCCAATACAGGCTTCCTCTCTAGAGGAATCTCTGCTTCATGTAAAAATTATACTATGAACATTTAGGAATTGTTCCTAATTGTTCATTATACAATGAACATTCTGGATCTCCATGGTTCTGCCTCTGCTTCTGTCCTATCTGTTCACGCTGTCAGGGGTCCAAAGATGTGACAGTTACTGAATCATCATGGAGAATCCAAGAGGCTGTGCAGGAAGATAGAGTCCAAGGTGTTTGAACTTCACAGCTCAGGGCCATGCATTTTATCTCATGTTGGAGAGTAGAAAGTTGGGTGGTGTTCCCTTGGATATGAGCATAGTTCTATAAGGTCAATACCATTCTTATTTTGCAAAGGATGTAACTGAGGCTCAGCGAGGTCAGGAACTCACCTGAGATCAGGAGCTTTTGTGGTAGTCAGCCTCTAAGGCTGCCCCAAGATGTCCACCCTCCTGGTATTCTCAACTTGTGTAATCCTATCCATGAGTATGGGCTGGATTTAGCGCCTTGCTTCCAGAAACAGAACAGAATGATGGTATGTTACTCTTGAGATTAGGTTTTAAAAAGTTAGCTTTTTTCCTGTTAGCTTTAAGTTCTGTTTAGGGTGATGAAAAAGTCTTGTAAGTAGACAGTGGTGGGGACTGCACAACACCGTGAATGTACTAAATGCGTCTGAAGTGTACGTTTAAAAATGGTTAAAATAGGAAATTTTATGTCGTGTGTGTGTGTGTGTGTGTGTGTGTGTGTGTGCAGCCACAACAAAAACTTTTGCAAACAAAACAAAACAAAACAGAAACACGTAGCTCTGTCTCGGGACTCCCTCTGAGCTTCCTCTCCCTGGGGGAAGCCAGCTGCCATTCTGTGAGTAGCATTTTGGGGAGGCCCAGGTGGCAAGGAACTGAGGTCTCTGGCCTACAGCCATCAAGGATCTGAAGTCTGCCAACAGCCACGTAAGTAAAGTTGGAAACAGGTCGTCCTTCAGTCAAGCCTTGAGATGACTGTGGCTTTGGGAAGGACCCTGAAGCAGAGGTACCCAGCGAAGCCATAACCAGCTTGCTAGCCCACAGAAACAGTGAGGTAGTAACTTAAGCAGCTAAGTTTGAGGGTAACTTGCTTTGCAGCAATAGATAACTAACAGCTCTTAGATGGCCAAGCTGAATTTAAGCCCGATTTGCCTGTCTCCACTCTGAAGTCTTAATTATTTGATTAATTTATGCATTCATTCAAATGTGTTTTTGTGCCTGTGAACCTGAATACACCATGCTAGAGACAATGCCTGGAGGGATGTCCTAAGAGTCTACTTTTTCTAAACAAACAGGGTCCACTCTACATAAGCTCTGACTTCACGTCACGGGACCGATTCACCAGTTAAGCGGAAATGGGCAATTGCAACCAAGCATGTGTCCATCCCCTACCCTCTTACCACATGCCTGCCCTCCCTGCTTCCTTCCTTCCAGGGGTCTGCTTCTCCAGTCCCTGTGAGGAAATGGCCTCTCCAGCCTGCGGCAAACCTGGAGGCAAAGACACTGTGCAGGGACACCCAGTACCGGTCTTGCTTCTGCTCCCAGGAGAGGAGCCTTGCTCCTTCTGAGTTTGGCTACAGAATCGGGCGAGTCGGTTGTTCTAAAATGTTCTGTGAAATGCAGGGCACAGACTGGTTGTGTAAGTTCCTCCCAAAGCCTCTGAAATACAGGCCTATAGAGTGGGTAAGAATTGAGCTTCCCAGATCCAGAGAGAGGCCCTCTTGCAGGATGGAGTCTGTGCAGACCTCCTAGAGAATCTGGAGGGTGAGGGAGACTTGACTGACATATACTACACGTGCTCTTATCTGTTTAGACACCTCTCTCCCCAAGAGATTTTGTGCCTTCCGCCGAGTGATTTGGCTTTTCCTCTAATCGTGCACTGAGGACACTGTCTCGTCTCCTTCCATTTCACTCCATCACCAGATTTGGATATTATTCTTCTGCTGGTGGAGACGACTTGCTTCACAAATGTACTGAGTAGTCTCTAACTTGTACAAAGAGATACACACATCAAAACAACAGAGACCTGAAGTATGCAAGTGTTCCTCCGAGCTACCCACCTTAATGCCTGCCATAGAAGAGGTGAATAATTGATTTTGATTTAAACCCAAACCTGCCTCGGCTTTTAACCAATGTTAAAATGTCCTCCTGTGCCCGTTCCTAAGTTGTTTTACCGGTCAGAGGTACTCACCTTGGCTGACTTAATCGTCAGAGGGTGAGCAATGCCGGTGTGTTCCAGAAAGACCCAAGCTGGGTAAGAGAGCTCTATTGTCTTACGTTATTTTGGCGACTCCCACAAAAATTATTTTTTTAAGCAGTGTATACTCAGCAGTAAACATCTCCTTCTAGGAACTGTCCCTACATCATACCACACTCCCCTAGTTCTTCAGTGATTTCTGTTGTCATGTCCGAGTGGGAAGTCATCCCCAGTCAAGTGTTTCAAATAGCATTTGAGTCTTCTGCTTTTCACGTTAGCCTTAGGTGGTTCTATAAATAAGCCAACTTCATTGAGAGAATTTTTTAAAGTCTGGTATCCCCCTGAAGATTTGGGGATTTGAGGTAAGAGAGGCATAGACTCGGATCTTAAGAGCAAACTCAGGATTAGGTGCACCGAACCATACAATCATCAGGGGGGACTTGCACCATTTCCAAGGACATCCCTGTCCCCACCCTCTCACCTTGTGCCACTCCCATTCTACCAATCTCCCCTGACACCTCTAAGGGGGTAAAAAAATTTTAATGTTCATTTATTTATCTTGAGAGAGAGAGAGATCGTGCATGTGTGTGAGCCAGGAAGGGGCAGAGAGAAAGGGAGAGAGAGAGAGAAAGAGAGTCTCAAGTAGGATCCACACTTAGCACAGAGCCGGAAGTGCAGCTCCATCTTACAACTGTGAGACCATGACCTGAGCCAATATCAAGAGTTGGATGCTTAACTGACAGAGCCACCCAGGCACCCCTAAGTTGGTCAAATCTTTTAAGAGAGGCCAGTGCTGCTTACTCCCCAGCAGGGATAAAAACTTCAAGTGCAAATACCCTCAGAGAAAACAACTGGACAAAATTAATTTGAATGGAGATGCGAATAAGGTCGCAGAGCCTTTGTTGATGTGGCTGAGAGGCAAGGAGTCAAAGGGCACCGTGTCCCTAAGGTAGTGATAGAGAGTCAGGGTATAGGTGGGAGAGGAAGGGCCGACAGATGCAAACACACACATCTAACTCACAGCTCAGTTCAGGTCAGCTCCACCAGGCAGGGGTCAAGGATTAAAGCAACAGTGTGCCAGTCTCCAATTTCCTATTTTAAGACTGTAACAATTGATGTTTAGAACAGACTAGATTCCCTCATAGAAAAATTAAAGAATCTTACACAAAGCAACAATCATCTAGAATTTTCTAATTGTAAAAACAGAATAGATTAGGTCACTTTAGAGAATCAGATAACGGGAATATGCAGAAGCTAAAAGCACAGTGCAGAAAAGATTGTATTTTGAATGCATATGCGAGGGGTCTGCCAGATAATAACGATTTTAGGCTTTGTGGGCCACCAGTCTCTGTCACAACTAATGGACTATATCTTGGTGTGAAAGCAGCCAGCCATAGGCCATCTGTAAACAAATAGGTGTGGCTAAGTTTCCATAAAACTTTATTGACAAAAATAGTCTGTGGGCCAAATTTGGTCCACAGCCTACACAGTCTGCTGACCTCATGTTAAACATATTATATCAAGTTAAACAGAAGATAAATCTTTTCACCCCTCAGACCTTGTATATCATAACATCTTACAATGGATTAGCTTCTAAAGCTAGCAGAACAATAGTCAGAATTACCTCTTAGATTTTAGAATCGCCTGTGGGAACAGCCACCTACTAAGGGAAGAGCACATCACATCTCCCATACCCGGTTCCTTCTCAGTAATCCACTCTGACAGCAGAAGAGCTCATACCACTGGAATTCTCTCTCATGCCAACAGTTTCTCATAACTTAAATGCAAATGTGACAGGAAGTCAGTGTATGCAACAACCTTGAATAATGTATGGGCTCCTTCTAAAGGAAAGATACCATCTCCTGTACCTTCAGCATTGTTTCAGGGTACTTTGGGTGCAACATTGCTCAAATATGTATAAAACTAATGCACCTCGATGCAAAGGCTTTTGCTTATCATTCTTGTGCAATTCTGAACCCAAGATGAATGTAAAAATTAAATACATAACTAGCAATAGCCAACTGCATTAAAATAATGCAATGGATAGGGGTGTTCTTGCTGCAATGAAATAAGTGCTTGCAGTATGAAAATGTCACTAGCTGCCATAGCCCCGAACCAGGCAAAACATCACCGTGCCATCAGGGGGAGCATGACGACATCTGCAACTCAATTTCCCTTCTTTCTCCCACTCACTGGCCAGGGGAGCGTCACACCCTCTCAGAGAAACAAACAGAGGCCCCTGAGATTCAGCAGCAGGTGATACAAATGGATGCATAGTCACTGTTTTCAAAGGGAACCCAAAGTCCCCTGAGGATGCGCCTGAACAGCCCAGTTTGAAGACTATTGCTTGGCACTGGATTACTGAAGCCTGGTTATGTTTCCGAAGGGATTTCTGCCCTCCTGGAAACCCCTCTAGTGTTTATTATTTTCATCATTCAGGAGACACTGGGCATTTACATTGTTCTTTCCTTCTACACTGATCATTGGCTCCTTCAGACAAAAGCCCAAGTCAGGTGGACTACTCTCTGGAGGTTCAGGTTCCAACCTGAGTCATGCCTGCAAGATTTCAGGAAAATCACTTATTTTCCCCAAGCTTCAGTTTCCCATCTGCGGAGTGGGGNGATCACTGAATCCACCGTCCTTATTTTGTACATTAATTTATTCAGATGCCTGCTGTGGGCTGGACCTTGTGTAAGATGTTGGAGGTATAGGAGCAAACACAACAAAGCACCTGCTCTCAGGGAGCCTGAATTACAGTGAGGGGAGCTGACATAAGTTAGCAAGCAGTTAAAATATAATAGTAAAAAACTGTATATATATAAAATAAACAGCGACATTTGCTACTATATTATAATTGATTATGTATAATTGTATGTAAAGAGAGAAATAAAATTACTATGACTACTTTCAGAGCACTGGTGGGCCACTCACCCCAGCCTGGAGGACCGAGGCAGGCTTCCAAGGGAATATCACTCACCAGCGAGTGAGTCCTGAAGGACTTCAGTGCTATGGAGACACAAGACAGCAAGGCATGGTGGGGAGTGAGACCCTCTGGGGACTACATGCCCTCAGTTCTGAAGGACACCAACGCATCTCCAGTGGATGGTGGTCGAATGGAAATTGGGGCCCTGATGTGCCACACTTCCTGATTTTTTTTAAAGAGAAGCAGGATTATTTGGGCTTTAGAAATAAAAATGACGGATCTAAAAAATGTGGCACTTAATGTTAATTGAACAAGTACCATTAAAGAAAGTCCTCCCCCAGCCCTTATGTTGCCCTCTCGTACTTTCTGCTCTTTGCTGGCCCTTCGGCTGGGCCCTTTTGCAGTTTCAGGGTTCTGCCCATGTGCCCACTGCAGGACTGGGAGCCTGGCAGACACAGAGACAGGCATCCTTAGCGAGGTTTGCGGTAGGCACGCTGGCATGGATATGTGCACGAGGCAGTCAGAGAATGTGTGGGCTTTAGGGGACTAGAGACGGGGTTCCTGAGCCTTCCTTCCAATTCAACCACCTTTCTTTAGCTCTCACACAGGTCCAATAGGAGAGCAGGACGTACTGCATGAATTACAGCCACTTAGGTCTCTGGGGCATTTATGGATCTCAAAAGCATTTGCCGAATTCAACTTCAGGTTTCTCCCCAACACTTAGTATTGAGTGGCTATATCAGCCTTGGGGGATTTTCATTTCATATCAGAAGAGATAGTTTCAGGAGGTCAGAGCCCAGGGTGGGGGAGGAGAGACCCAAGTCATAGTTCCCAAGTGGAAAAATAAACTTGGATGTGCACTTGACAAATGCATGGAGATCAGAACCCAACTATTTGAAAAGCAAAGTCACCAAGGTGTTTTTTGTAAAACATCACTAGTGAGAATGATCATTCCGTGGCTCACATGTGGTCCCCTTTTCCTGTTTTTAATCCATTAGGCAAAGAACATCTGAAGAGTTATGGGGAACCAGAATCCGATGTCCAGGATGCGCCTTCAGGGTTGGGTAGCTGAGAGGAGAGGGGGAGCTGTAATACGGTGGTGGAGACTCTGGCCCCCCTCCCTCTGCACCCCAGCAGCTCTGGGGGTGGCTCAGCGCCTCTCCTCCTACCCCACAGGAGGCAGGCAATAGCATTAATCAGCCACCGCCTAATTACCAGCTAACTAATTTGTGAGGAGGGGAGCTCCCAGGTCCCTGCTGTGTCTTCATAATTAACCCATAAGCTGGTTAATCTGGTAGCCCCTTCCCTTGATCTCCCGACAAAAAACCACAGTGCGCTCTATAGCTGAGTCACACAAGACAGAAGCCCAAGAGTTGTCTTCAGTCTTTCCTCCCTTAATATCCACCCCAATCACCTACCAAATGCTGTCAAATGCGCCTTCTCGATGTCTCTCTTATCTCCACCCCCTTTGGATTCTCCCTGTTCCTCCTCTGATGCAGGATCTCCTGTCTCTTGCCTCCCCTACTGAAGCAGTCTTCCTTCCAAGACTCTCTGCCTAACCCCCATCTCTCCCTCCTTCCCTCATCTCTCCCCGCACCCCCAGCTCTCCTCCCCCCCTTCCATTCCCGAAAGTATCTACATGACAGAGGCTAAGGCATGTCACTTCCCTGCTTAAAACCCAGGGTTCTAGATTGAGGATTTAGGTTGTACGTGGCCTCCAGAGTCTTCCATGATCTGAACCAGTGGCGCTGTCTTCGAAAGCAAGCAATACCTCCCCACACAAAGGGCCCAGCCCTAGTGGGCACACACTGAGAGCACAGCATTCTGTGACTCTAAACACCGCAGTGAAATGGTGACCACGGGGTAAAGTAATTCCTTGCGGCCCCAGAAGCAGCCCAGAAGAAAGGTCTTGTCCACTTCCCCAACCTACCACCGTCTTCTTGGATGCTTTGGATACAACTGGTTGCTCTCTCCCTCTTCAACCCAGCTTCCAGTTCTCTTCTTGCAGCCCCTCGTCTTTCTACAGCCTTCCCAAAGCTCCTTCGGGGTTTCCTTTGGTAATTCCTCTGGTCTTTCCTCCCCTTGGAGGATCCAGGATCCTTGGCCCTCTTTTTCAGTCTCTATACTCATGCCCTTGAGATCTCATCTGGTGTTAGAGCTTTGTAAAGACCTTCAAGACTCTGGTGACTGAAATCTGTAGCTCTGACCTCTCCCTAAGGCCCAGATATGAGTATCCATTACCCACTTGATATCTTCACTAAGAGGCAGCTCCAGCTCAATATTTAGACAGCTTTTTCACCACCCTAACTTTCAACCTGCTCCTTCTTCCAGTTTTACTTCTTTATTCTATTTAGACCTCTCATTAGAAAGCAACATTATCCATCTAATTACTCAGACCAAAAACCCAGATAACTTCTTGGGGCACATGGGTGGCTCACTTGGTTAAGTGTTTGACTCTTGATTTCAGCTCAGGTCATGATCTCACAGTTGTGAGGTCAAGCCCCATGTCAGGCCCTGTGCTGGACATGGAGCCTACTTAATATTCTCTCTCTTTCCCTCTTCCCCTTCCTTGCTCATTCTCTCCCTCTCTCTCTCTCTCTCTCTAACACAAAAAAACAGAAAAGAAAAAAAAAAAAAAACCTGGGTGACTTCTGAGAAGATCTGCTCTGACAGCCCAGCTAAAATTGTAACTCTCCTTCTTCCAGATGTCCCTCCTCTGCTCTATTTTTTCTTTTCACTACAACATATATCATCTTCTGAATTATGCAATATAATTTACTGTTTTTTTAACTTTATTTTCCTGTTTCTGGCTTTCCCTGCTAGAACATAAGCTCTACAAGGGCTGAAATCTTTGATATTTTGCTCACTGGTGTATCTAAACACATAGAACAATGGCTGGTCCATAAAAAGTATTCAGTAAATATTCGTAAACGAACGCCTCCTGAGTGGCGCATGGCTCGTCTCTTTCCTTCATAGCCCACACGTGGTCCTGCATCAATTGTGAATGAGCACCATCTTTAACACACACAGGCACCTGACCTCTTTTCACCACCTCTGCTGACACTCCATCCCAAGTCCCCTTCATCTCTTACTTGGATTGGTCCACAGGCTCCCACTGGATCTCCCTGCCCAACTAGGATCCATTCTTCATGGCACACAGCATCTGGAATGGTCCCTTTAAAGCATAAATCAGATCATGCTCCTTCCATAAGAGAATGTGGTCTGCACACAGTTCTTGCTTTGGCCCTGCCTACCTCTCTAGTCTCACTTCCTGCCACTCTGCCTCTCATTCCATGCTTTCCAGCCACGGTGGCATCTTTTCTCATTGTCAGACAATCACCTTACTTTGGACTCAGCTTTACATGTGCTCTGTACCTTGCCTGGTAAACATTCCCCCAAACCTTCATGTGGCTCCCTTTTCCCATGACTCTGTGTTCTGTTCAAATGTCACCTCTCTGGAGAGGCCTTCCTTGATCTCTCTGCCACCTTCTACCATTATCATACATTATCCCAACTATCCTTAATCAAATTTTCTCCATAGCACTTGTGCTGGGAATAAAACCTATTCTATTACTTGTTCATTGGTTGTTTCCTTCACAAGAATGTAAACTTCAAGAGGACAGGAGCTTTGAGTTGTTCACTGAACATGCCCAGAGCCTAGAAATGCCTAGCATATAATGGATACTCAGTGAATATTTGCTAAATGAATGCACAGCAAACCACTGAGGCAGCACCCAATCCTCTGAGGTGTGTGTTGTTTATGGAGGGAAGGATGTGGCCTCTCATTAGAGGGAGCAATTGCAATTAATGGAATATTTCCCAGGCCTGACCTTTCACCATGGTGACGTTCAGAAAGAAGTGCAAACAGCAGCCAAGGGCTTCTGCCATGGCCACAAGGAACTGCTCACACCTAGTGTTCCGTCCCCACACCAATGAATACTTCAGTCTGTGCTGAACTACTATGAAAGTTTGTCAAGTGAACAAGTCTAATAGGAGACAGTATCTCTGTGGAAGCCAATTTAACTTGAAGGCTAATAAGAGAACAAGTTCCAATTAAGTCCTCACAGTGAAGAGGATAAAGTCAACCTGAGAGAGTGGACAAGAGAGAGAAAACCATCGTCTACATGGAGGTACCTTTCATTGCTTTTTATTTATTTATCTTTCTGCCTTTTATTCACTGTGGCACTTCTTCCAAACATTCGGCCTCTAAGTGTAGAGACGTGCAAATGGGATGCTTTAAGGGATTAAAGGGGCAGGAGGTCTAGAAATTGGCAAGGCATTAATGCCAAGAAAAGGCTCCTAATTTCCTTTGCCCTTTTGCTGGAAAGTGAAGGAAGAATCTCCCTCAGTACCTCCTCTTGACAGAGGGAGCTGAGGAGGGCAGAATGAGGGTGCCCACCCAGAGTCATAACACCCACACGCCAGTTATTCGCTGTGCTACAGACTCCTGGGCAAGTCTGTTCACTTCTCTGAGATTTATTTTCTTCATCTGTAGAGTGATGGCTTCATTTTTCTTTTCACCATCATAACCCCTTCTCCAAAGGATTTGTTTGAGTCAGAGAAGCAGAGACAATGGTGCCCCCTAATCTACCTGCCATCTGCTAGGAAGATGAGAAAGAATCCCACAAATGGTGGACCAGGCAAGCTGTTGCTCCCACCACCAGGAAAACAACCCTTTGAAGTCCCCAGACCCAGTATCAAGGGGGTACACCAGAAGCACATTAGACAAACACCCATTATTTGTTTATTAATTGTTGAGGTGGAAGCCGCTGTGCTAAGAGAGGTATAAAGGAGTTAATCCTACCCTCAAGGAACTTAGATTCAGTGAGGGGAGTTGGATGTCAATAAGCAAAACACCCCAGTGCATGTCTACTTGGCCAGTGCTCTCAACGAAGGGCACTCAACTCTCAGAGGACATATGGAAGAGGTGCCCGACCATGAGAAGCGACACTTGAGTGAGCTCTACAGGGTGAACAGGGAGATCCCAGGGAGGGATGCAAAAAGGGAGCAACTCATGCAAAGGCTTGGAGAAGAGAAAACATCGTGGGTTCCAGAAAGGAGAGTAGCCAGAGAGATCAATGTAGAGGGAATTTAATGTGGGAGGTGGAGAGATGTGACGAGGCCTATGACGGCCTCCCAGAGACATTAAGAGGGTGGGTCAAGACCTCACTTACAAATACAGATGTGAGGCATGGTTTGCCTATGAGGCTTTTTAGAAAATAGTGCATTAAATATTTTTTATCTTGATTACTGACTTGGCACGCCCTTGTATTTGCATCCTAGTTTGGGCTCCTTAATCCTTACATCTTTGGAGAGCCATGAAGGGCTTTAAGCAAGGGAGTCACTGCTTAAAGTTTCCCCCCTCTAGAAGACACTGCAGAATTCAGTTAGAATCATATTGATGAGATAATTTTTTTAAATAGACTAGGAAGGAAGGCATTCTATGGAAAATGGAACCCATTATTAAAATATACATATTGCTGGGGAGGAGAGAGAAATCCATTTCTACCTGATACCCAGTAGTAGTTTGACAAGGTCACTATACAGGACAACCTGCACTTCTAATTTCTAGGACTTACAAAGATTTCTAAAGGACTAATCTAAGGATTGAACAGCTAAAAACAAACAAAAACAAAAAAAAAAACTGAAAAAAACACATGCACACAGGAATTTCCACACATTAACAATGTAAACCATTCTTTGATGGGCTGCACAGCCTGGGGGAAATCTGGGATCACATTAACAGTATAAACTAGAATTAAAACTTAAAATAGTAACAAACTATATAATTCCAATTCTCAGACGACCACACATCATCCCCTAGAATCTGCTCCACATACTTCTAGAAGTCCCTGGGCTTCTCCCATGTACATGCACCAACACATCTCATCTGAGGAAGCCCCGTATGGGTGCCCAGACCCTGCCCCAGTGCAGCCAGTGGAGAGTTGGGGTCTGGAACATTACCCCAGTGACTCTCCACTGCAGCTGTTGGGCAGTTGGTCTGGGGGCCTCTTCCTCTGCCACAGCCACCTCAGGTAATCCTAGGAGTGGCTGTAATGCCAGCTCAAGCAACAGCTGTGTCTCGCTACCTGCCACACATACGAGTTCCAAGATGTCTTCCTCCTTATTCCCCGCTTGATTCACAGAATCAAACCATGGAAGAACAGTCCTTTCCCATATGGAAAGAAGAGTGACTGAACACTGCAGTTGTCAGTGGAGTGTAATGAAGTAGAGCATTTTATTTACCAGAGTGAGAGAACAACAGCTTCGTCCAGAGAGTTCTGTGTACTGCTGTCCCTAGGGAAGGACGATCAGTGAGGAGACACAAGGCTGCTAGGATTAGGCAGCCTAGAGATGCCCAGGGTGATGAGAGAGCAGGGGTAGGGGCGGGTGCTCATGGGCACCCCGCTAATAAGGGAAGGGATACACAGGGTCGGTGGGTAAGGGAAACCAGAAGTATGAATGAACAGAAAGTTGCCCAAGACTAAGGGATGGCCCTGAATCCTGTGCATGTCTCCATCATATGCCATTAATTTCTTCCTAGAAAAAAACAATAATACAAATGTAAATAAGAAAGTAGGTAGGTAAGTAAAGAAATACATAAATAATAAAAATACAAAGGGAGTGGTCAACACTAATAAATCCAGCCCCAACTCAGCAAATGAGGAGTTGGCAAGTAAAATCATAAGAAAAAAGAAAAGGATGTTATATAAAAAAGGCAAAAAAAACCACCTGAATGTTAGAATAAGAATCTAGTTGCTAAGGTTGTTATAACCATAGGTAAAAGTTAAGGGATCATCTGTGGGATTATTAGTTCAAGATAGAAAGCTCCTATTTTGCCCTGGTTCAATGACCAATGACCACTGCAAATCTATTAAGAGCTAGCATCTACTTACTGCTAGGCCTGCACATTAAGTTCTTGTTCATGAAAATCATTTATTCCATAATGGTCCAGGCCCTATATTTGCAGTGAACTTCTTTTTTTTTTTTTTTTTAATTTTTTAATGTTTTATTTATTTCTAGGAGAGAGAGAGAGACAGCATGAGCAGGGGAAGGTCAGAGAGAGAGGGAGTCACAGACTGAAACAGGCTCCAGACTCTGAGCTGGCAGTCAGCACAGAGCCCAACGCGGGGCTCGAACCCACGAACCGCGAGATCATGACCTAAGCGAAAGTCGACGCTTAACCGACTAAGCCACCCAGGCGCCCCTGCAGTGACCTTCTAGCGCATCCTCAGGATATAGCTCCATCGCCTGAATCTCATATGTATATGTCTTATTGCTCACTAGTCTTTTCCTTCACAGCATTTATTAACACAAGTAATTATATGTTAATTCGTAGGATTATTCATTAAGATCTCTCTCCTCCCCTCCAGGCTGTGAACTTCACAAGACAAGGAAAATCTCATCTTGCTACTCTTGCTGGTGTTACTGCCGCCCAGTATTAGACCTGACACGTACTAGAAGTTTTGTGGAAGGAACAGAGGGACAAAGGCACTGCCCACTCGGGTGTTGAGACGTTCTGTCTGGAATTGTACTTCAATTGTAAGTGAAGTTTTATTGGAACACAGCCACACTCTTTTGTTTAGGTATCTTCCACGGCTACTTTCTAGCCATAATGCCGAGTTGAGTAATTGCAACAGAGACCATATGGCCCACAAAGTCTAATGTGGTTACTATCTGGCCATTTGCAGACAAAAGGCTGCCAACCCTTGGATTAGACTATGGCTTTCACTAAGGTTAGAATTACTCTTCCTTTGTACTCCCAGAGCCTTTTCCCACTGAATAATGCCCCTGACCCTCTGGCTTAAAAAACAGTTTTTCACTCGAGATAAAAAGATTGCATAGTAAATTTCTCTGCTCAGTAAAAGTCTTCTCTCTACTGCCGAATTATTATTATTTTTTTTTTACAATTAATCACAGAATTTTAAGGCTTGTTGGAATCAGGAGGGATCAATCAGCCTCAAACTAGAAAAAGACTGATCTGAAATCATCCCAGGAACAAAGTTTTCAATACTTCCCATCCACAAGACCAAGGAAATGAAGGCTGTGTTATAACACAGAAAAAAGCACATGACAGGACAGTAAGTTAAAAGCATTATTTGAAATTACAGGCATTGTTAAGGGAAGGGAAGCAAAAATAATATAAAACCAGGGAGGGGGACAAAACATGAGAGACTCTTAAATATGGAGAACAAACAGAGGGTTGTTGGAGGGATTGTGGGAGGGGGGATGGGCTAAATGGGGAAGGGGCATTAAGGAATCTACTCCTGAAATCATTGTTGCACTATATGCTAACTAACTGGGATGTACATTAAAAAATAAATAATTATAAGTAAGTAAATAAGTAAGTAAACAAATAAATTGTACGCATGTTAACAAGTTGTGTCAAAATGTGAATACAGAGAAACAAAAACTGAAAGGAATACTCAAAATAAAGCCAGGTGTTGGGGGTAAAATAGTGGAATTAGCAGTAATTTTTTTTTTCTTTACCCATGTGTCAACCTCTCCCAGTGATGATGACAATGGCAGCCATTGTCCTGGCAAGCAGTTACCTTGCAGTCCACAGGCATTACCTCATGTGGTCAGGCATGGTCAACTCTTGTTACTTGTGATTATGTTCTACACAATGTCTGGGACTATTGAACCACTGCGCATAGGAGACACACAGGGTAAGATTCCTACAAACCTTGGTCACGTGTTCATCAACCAATCAACACAAAAAGTTTGTTTTGTGTGTTTCTGTTTAAAGACACCTTCTTTAGACGAATATCATATGTTTGCACATATAGGAGGATTAGGAGGAACTTGACGGAGGAACAAGGGGGAGAAGAAGGGCGGAAATGGTGGGGGAAAGGGAGAGAGGCAAACCATGAGAGACTCTTGAATGCTGACAAAAACTGAGGACTGATGGATGTGGGGGGGAGGGGGGATGGGCATGGAGGAGGACACTTGTGGGGATGAGCACTGGGTGTTATGTGGAAACTAATTTGACAATAAACTATTTGTAAAAAAAATAAAAAAAATAAAGACACCTTGTTTAATACATTTTGTTGATTTGCAAACACTGCACTCGCCTTGACAAAGTTTAGCTGGCACACGTCTTTTCCCCGTGAGTCATCACCCAGTCATCTTGCACTTAGGAACGCGACAGAGCATTTCAGCACTGTGATTGGGGGCCATTTTGAACAGTGAGATCACCGATAAAAAGCGCAGAAGATGTGAAAAATGTGGCACCAAATAGATGGAGAAGAGGACACTTGTTTACAACATGAGAGGTGAAACAAGGAGCCTGAGGTTTGGGTTCAAGTGTATTATCCTTTTCCCCATTTTACAGATGGGAAATCTCTGAAGAAACAAAAAAGGAAAAGGTAACAGGAGTGGATGGTGGGGGGATGGGGAAGGAAATGAGAAGGCTTATAAGATCCCTACTTTTTTAACTAGAGCTTTTGAAAAAATATTTTAAATTTTCACTTATTATTGAGAGATAGGGACAGAGCTGAGCATGAAAGGGGCAGAGAGAGGGGGAGACATGGAATCTGAAGTAGGCTCCAGGCTTTGAGCTGTCACCACAAAGCCTGACACGGGGCTCAAACCCAAAAACTGTGAGATCATGACCTGAGCCGAAGTCAGACGCTTAACTGACTGAGCTACCCAGGCGCCCCTTAAGATTCTAACTTCTTAAGGGAATGTTGATGGATGTTTAAAATCAGGAAGGCCTTCTGAATGTTGAACTTACCTTTGACTGGAATTTCAGTACTGTTCCCTGTTTTGTCTACTGTTGAGACACAAAAAGGCTGCCCAACTCTGTGCATACACAAGCACTCAAGGCCACTGCCAATTTTAAAGGAATCTGATCTAAGGAACCAACCTGTATATTTATGGCAGAATTAACGACCACCTAGTACTAATCGACCACCCATGTGCCCTAAGCTTTTTAGGGCAGTAGATTCAGCACAGCATACTTGTAGCCACATGGTAGAGACATCTCTGAAGAATGTCATTGTGGCCAAGTTTTGTGTTTGTAATTGTGTGCAGCCGTGTGGTTTTCCGATGTGTTGAAGACACGTTCAGTGGGATTCTGTCAGGCAAAGGTCATTTATTTAGGACCAAGTTTCTTAATGTCAGTTGCATATTTTAAAAAAATCAATACATATATTTGAATAAGCCAGGACACTGGCTTAGACAAATCAAGACCATAAACCACTCATGAAGGCTTTACATTTTCCAGACCCTTTAGAGCTTTTTGAGGGCTTTTATATTAATTCTCTTTTTCCTTGAGGCATTTGCCGTGGTTACCCGCAGAAAATCCAAATGGCCGTTATTTGACATTTTCCACTCAGGGAGAAACTGACCCTTCCACCTGAACGTGTATGATCATTACGTCAGCCTTTCTGCATCTGAACACAGTCTTCTCCAGGGCTCCAAAGGAGTTCTGTTGCCCTAGAGACAAACAGTATTCCCATGCATTTATGCAATCAGATCCCACAACTGCTTCCACTGACTCACTGAAGCTGGGACACATGTATTCAGCATCTATTTAAATAGCACTTATTGCCATAGTAGCTAGGCACTTGGACAAGTCTGCTATTTTTGCAAGAAAATCGAAAAACAATGTAGGGAAATAAGAAGCAGTCGGCGCTAAGGCCTAGCAGTGATCGTCTTCCTTGGCAAGTAGAGCAGGAGGGTTAGAATCAGGTCAAAGTGTCCCCAATAAAAGGCGTCAGTCATCTGGAATGTTTTTGTTATTCTGGACAGAAATAGGTCATCTTAGCACTCTCAAGTTAGCCAATTAAAGTTCTTGTGAAGAAAGAAAGAAAAGAAAGAAAGAAAGAAAGAAAGGAAAGAAAGAAAGAAAGAAAGAAAGAAAGAAAGAAAGAAAGAAAGAAAGAAAGAAAGAAAGAAAGAAAGAAAGGAAGGAAGAGAGGAAGAGAAAAAGAAAGAAAGAAAGAAAGAAAGAAAGAAAGAAAGAAAGGAAGGAAGGAAGGAAGAGAGGAAGGAAGGAAGGAAGGAAGGAAGGAAGGAAGGAAGGGAATAGGTGTTTAGCAGAAGACCTCTCCCCTCCCAAAGGAGGCAAAAGTCCTGGAGAAGGTAAACAAATCAAATCCTTTTACAGGAAATCTACCTCCTTCAAGCCAGGGCAACTTGCAGGATCATATTAGGGTGACAGTGATGTACTTTATGGTTCTTCTACAAAGTCTGTCTGTATTTCATCTGCACTAACGCCCAGCAAAATGCATGCTGACAGAATACAGGGCAGGATGGCGGACAGATTTTGTCTACACTGGGGATTCTTGGGCTTCATCTTGGCTCAGTGAGAGAGAAATGGGATTGGATGGTGACATCTGCCTCGGTCCATGAAAGAGCAAGGGCAGGGGGCTTGGCCAACATCTCTAGTCTCAGGATCTGGAGGCAAAAGTATCAGGCTCAGCTCACCGGCACTACCTTACCAGCTGCCTAAAGGCCAGCCCCCTCTAATAGACTCATTTTTACCATTGATATATGAGATAATAATGACACTAATGGGATTGTTTTGAAGATAGACCACATAATGTTTTGAAAGTGGTCAATACATGAAAAAATTGGGTACAGATGCTAATGGTCATGATTTACAATTCTTGCAATCTCTTTCATGTAGAGCATTTACATTTACTTGATAATCCCATCCAAATTATCCACACTATACACTAATTAGCCATATCCTACTCTTCTTGTGTAATTTTGCCCTTTGTGGTATTAAACACGGACTGAAATAAATGTGCTATTGAGAGGACTTGGGTGAATCATGGTGGTTATCAAGAGTTTTTTATGAGGCGATTTTAATAAGATTGGGCCTGGCAAAAATGAAGCATATCACTTACGGAAACACTCAGATGGGAAAACAAATATAGACACGCTTAACAAAATTCTTTGCCTGTGCAAACAATACTTTGTGCCAGTAGGAGGAAAGGAGGTATCTTCTTATGCTTAGGTAAAGGATAAGCTTTGCCAAATGACAGAAAAGCAAATTTGACAGTTTTTGTATCTACTCCATAAGAAACCCAAGACTGATGATGTAAAGGAATATACACAAGTTCTTCTCTCCTGCCTGTTGTTTTTAACAAATATCAGTGACATCCATGGAAATGGTCATCATTTATTTGTTGCTATTACATAATGCGTACAAAACATATTCAGGGGCAGCATAAGTGAACTATAAACTCAGTAACTAGCAACAAAGATATCATTCTAATGGTTTCTCTTAAGTGATTTGTTGGATTGGGTTGTTTTGTTTGTATGTATGTATTTAAAATACTTTGTTATATGAACAAGTAATTGCTAAATACCAATGTTTTTATTGCTTTATTGCTTTATCTTATAGAAGGTATTTCTGAGCCTCATACAGTCTTTCTTTAAATTATGTAACTTATTTAGTCAGTACATATTTGTGGAAAGCATTGTAAAAGAAGAAAAAGATGAATGAGGTCCAATTCCTGCCCATAAGAAGCTTCTGGAGACATCTGACCAGTGCCTCAAAGAATGTATAAGATGGGGATACACAGAGACAAGACACAGGGACAATAAAATTGCTTTTAAGTAGAAAATGCTTATCAGAAGCAAATCTCTGACTCTAATGTTACAGGAACATAATGTTAAAGGGTGCAAACTGGCAGGAAATACTTTGCATGTGTAGGCTGCTAATGAACAACCCCTAAATGGCATATTGTTAGGTTTTCATACATCGATCACCTAGAATATTTACCCAGAGTTGAGCTAACAGAAGTAAGTATGCCTTCCAAGATGAAGAACCTTCACTCCCAACATTTATCATCTCCCCAGATCCCGAAGGCAGACACAGTCACGTGGACGCAGCTCAGATTCACAGGGGAAGGAAAAAGCATTCTTCACATCTAATTTGAGAGGTGAGCACATTTGCTTTGGTATTTCTTTTCTTCCCTGGTTTTCAACTTCTCTGCAATCTCTTTCCCCACTTGCTACCTGTCTCCCATCCTGTTCCCAGATTTAGTGTATTATTTATGTCCTTTAAACTACACTGTCTCTTCACCCCCCACCCTATTGTAAATTGATGTACTATTTATGTACCAAATTGGAACTGTGTGCCTTGCCTTGGGGCTGAAGATTAATAATTGTTCTTAGTGAATGAATGATAAAACCACTACAGAATCAGGCCAATATAAAAGTATACCTGCAATGATGCCTATATTACTATGAGAATTTATATACATATAATACAAGGAATTGGCCAGACTCAGAGTCTGTTAATCATACAAATTATACAAGAGGCTACAGTTGGTGTTGGGTGTACATGCAAGAGAGATGCATGGATGTGAATATAAAAGATAGACGAGAGGTTTGTGGGGACAGAGGGAATTCAGCCACGTTTGACAGCACAGTGCAATTACCTGAGCCAGGCTT
Organism: Crocuta crocuta; assembly: GCF_008692635.1. Lineage (NCBI taxonomy): Eukaryota > Metazoa > Chordata > Mammalia > Carnivora > Hyaenidae > Crocuta > Crocuta crocuta. The sequence goes on from NW_027551569.1 coordinate 9,119,114, forward strand.
TCTTTGTCCCAGAAGAAATGGTGTATTGCCATTGAATACTTCGTATCTTATAGTGCTTGGCTTGACCTCATTCTAAAGTGACATCAAGTAAGGCTATCCTATCAGATGGATAGAAGAGGATTCTTAAACTTGTAACTAACAGCATATCTGAGGGCTAGGAAGAATGTATTTCCAAAACCATAGCCACAGAAGCAACCACATGGTCTCCATCACATGCTATAGGGACTTTATTCCGTGATCAGAGAAGGTACTAGCTTAGGGTGGGCCATGGGAGATGGCCGAACCCTACATGATTCTCTCTTTCTCTCACATATATCACGTACAAGAGGCAATATAAAAAAACAAAAACAAAAAAACCCCATCAATGACAATGACACTAGATGGTCTAAGTGCTTCAGAATACATTTTGTAAAGTACTGCTAAATCTTGTCCATTGCAACATTTAACTAAAAACAGCCATTGGCAGATTTCCCCAGGATGGCTTTTCCTTCTTACACACTAGTAAATTGCTGCTGACCTTATCTGAAATAGTAGGTGCACTTCTGTGATTTATCCCTTGCTTCTTCGAAAACACCATCCATATTTTAATCTGCTCTCATCTGGACCAGGTTTCCACTCAACTTTCAATGTGGATGGATGTTTCTGTCAGCATTTCCCAGAATAGCCCACCCACCATCTCTCTCTCTCACTGAATTAAAAACCCCACAGTGCTGCTGGGTTGCACCCCCAGCACCGACCTAGCATTTTAAAACTTGGAAGGTTTTCTTTTTTTTTGGAGTTAATAAGCTGTACATTTTCTAAAGAAAAAAATTAGAGAAAAACTCAACCCTGATATCATTATGGAAAGAACAATTTTCATTTTTGAATTGTTGCAAAAATCCAAACTGAACTATAATGCAAAACAAGGAGCAGAAAGCAACAGATCTCAGTAATTTTCCTTCCCCCTTTTTTTTGTAGTAAATTGGTCACTTAGTAATCTGAGAGTATACACACATTCATCACTAACGATCATTCTTATTGCTGCTACTGTATATTCGCATAATAAAGACAAATTGTTGGTAACTCAGATTAATTGTAACGTGAGCTACTCTTACACCCTGTATTAGGCACATAAAAGGCACTCAAATGCTGGTTAGAAAGAAAGAGCCTCAAACTGTTGGTAGCACTACCCAAGAACCTGCTTGCTTATACTCAAGGTTAGCAAGGACCTGATGATTTTATCACATTGTTGAGATACCTTCCAAATCTGGCTGACGGGGTCTCCGTCCACACAATGCAGACTGTATACAGTATACTATGCTAAAGGAATCCACTTAGTCCTGCAACACCACGTTCGATGGCATACGTAGGTTTCCCGAGTCCCTATGCCTAGAGACTCAAAGCCCAGTGGTGTCAGCTCAGCTTTTTATTCTTCAAAGGCAGACATATTTAAGTGACAAGAAATTTGTTCCTTGAAGAGCTCCAAACAATGGCAAAAATGAGTGTCCTGTCAGGGTCTTATGGTCACGAAAGATCTGGCTTTGAACACTGTCCGTACAGCAATTATAAGGGCCTGGATCAAAACGCCCAGTAACAAAGCCCTACCTATCCCGGTGGCACAGTAACCACCCAGCAACACCAGTGGTTTCATCTGCTCCTCACCTAGTCACGAAGATCAAGGACAGGAAATCCCATTTCCCCATTCTGAACTAACCCAAATTTCCAACAATGGCTTTCTCATACGTAAATTATTATTAAATGGAGACAAAAAAGCAGAGTATTTTTAATTAAATTGCACAGTAGAAACACTGAAGACACAGCTTACAATGTCAAGTGCCCATCCCCTGACCAGACTTTCCAGGATTAAGAGGGCACCTGAATACAAATATAGGTAGAGAATTATAAGAGAAGAGGTTCTTACATGCTGGCTATTAAGATACATGGGGTGAATGTTCAATTCTTAATGTTGATGATGAACCTAAATATCCCTCCAAAGAATAGACTTTGGGGCGTTTCTGAGACAGTCTATATAGGCCTGAGGCTGACGTTGTCTTAAGAGAAGAAAGGTTATGGATCATAAAGGCTAAGATCAAGTTGCTGCTATTTGCCTTTTTTAAAGGTTAGAGCGAGCTGCTCAAAACTGCATCCACTCCAATTAAACATTGGACAATCTTTTACATTCAATCATAACAACAGCTACTATATTGGAAGTCCCTTCATCTAGTCCAACTCAAGAGTTTTGGTGCTGAGATTTTACTTACTGGGGGACACATGTGTTCCTTAAGTGCTGCAACCAACATGGTGGCTCAAATGGACAAGAAATGAACTTGTGTTATAATTCTCCCACCAGTAAAAGCCCAAACTTCCTTCGTAACTTCCTATTAATTTGCTGCCTCTGCAAATCCAAATAATTCTCAAGAGATGATCTGCAAGAGAACCAACATAGAGAGCACCCGACCCATCAGAATAAACAGGTAAAAAACTGTGCTCTTCTGACCATAACGCTGGATTGGTATCAATCCTTAGAGAGCAGTGGTTCATGAATTTTAATGTGCATTAGAATCATCTGGTGGGCCTGTTAAAACACTGATTACTGCCTCCTTCCATGTTTGATTCAGTAGGCCCAGGGTAGAGCCCAAGAATTTGCATTTCTAACAAATTCCTGGGTGAAGTCATCCTGTTGGTTCAGGGACCAAACTTTGAGAATTACTGTTACACTAGAGGATTCAATTCACAAATAACCTAAAAGAACAGCCTTTTCAAATACGGAGTTAACAGAACAGAGGAGGAAGGGGACATCTCGGTCATGGAGAATTAGTGCTGGCAGGGGCCAGTGCAAACATATAGCTGAATACACCCTGCTTTTTTTATGAGCAGAGACATGCTTTGTGTGCAGCTCAGAAAAGGCTTGCCTTTCCTGTCCCTGCCAGGGGGCTATGTTACAGCTAATCAGCCCAGCTAATACCTGTTGGGAATACCTACCAGGTCAATCAACAGCAGACCCACCATGTGCCAGGCACTATTATAAACTGAGCACTACTTGCCAGCCCAGAGTAGCTGGGCAGAAATTGTTGAAACATGAAATCTAGCCTTATACCCCTCCTTAACCAGGCCAGATGGATTTGAGGGGTCGCATTAGGCCCCTCCACACCTGGGACCAACATTCAGATCCAGGGTAAGCGTACATATTAGCCCTTGGAGAACAGCAAAGCAGATAACTTGCATAACAGGAAAAAAGATCTTTGCGTGCAATTTTTTTGGAAAAATTTGTTCCAATGCTAGTGTTCATTTGTCTTTTTTTCATTTCTCAAAGCAGTATCTTATTTTTCCAAGAAATGGTCTTTGGCCAGTTTTCTATTTTATAATTTTCTGATTATTTTTATGACTGAGCTCTTAGCTTTCACCAGATGAAACTATGTGCTGGATTCCCCCCAGATCATATAGTATCAATTCTTTCTTGATCTATCACAGCACTGCCACAAGTGCAGGACTATTCTAAGTCTTAAATGTTGACTATTTATAGTAATTATGAAGACTTTTCTCCTTTAAAAGTGATATTGCCTGAGATGTTCACTATCAACACCCTGGCTTGTTGCATATTCCTGCAATTTAGCTAATATGTCACCAGGTGGCAGCCTTGAGTGGGGCTCTTGGCAAAAACTACTTTCTACTTTCCCTTTATTCAGTATGAAAGATTTGTATGTACTGGATATCAGACTAGGAACCAGTAATAGAAAGATGGACTGATATGGCCCTTATTTAACACAAATATACATATTTTTTTAATAGCTGAATTTCAGGGACGCCTGGGTTGCTCAGTTGGTCAGGCTTCCAACTCTTGATTTTGGCTCAGGTCATGATCTCACAGTTACTGAGTTTGAGTCCCGCACCGAGCTCTGTGGTGACAGTGCAGAAACTGCTTGGGATTCTCCTTCTCTCTCTGCCTCTCTCCTGCTTGCACTGTCTCTGTCTCTCTCAAAATAAATAAATAAACTTTAAAAAATAAAATTAATAGCTAAATTTCAACAAACAATACACACAAGTTGTAAAGATATTTTAATGCAGCTCTTGAAAGAAAGAAGAAACTAGAACTCAGTGAGACCTAGAATTTCTCAGGTATGAGGGGGTGAGGAATAAATTGTCTCTGGTGATACCTCCATCCCAAGGACCAGGGTAGTTTTAGGAGAAAAGGGGGTTTCCCTCCTGCAAGCAGTTGGGCTCTTTAGGAAGAGGAAGCATCCTGAGATATCACAAATGTGGGCTCCACCCAGGAGGGTGTGAATCAGTAGCCCCCAAGAGCCCCATCTTATTTCTCCAGGGTCCCCTCCCATTTGGTGGGAGTATCATTTCACAGCTGCTGCTGAACAGGGACTAAGGGCTGGGGCTGGGGCTGAACTGTTTTTTCCCCAACTGCAGCTGAAAGGCTGGGGGAGAAGCAATAGGAGTCAGGAGTGTCCTCTGGGGACTGCTGATTTGGGGTGCTGATTTGGCCTGAGTCAAGAAAGGAGAGTGAGGTCCATGCCATGTCTGGGAATAAGCCGGGGCAGGACAGCCATGCCCACAGACAAATGTCAAGAAGGGTGTCACGGCTCAGTGTGGCTCAGGGATGGCCACAGTGGTCATACCTGGAGTTACTTTATGAATGGGTAAAGGAGTGGAAGAAAATGGTCCACCTACCTATGTCCACCCTCAGATGCGGTTTTCAGTGAGTGCATCTGAAGAGCCAGCAGACCAGCCAGGAGCGGTGGCTCAACCAGTGGGGGACAGGGCAGAAATGGACTGGCACCTGTGGGGTACAGTGCTCCCTGGGAGGATAAGAGGAAGCTCAGGTGCTGCCCATGAAGGACCAATGGCACCCATAGCTGGACTGGTCTAACCTAAGGAATGACATACTCCCGTCTTCTTTTAACATCCAGTGGTGGATGTTAAAACACCAGAAGGAGACCACTGCAGGCTTTTTTTTTTTTTTGTAATTTCTGTGTGATTTTTGCTTACACTTAAATTGATGATTCACAACAAAGCTACTATTCACATAATGATGATGAGAGCTCAAAGATCATTGAGGAATCACCCTTAACAGCCTTCTTGTTTTATAAATGAGAAAGTAGAACTGAAGGGTCCTGTGATACGCCCAAGGTCAATGACCAACTGTTGTGCTAGTAGACAAAACTAGAAAGACTAAAATCTTCCAGTTTCTTAAATCTACCCCTCTGGCCCTTTCACTCGGCTTTCCCTAAACCCAGATATAGTAGAAAGTGATTCCTAATGAGTCTTCCTGAGTCCCTGGCTGGGCTAGCATCAGGCACCCTCTGGGGTCTTCCCAGTACTTGCTTCCCTGCCCCATAAGAGCCATTCACTCACCCTACAAGTCTTTTCAATCCCTCTGCTTTCAGACCCCCTGTTTGCCACCTTTGACCTGTGCAGAAGAATCAAACAAACCAGGTGTGAAGCTACACCTAGACCTACCTCACAACACATAATTCCAATCTCAGACATGTATTTAGGAGAAATGAGTGCCTTTGTCCACCAAAAGGCATGCCCACAGGGAGGTAGGTACAGAGCAGTTTCATCCAAAAGCACTCGAAACTAGGAACGATTCAAATTCCCACCAACAAGTGAATGACAAAACAAATTGTGGTTTATATATACTATGGATGGATACATAGCATTTAAAAATGAAAAAAAAAAAAAAACGTTACCCATAAGTATAACATGGAAAAATCTCATAAACATTATGTTGAGGGGAAGAAGCCACACACAGAAGAGGGTATATTATATGACTTCATTTATGTGAACTTAAATAAATAAGAACTGGTAAAACTCATCAGTGGTGACAGAAGTCAGAATAATGGTTATCTTGAGAAGGCAGTGACCGAAAAGGAGCACAAGGGGTCCATCTAGGGGGGTGGAATGCTCTCTACTTGACTCAAGTGCATGCAGGGGGTGTGTGTGTGTGTGTGTGTGTGTGTGTGTGTGTGTGTGTAAAAGTTCACAGAAACAGATAAGATTAGTGCTCCTTATATTTCCAGCCTCTTCTACTTTAAAGTATTCTTTCTTAGTAAATTTTCAGGTAGATGCAAATAGTTTAACTCATCACACTAAGTTGGCTCTTTCCCAGCCTCCTCCCCCCTCCCCTACTTTCTAGCATCTGCCTTCCCAGAAGGCTTCGGGCTTGCCCTTTGCTCTTTCTTGGCATGAAAGACAGAGGAGAGGGTGGTATGTGGGGAAAGGCACGTCAGTGGAAACAGGGCACAGTGCAGCTGGTTCACGGCCTCATCCTCAACCAGCTGTGTGTGCCAACTGGAATTCTCACCCTTCTGGTGGCATCTGTTTCTGTGGTCTCTCCCCCTTGCTGAGGCCACAAGGGCAGGCCCTGTGCTTGCAGGTCCTACCCTCAGCAAGCCTCAGTGGAGGAGCATAATGCTATTCTCCCCTTCTTTCAGAGACTTCCAAAGTGCATGGAGAAGCATGTCCCAACTCATCTCTCTCCATGGGGTGGGTGGTGGCAGGAACAGACAACACACCACATTCTTGAGTTACTCAATTATGGCTCTCCAAATGCATGCTCCATCACTACTCAACTAAACTGCTTGAAAGCAACTGACTTATCTTGCTGATAGGTGACACCAAACAAATTCTACCTCATTCTAACTAAGGTGTGGATTGGAAGATCTGCACAGTGACTTGGGTCTCCACATGAGTTTTGTCCCTTGGAATTTATTGGCCTTGTTTGCAACTGAAAGTTCCCTCCACAGGATTCCATGTCCTTCCAATTACTCCTAAGATGGGGTGGAGGAGCCACTTTAGTGGTAACCTGGGGGAGCAAGGAGGGGCATCTCTTAGTGATGCTCCATGGCATCGAGATACAGACACATTCATCCAAACCCCATGGGCTGAGAGCTCATTCATTACAAGATTAAGGAACAGTGGGGACCAGTACTGCCCATCCTCCTGGGCCAGTCTACTCCACTCCTTATGCTCCATGGACTGCTTTCATTCCAGTAAACATCCTTTCTGCTTCCCCCTTGTCACTACCGTAGCAGTTCAGTTGACACATAAGAAGCACACACCAGCCCCCAGGCACTACAGTGGCAACCCAGTGATGCCTGAGTACAGTTCCCACCCTTGAGGAATTTCTGAATCACCTTCACTGACCAGGGCACTCATCTGACAATGCCTTGTTTCATCCTAAATCACTGTCATCCAGAATAGCTTACAGTTTGCTAAGCCATTATCCGGTCTTCTCCATACCAGTCAAACTTCCTTGAGAGAGGGAATGTGTCTTACTTCATCTCTGCATTTCCCACAGGGCCCATCCAGCCCTATTCCTAGATCATAATATATACTCAATAAAGTTTTATTGAATAAATTAATACATGTACGCATGAATGAAGCAAGTCATTATAGATATGAGAGGTTACAACCATGCTACTTTGCCTCTAGGGGGAAAAAAAAGTTGATTTTTGGCATGATTTTTGGCATGAGGCATGACTAACTGAAAATTCTAGAATTAATGGTGTTTAGACATACCCTCTTTGTATCCCTTCTTGCTTCCTCTTTCTTGTGATAGAATATTTAACCAGAATATGAGTTCCAGGTGCATGGCATGAAAATGGCAAAGAGAATGAGAGAATTATCCAGGGTTCTAAGAGGGTGGAGAGGGTGATTTGGGAAGGGGGTGGGGAAGGTAATGGGGCGACAGACTCCTGGTCAAAACAGAGAAGTTGCCAGAAAAACGTTTAATAACTGTACACACCAGCCACCAGTGACAGCAAAAGTTCTGCTTCCTGAATGGCCATTCCATGACACCCAATATGGCGCCTCTCCCACATTTGGAAGAGCTCCCAAGCAGGGAAAATCAATCCCTTAATGTATTTCCCAGAGAACAGACATGCCTGGGAACTGAGGGCCCAGGAAACCATCCTCCTTTCCTTTCCATGCAACAACTGAATGCCCTGCATCCCTTTCCATTTCATAACCAGTGAGAAAAATGCTTGATAGATTCCTTCTGCATGAGGGCGTCTGTGAGAGCTACCAGCCACCCAACCTGACCTCTCCTGGCACCACTGTGATCCTTAGACTCAGAGCCATGCCACTCCATGGTTGACTAATTCTGATGGCTCAGTGAGTTCTCTAAAGCTTTAATGGGCACCGAGTCTCTCCCAATCTGTAGGTAGCCAGGGGGCTCCTGGTCTGCAGAAAGGGTGAGGACCAGACATAAGCTTAACTAGCAAGTAGTCCACACACCCTGACCAGGTCCACTTAAGGCTTGGCTACATACTGAGACCAAGAGTGGGGTTTCCAAGGGCCCCAAACGTTGGATGATAGGGGATATTCTAGGGAGTTTTGTTTTTTCTGAGATCCCCTCTTCTCAAGCTTACTCCTGAAAACATCCTGGAATTCTCCTGCCATTTGGCTAGGAGCCTCAAAAAAACTGTTCCCAAGAATCACAGGAGACCAGGTATTTGGCTCTGTACTCAGCTGTCCTGTATGGTCAGGAGCCCTACGGGCAGCAGCATGTCTCCAGGGAGAAGTCCCTGTACTGGCCCTCTCTCCCACACAGCCAGGGAGTTAAAGGGATCCGCTGGTGAGCCCCACTCAGAGGAAGAGAAACCTGGAGGGCACTTCCTCGCACAGGTGACCTGAGCATCCTTCGTGGATGGGGAATGCCAGCAGCTGAGGGTCAGCTATCAAGAGGATATGAAAGAGAGAAATATGACACATTGTTAAAAAGGAAGCGAATCTTTCATCTTCCTTGGGAGCCACAGGCATAACAAAGTGGATATTTCTATTTACTCTATTGAGGGGACGGGGAAGGGACAGGAGGGTGCTAATCGGTTATTATGATCCCAAGAATCTTGGGTCCTGCAGCATTTTTAAATAAAATCCACGAGGCAGGCCCAAAGCCTGATGGTCAGCTCCTATTAGACTCTCCAGCACCCATTCAAGGTAGGAGGTTAATGGAGAAGAACAGAGAAGTGTATCACATCACGAGATCTCTCTTCCCAAACGTGCATTTTATCGGTGGGTATTCTTGGCAAGTGTAAGCATGAAGATGGCATTTTGGCACCAATAACTCTGGGGCTCCACAAAAACAGCTCTGTCACCAAGATAGGCTATGGCGTAGGCTCTCCTGGGCCAGAGAAAGTGGTCTCAGATGGGAGAAGTTTACGTTTCCATGCCGATAGCTCAGGAAGACCACTGGGACCCTGAGCATGGCTCTCCAGCAAGATTTCTCTGCTTGGCATTATCGACATTCTGAGGTCTAATTCTTTGTTGGGGGGAGGCTGTCCCATAGCCTGTAGGATGTTGGCCGCATGTTCAGTCCCTATCCACGACATACCAGCAGCACTGCCTCCCATAGGTGTGACAACAGAAATTGCCCAAGGTCCCTAGGCGGTCCACACTGCCCCTGGTTAGCAGTCACTGCTTGAGAGCAAAAGAAGCCTCAGATAAGGTGAGATCCGGGAGGAGGTGAAAGAGCTCTCTGTCAAAATGTTGCTGTAGCTTAGCTCACTTTATTTCTCCTCAGGAGTACCTTCTGCCACCAGACAGATGATCCCTTTATATTCTCTCTGGCCCCCTACTAGATGGCCAGGCCCTCAAGTGGAGTGACTCTGTCTGAGTCACTGCTGTCATGCCAGTGCCTGACACACAGCTGGCACTCAATAAATAGCCACCAAACATGTAGAAGGAATTCTAGGACATTCTAGATCTAATGCCAAGCTGCTAACTTGTCATGTACATAGAAAAACTAATGTTTTGGGAGGCTTTTTGTTTTTGTTTTCTATTTTAGAGAGACAGAGAGTGTAAGCTGGGGAGAAGGTCAGAGGGAGGGAGGGAGAGAGAGAGAGAGAGAAAGACAGTGAGAGAGAGAATCCTAAGCAAGGTCCACGCTCAGTGGGAGCCCAACGTGTGGATCCCACAACCCTGGGATCACAACTTGAGTTGAAATCAAGTTGATTGAGACACCCAACCAACTGAGCCACCCAGGCATCCCAAAGAGCTAATGTTTTGAAGTCACAATCAGTGGGTCAGCAGGGCACTGCCTGAGTAATATCCATAAAATGCTGTGGAGCCCATGTTTGCAAACTCTAGGTTATGCCCCATTTGTAGGTAATCCAGTCTCGTTTGTGGGTCACAAGCAGCATAATGGAGAAGAATGGCACAGAATGCAACACATCAAGACACGTCACATATATGAAGAGTGTTTCATGAAACTCATATATATGTGTGTGTGTGTATAATACATGATATACAATATTATATACACAGCATATATGTATAAATGCTTGAGTTCTCAAAGATATAAAACTAAGCTAGAAACCACAACCTAATTTTTATGGTCCCCTAAACAGTAACTAAATACCATTCACTGAGCCTCAAGGGTGCTCTAAGGATAAGATAACATTTGTAAAATACATTGGCTTCCTCCCCTGGGAGGCATTGCGAGCTTACACAGAAGAACTATGACATCATCTCAAAAGGACTGCTGAGTGAGGTTCTATGGAAATCTGAAAGAGTTCAAACACATCTTAAATCATCACAGTTCTTGATTTTTGCAAACTAGCAGAGCCCATTAAGGAGGGAATGTAATGGCTTTCCTTGGAAGCCCCACCCTGCGCACAAGTCATTTTCATATCCCTGAGCAATCTGAATCTTTGTGAAGCTTCCAAATTTCCATGAGTTCACCAGAGTCACAAGATGCAAAGCCTAAGGAATGACCATGAAACCTGGGCAAGAGCATCAACTCCAAAGCAGAGGAACTTGACTAAGAGCCGAGCTTCTGAAGCCAGATGACATACGTGGGCTGGAATCCTAGAAGACGTTGGGCAGGTTATTTATCTTCCCTGTGCCAGTTTTCCTACTCTGCAAAATGGTACAATAAAGGCACCCATCTTGTGGAGTTGTTGTAAGGATTAAGTGGGAAAAAACAGGTACATAAAGCACTTGTTAATAATTCAGATTTCAATATGAAAGGTCAGGCTACTTGAACTTGCATTTTATGATTCTTAGTGTTTCCTCTCCTCTGCCATTAAGGATAATAACAAGAAAGTCAAGATGTGCCACTATCAGGCTGTGAGGTGTTACATATAAACCAGAGGACATGTGTATCCTTCTCTTGCTTCAGGAAAAGACAGCTTTCTCTTGGGGCGCCTGGGGTGGCTCAGTCAGGTAAGCATCTGACTTTGGTGCTGTGACAGTGCAGAGCCCGCTTGAGATTCTCCCTCTCTTCCTTTCAGCCCTTACCCGACTTGCACTTTCTCTCACTCACAAAAGAAATAAACTAAAAAAAAAAAGGCATCTTTCTCTGGAAGAAAGAGGAAGGAAGGAAGGAAGGAAGGGAGGGACGGAGGAAGGAAGAAAGAAAGAGTCTCAGCACATATAACCCCCAAGATATTTTAGGGGAGAAGTGATGGAAAGCTAAAATTATTAAAACCTTCACCACAATGGCACCTAATCCCTTTAACACCTTGATGGATCCTTGTGTGTGGAAACATTTGTCTATTGCTAGGATAGCCCAAATGCAAAATGCTTCGAAGAATCTTCTTTTCTCTACCACTAAGTTTGCAGTTCTTGCATATTACACTTTTCTGCTGGAGTTTTAGCAGTAAATGGAAGTTGTCATTCTGCTCTACAATGATGGGCTGGAAAATAAAAGAAGAGAAGCCAAAGCAATTTGTGTATGCACGTGTACACACATCCTTTCAGCTTGTTTTGCTTTTCTTTGTAGTGTGTGTGTGTGTGTGTGTGTGTGTGTGCATGGTGGTGTGTATACATGCATACATGTATATATGTGCAAGCATGCATACATGTGTCTAGTGAAAATGATGCAATTTGGACATGCTGGTGCTTTAATAATTTAGTATGCAATAATGCAAGCCAATAAGGAAATATTGCCTGGATTTCTTAATTTAAAATGTATAAATATAGGGAATTCTGGTGAAGATTTTAAAATATTGTCTCTGCCTAATCCAACACAGACAGTGACTCGGATACACTCAAATACACACATACACATCCAATAACTCATCCATCTTGTGAATACCTTGCATCTCCAGATCTAGCAGCAGAAAAAAAAATCAGTAGATCTCTTATTAAGACTTTACAGGCTGGTTTTTGAGGGCTGTCCTGTACCTGTCATAGATATAACAGATTATTTTTATTGGATTATTCTCTATACCAAGAATGAATGAACATACCAATATACAAATTATTGTACCCCTTGTGATAATAAAGATATAACCTATTTTAACTTGTATAATTAAGCTATAGAAATCAATGTTGGCCTAAGGATATTAAAGAGAATCCAATGAAAAAAGATAACGGAGTTAAGAGAAATAAAAATTTATGTGCTTGCCTCTGCATCTTCCTATAATTTGACTTCCTTAGGGATTTTGTAAATTAGTGACCTCCTCACCCCTCATGGAAGCAAAGACAACTTTCACCCCTTTGGTGCTCCTGGGAAGTGAAGGGGGCAGTTGAAAAAACAAAACGATAGAAAGATGGGGGAAAGAGGGAAATTTATACAATATATATAGGGCAAATGAGAATTTGCCAATGTTTTGGAATTTTGGTGATTTCTAAAAAACTATCCACAAGGTTTCACTAATATCACCTATAAGGTCTACTTTATTTTTTTAATAAGGTCTACTTTAGTCTTTACTAAATAATTTGGATAATGGAGGTACATAATGAGATCATTCTGGTGGGGAGACAGTATCAGTAAGAAGGAAATACATTACAGGTACTCAGTTCTTCAAATACTTTGTGAATATATTAGCCAGGGAAGGCTAGCCTCAAGTCTCAGTGACTTACCACTAATAAACTTTTATTTCTAGCAAATGGACCATCTAAGGGGGTTATTCCTAGCAGTGGCTCTCCTGGGTGGCTCTCCTCTCAGCCACAAGGAAGGGACCCAGGCTCGCTAGGGCCACGTTTCTCAAATGTACATGTGCATAGGTATCGCCTGCAGATCTTGTTAAAATGCACATTCTAATCTTTCCCCTGGATACTCTGAGTCCACAGGCGGAGGAAGAAAATAATAAAGAGTAAATGACAACGTGGGCAGGAATACATCACTCTGGCCAACATCTCTGAGCCAGCCTGAGTCATTCGGCCACACCTAATTGCACGGGAGGTTGGGTAATATAATCCGGCTCTGCGTTCAGGAGGAAAAACAGTTTTATTAAGAGTTAGCCACCATCTACCACAATACGAAAGGAAGCAATGAACTGAAGAGATTTCAAACATCTAAATTGTTAATCCTTCCTACTTGTAAACGCAAGTCAGATTTATTCGGCAAGAAAAGGCACAAGCCCCCTAAATAAGCCATTGTTTCTGTTGACACCCTAAAACCATAGTCTAAAGCATTCACTGTAAATTCTTAAAGCTGTCACAAAGCAATGCACCATAAACTTGAATTTCTTACACAAGTCCTAAGGGACTGTCTGCAGTTTTCTTTCTCTAGAGGTTGGAGAAGTAAATTTTCTTCTTAGTATCAGTATCATAATCCCACAGTTTATGTTAACTCTTAACACACAAAGCAAAATGTTTGCCTCTTGAATCCAAAAAGGTGTTCCTGATCCTCATGTCATCATTCTACTAGAAGAATCCATTCAGAAAGAGAAATGTACTCCCCACACTAAAAGGAGACAGAGAGAGGAGGCTCTGTGCCTGCAGAAAAATTGTTCGGGGATGGGATTCTGTCTTACCCAAAGAATGACAGCATCTCAAAGATAACTGTCAAAACACAACAATTTTTGCTTCCTATGCCCGGTCCGTGTGGATTCAGAAGCAGTTGTGATGGGCAGGTGGGGGTGCAGGGGTGATCTTCTCGCCTCAGTGAGCACAGGGAGTGAGATGTGGAGGTCATTTAGCCAGCAGAGGGTAGAAAAGCAAATTAATTATGAACATCGCCTTAAAGCAAAACCACAAGGGGCTCCGCCCGGGACCCCATGGTTAGAGGGCTCTGTGGTGACTCTTCCTCCTCACAGGACAAGCAGCCCAAGGTACCAAGGACACGCACCCTCGCAGACCCAATTTCCTCCTCCTAGACCAGCAATGCCCAACAGAAATGTGAGGGGGGCCACAAGTGTGAGCTACGGACATAATTTAAAAATCGTTGTAGTCACATTAGAAAGTAAAAAAAAGACACAGGTAAAATTAATTTTAAGAATATATTTTATTTAATTCAATATATTATTATTTCCACATGTGATAATTAATATAAAATATTCACTTCACTTTTCACATTAGGTCTTCAAAATCCAGTGTGTGCCTCACATGTACAGCACATCTCAACTCATGCTCAGTGGCCACAGTGCGGCTGGGTTGTCTCACAGCCCGGCTCTAGCCCGTGCTGCCGGCACGATTGCACATCCGCTCCCAGGGCCTGGGAAAGCCCTGCTGAGCCCACACTCCAAGATCTGAGGGGGACCAAGGAGCAGTTGTGTGAGGGATGTGGGGGTGGAGCCTCATTGTAGAGGCTGGGTGGGCCCCCTGAATGTGTACCTGGCACTTCAGAATGAGGGGGGTGGCAGGGATGGAGAAAAGGAAGGAAGCAGGAGGCAGACTCGAAGCCGGTTCTCCCCACATCCCACCATGTGGTGACACAGGTCTCGAAAGTATCCAAAAGTTCCGGGGCGCCTGGGTGGCTCAGTCGGTTAAGTGTCCGACTTCAGCTCAGGTCATGATCTCATGGTTCGTGGGTTCGAGGCCTGTGTTGGGCTCTGGGCTGACAGCCCAGAGCCTGGAGGCTGCTTCGGATACTGTGTCTCCCTTTCTCTCTGCCCTGCTGCCGCTCACGCCCTGTCTCTCTCAAAAATGAGTGAATGTTAAAAAAAAAAATTAAATAAATAAATAAACATAAAAATTTTTAAAAAAGAAAGTGTCCAAGAATTCTAAATTCAAACTTGGCCTGCAGGTCCTTCTAAAGGCACATTTGTCAAGGTTGGAAGAGAGAATATATTTATTTTGCTGGCATGATTTATATCTTTTAAATATTTAGCCTTTTGGGATTGGCTCTTCTGCTGGTATTTTGATCCAGTCTCATAATATTAAGGGAGAGGGAGCTGCTTTAAAAGACTGAAGAATCAGTAACAGCAGCAGCTTGAACTGTTAACAAAATCTGCCATCACCCAGGGCACAGGGAGAGAACCTCATTCTCTAGTTTCAGGACAAGGTAGTAGATAACCTGGGACGATTTGTGAGGCTCCAGAGAGCTCCCCGCACGATGATGATGCTCTCCTATGTCCTGTACTGCCCCCCGTCAGAACTGGCCCTCTGTGCTTTCTAGTCTGTAATAGGCCTCAACAGGTAAGTGCGTAAGGTTTCAGAGGCATCCATGTCCTCAAGTTTAGGGCTAACAATATTGCTGGACATATTTATATTATGGAAAGAAGCTACTGCCGTTCAAACTACGCCTTTGTTCCTTTGTTTTGTTCACTCCTATATCCCCAGCAACTAGATTGGGACCTGGCACAATTTTAAATAAATTGTCCTTTATATGAAAAGCTATAAATCACATGGACTGCTAGTCCCTCTGATAGAGCTTAGACACTGGCACAGGATATATTGGCTGCATTCTTTCTGCGCATTACAAATGCTATATATTAACTATTATTATTAACTATTAATAAGAGCTAATAAACAGCATATGCTGACAGGTGTACCAATTATTGTTATCAAAATATGTCTTTAATTCTCAGGTATGCGTAGGTGACCCTGAGATCTTGTTTATAACTCTAAGTTTGTACAAGTCAAAGATGCTGACCTTTACTCTTGCTAAGCCTAAGGCCACAGTTACTCATGTGCTTTTCTCCCTACCACCTAGACCTTTATATAAAATGTGGATAGTGTTTTTAGTCTCAATATAGAAGTGAACCGATGTAGACAATCACCTCTCAATTATTATGAAGGCAGTAATTTGTATATTTGTATATTCCTTTCTTTTCCCCGACAAATATGTACTAAGTATTTACTACATGACAGGTACAGTTCTAGGGATTGGAGATCCAGTAATGAACACACCTCAAAAAGTCCACACCTTCATGGCAAGTACATTCTTCTGTGGAGAGACAGAGAGCAAACGAATATATAATGTATTAAGTGGTGATAACTGTATCATGCTACCTACCAGGTGATGATATATAGAACGTCTTTTATAACTAGTCTCCTATAAATTCTTTGCTGACCTGAACACAATGAAAATTATGCAAAACTACTGGCTTAATGGGGCACCTGGGTAGTTCAGTCAGGTAAGCGTCTAGGTCTTGATTTCGGCTTAGGTCATGGTCTTGCAGTTCATGGGATTGAACCCTGTGTCGGGCTTTGTGCTTACAGTGTAGAGCCTGTTTAGGATTCTCTTTCTCCCTCTCTCTCTGTCCCTATCCCACTCCTTCTCACCACCACCCCCGGAAATTAAATAAATAAATAAATAAATAAATAAATAAATAAATAAAATGTCTTTAATGATTAGTAAATAGAATTACCCTGAGCTCCCCCAGAGGCCTCTATCTCTACCACTCAGATCCCCTCCCCAAAATCCCCACCAGAAATCTCCCTACTATTCAGCAGCTGATGGGTTAATATCAGGCATAGCTAGGATCTTCCAAGCAGAGGTTCAATAGGGCCAGAGTCATTAATCAACAACCTCACTGTATAGGCTCATCCTTAGTCTTCCACCTCTAGCTGGTTAATATTAGCTACTGTGTTTTACATATTCGGACCCATTTCTCCTGGTGATAATGTCTTAGTTTACCTACAAAACACATATGCTCTTACTTCATGTTGCCTATTAATTCAATTTCTAGAATAAGGATTTTTTTTTTTCCCACCAGTATGCCCTAAAGTTTTGTTAGTTATAATCATGGATAGGGTAAGGAATTAAAGCAAAGAAGATTAAAGTTCTCATCTGGCATACAGCACATTTTCCTCTGGAGAGTACTACTGAACAGAAGTATAAGCGATGTTAATATTCAGTGTGCAAATAGTGTAGAGGACAGAGTCTAGGATAGCCCCGATGCTCCCCACCTCTTAATATTCATGTGCCTGTGTAATCTCCTCCCCTTGAGTATAAGTAGGACTTATGATTTGCTTCGAACCAATGGAATATGACAAAGGTGATGAGAATGTCATCCTTCGATTGTCTTATGCAGAGCTCTAAGTCCCATCTTGCTGGAAGACTCTTTTCCTTGCTGGCTTAATGAAGCAAGCTACCATGATAGGGGGCCCATTTGGCAAGGAGCTGAGGGGGTCCTGGGCCAAAGGCAACAAGGACCTGAGAGACCTCAGTCCTATAGCCGTAGGGGAGCTGAATCCTGTTAGCCCCCACATCAGTGTGCTTCCATGCAGACCCTTCCTTAGCCAAATGTGCAGATAGAACCCCAATCCTGCAAATACCTCAGGGGAGTTCTTAAAGCAGAAGACTCTATTAAGCCACACCCAGATTCCTGACCTACAGATACTATCAGATAACAAACATGCATTGTTTTAAGCACCTACATTTGTGGCAATATGTTACACAGAAATAGTTAGTTAACACAGTTGGCAAATGTGTTCTGGTTGAAATGTACAAATACGCAAGTATACACATATATACATGTATACATTTGCATACAAGCACAAAATGTTTAGACGAATAAACTCTTAACAGGTGTTACCTGTTGAGTCACACTCAGATTCAGGGGAGGGAAGGAATATTTTACCTTGCTGGTGTAGCCTTTCATACTATTTTAGTTTTGTTGCTGTGATCTCATTTTTATAAAATAAAAAAAAAATCTAGCTTAAATGTAATGCTAGATTTGAAGCCATTTTGTTCCAAATAATATAATCTGTCCAAGAAAATAGTTTTATTTTCAAAACTTCAATCTTGTATTGCTAACTAGGATAAGATTATTAAGTCAACAAAACATGAGTCCTCTAGTTCTGATGCACTAGAACTTTCTTTGCAAAAAAGGGATCATCAAAGGACTAGCCTTGTTGACCTCAGAGGCAGGACCTCAGGTGTGCAGGGGAAGAAGTGTGCTTTATTAGAACTCTCTAGCTGTGTTAGGGAGGGGGTCCCGTGGTACACTTCTTGCTCTTTCAATGATGCTTTCAACCTCACTTGGCCCCTCTGAACTTCCCCTTTAAGAAAAGAAGCAGAAACTGGAGGCCCACAGAGCAAGTCTTACACCAAGAGCATCTGTTATCAGCCCACCTGGCTGGATGCGGTAAGCTGAGGACGGAGAACAAGGTGCAGGACCCTTACTATCTTTTTGGCCACTACACCCAGTAAACAAACATTTTCCTGTAAAAATAAACTCCTTTACAAACTATTCCAAAAAACAGAAATTGAAGGAAAACTTCCAGACTCATTTTATGAAGCCAGGATCACTTTGATTCCCAAGTCACACAGAGACCCAGAAAAAAAGAGAACTACAGGCCAATATCCTTGATAAATACAGATGCAAAAATTCTCAACAAGATACTTGCAAACCGAATTCAACAGCACATGAAAAGAATTATCCACCAAGATCAAGTGGGATTCATTCNTTCTAGAACAAACTATCCTAAAATTTGTATGGTACCACAAGAGACCCCAAATAGCCAAAGTAATATTGAAGAAGAAAACCAAAACGGGAGGCATCACCATCCCAGACTTTAGCCTCTACTACAAAGCTGTCATCATCAAGACAGTATGGTATTGGCACA
>NW_027551569.1:9138216-9258445 GCF_008692635.1 Crocuta crocuta
AGAGCCTGGAGCCCATTTCCAATTCTGTGTCTCCCTCTCTCTCTGACCCTCCCCTGCTCACGCTGTCTCTCTCTCTCTCTCAGAAATAAATAAAACATTAAAAAAAAGAAAAGAAAAATAGTGGGGGAGAGGGAGGGAGGCAAACCATGACAGACTCTTGAATGCTGAGGACAAACTGAGGATTGATGGAGGTGAAGGGGAGGGGAAGGCGGGTGAGGTGCATGGAGGAGGGCACTTGTGGGGATGAGCACTGGGTGTTATACAGAAACCAACTTGACAAAAAACTATTTAAAAAAAGAATATTCTCCCTTTAGGGCACCTGGGTGGCTCAGTCAGTTAAATGTCTGACTTTGGCTCAAGTCATGATCTTGCACCTGTGAGTTCGAGCCCCGCATCAGGCTCTGTGCTGACAGCTCAGAGCCTGGAGGCTGCTTCAGATTCTGTGTCTCCCTCTCTGCTTCTTCTCCACTCACACTGTCTCTCTCTCTCTCTCTCTCTGTCAAAAATAAACATCAAGCAAATACTTTTTTTAAAAAAATTTTAAACGTTTTTATTTTATTTTTAGAGAGAGAGACAGAGTACAAGTGGGGAGGAGCAGAGGAAGAGGGAGACACAGAATAGGAAGCAGGCTCCATTCTCTGAGCTGTCAGCACAGAGCCTGATATAGGGCTCAAACTCACGGACTATGAGATCATGACCTGAACCGATGTCAGATGCTTAACTTATTGAGCCTCTGAGGCGCCCCTAAACAAATATTTTTTTAAAAAAATTTCTCCCTTTAAAAATGACGTATTCATTTGAAATGTGGTAGTGAACTGGTAAGGAGGGAAAATAAATTACTGAATCTAAAGCAGTGCCCAACATTTAAAACAATATCTAGCAAATACACACACACAAGGATTTGATGAAATGAATGAATAAGAGTTAAATTAGTCCAGCTACCAGCCCTCAAAAATCACCACCAGAGGGATGCCGGGGTGGCTCAGTCCATTAAGCACAGGACTCTTGATTTTGGCTCAGGTCATGATTTCACAGTTTGTGAGTTCAAGCCATGTGTCAGGTTCTGTGCTAAACAGCAAGGAGCCTGCGTGGGATCCTCTCCCTGCTCCTCCCTTCTCATACTTTCTCTCTAAACAAACAAACAAACAAAAAAACAAAGCTTAAAAAAACCCACCAAAAATTAGGCAGACGAAACATTCACAATAAATTGAGAATGTCTGGGAAGGAAGAAAGTAGACTAGTGGAGTCTGGAGTGTGACCGACCATTGCTCTCCAACCGTGTTCCATCTGCTGAAATCAATAGGTCTATAAGGAACACATTTTTCCCTTACAGGTTTTCAGATCATGAAATAGAACCCTTCCTACCAATCTTTTCTCACCTCAAGCCTTAATGGCTCCATGCTTCCTTACTTAGGTTTCTCAAACTTTCCCCCGCCTTTGGTCTATTTCGGAGACCTATCACAGACAGGCTCCAATAAGGCACCTGGCTAGCGTCACCCTATCATGAGATCTTCCCCCTCCCGGAAATTCCTGAACCGGTGTGAAGCAATAGAATTCCCTATTCTCCCTTGCCCTAAAAATTTGCTCATCTGTATTCAGGATCACCAGTGGGAAAACAGGTGCATAGAGAAAGAAGCTTGCAAATACCACACATGCTTGGAAGCCCTTTAAGGTCCACTTACCTACATGTCTTAGGAAGTAAGAAATATAGTAAAAGAAACACAGAATTACAACAGAAGGGGTGATTTTGAAGGCAGGAAGATAATGGAAGTAGCAGACAAGAGGGACTTATCTAACCATTAAAAACCAGCAAGGTATGGTGGGGTCTGTCTCTGTCTGTTTGTCCGTCTGTCTCTAGGCGTCCCTCTCTCTCTTTCCCTCTTTCTCAAAAGTGGGGATAGGAGGGGTGGGTTTGAAGGGACTTGCAGAAGGAAGGCAACTTTTCAAACATGCAGATTAGGATCTCTTAGAGTACATTCCCTCTGGAGTTTGGACAAATTCAGTACTACAGAGAGTTCATAAAAAGGGGTTTTCTAGAATGTGTGACAAATTTCTATCAGTGCATGACTGCGTGAAGCAGAGCAGGAATTTCCTGAAAGGGTTTTAGCTTCCAAAATAACAGAACATCAACGGAGAACAGGCCCTTCTTGGATTAGGGCTGGGGAAGCACACACAGCACAGCACTGGGCAGAATGGTCCTGAGCAACAGCCTTGCCAGGAAGAAAGAGCTGGTCCTGGCGGCCGGCTGCCTGGTGTCCTCATGCTCATGGCAGAGCCTGACACAGTTGCTCTTTTCAGCGGTATTTTCAGAAAACGAAGGGCTGGCATTTGTAAACATGTTGCTTGGGTGGAAAGATGCCCATGCCCAGAGCAAGCTGTAAAACTCCACGCAGTACATCTTGCCAGACCCCACAACAAATAAAAGCAGGGCCCGGAAGAAACCTTGCGACATTCTTTTAAATTGTGAGCTAAGAGAAAGCTATCAGAGGTAAGGCAGAATGGCCGGCAGCTGGGGTGGTAGGGACCAGGCTCATGACAGGTGAGGCCAGATTCAACACACGGTGGCTGTCTGCTGTCTGCTGTCTTCCCCGCTGATGATGCAGCCACTGGATGGCTCTATTCCTCCTCCACACTCTATTCCCCACAAGTAAATCCACCTGCGGTGTCCATGGGCCCCAGAACGTCTTCCTCACATCCCTAGGCTGGAGCATGTACACACGATGTTTCCTTGCCTGGGTCCGACTCACGTTCTGGACTTGGTGAACTACCCCTGGGTGAGCCCTGCCTTCTCTGCTTTTCCATCTCTGGTGTGGCTCTTGGCTCCTTGCTGGAACTCAGGAAGTAGTCATCGAGCAACCGTGGAAGCAGCGGCCCTTACACAGAAGAGATGGACCTGTAATGTGCTCCCCACCTTCCCGGTCCCACCCTGGCCCTTAGTTGGTTGTTGGTGCTGTGTCATCTTTAGAGGTTTGCAAATTGACCCTGAATTTATAAGCAGAAAATAAATGACAACAGTCACAGTCAAATACCACCTTGTCAGGCCTGTTGAAAAATAACCTGGAACGTGTTACCTTTGCTAAAACTGTAGGATAAAATACGGTTATAAATTTAAGGGTCATTATTTATTCAAAATGCAGCTAGACTACTCAACAGTCACCACCATTACTCTCAAGATGGGCGGCGGTAAAAAGGAAGGAAGGGAAGGGAAAGGGAGAGGAGGGGAAGGAGGATGAAGGGAGGGGGGGTTAGGTCATGAAATTTTCCAACACCGACAAAAGAACACCGAGGACATAACTGCACCCTACGCTTCCTAACGATGAGCTAGCTGCTTAGGCTTTCTGAGGTTTGGTTTCCTCGTCTCTAAAATGGAAAAGGTTAGTGTTGAGGACTGGAGAAGATGGTCCACCTGAGACGTCTGACACAGAGACGGTCTCCAACCCTGTATTCAGGTCCTCTCCTTNAGGTGCATCAGAGAGAGCAGCCCAATGAAATATTCCATGTGAGCTGTCCTTACTACACAGAGAAAAACAAACAACCTGCACATCAAACACTTTGTTTTCTTTTTACTTCTGCAGAGCAGTGCAGTTCTGAACCGTGTGCCTGGAAGGCAGATAGCCGGATACCCGCTTCCCTTGTCCCTCTCCTGGGCTCTCTTTTACTCTCTTAAGAAAATCCTTTTGCATAAAAGAGTACAAAACACTACAAACAAAAAGGCAGGCTGTAGACAGGGAGGGACGTTAGACCCTGGGAGAGTATAGATTTAGCAATCTTTTTTTTCTTTCCTGAAACCTTCTTAGATGAGGAACCACCAGTATAGGGGATGTTTTCATCAGGTTGACCTCTGAGCTTGTCCGCCTTCCTCCTGCCACCGCCCCTGGGAAAAGGTGAAGAGTCCCTGTTTCCAAAGGCGCCTGAACAGAAACATTCTCTATCTTCATGTTGGGATCTCAACGCTTCTACACCTGCAGAACCCAAGGTTTGGGGCCTGGCTTTCTCCCAAATCTCCAGTTTTCTAGGCGTTACTATGAATGCATCTATGGATCATGGTCCAAAGCAAACACTCATTAATCTTACTTTCTTGCTGGAGTCAGGGCCCTCCTCGAAATTTCTGCACTCAAGGAGGGCTTAGCGTCTCTGTCACCTGTTGACTTTGATCTGCTGGTCCCACTGAGTGTCCTTTGCACTTCACCTCCTGTGTGATGCTCTTTTGCCCCTCCTACTGTCTCTAATAAGAAAACCATGAGAGTTTTAATTTCCCAAAGACAAGTCTCTAGTCTGCATAGCAGTCTTTTATGAAGGTGTGGGGGAGTGCAATGGGTGGAGGTCGCACACTAGCCAAGTCTCACAGTCCCTGCTGCTCCGGCTCCTGGCTTGGTGACCATCTCCCTCCTGGGTTGAGCTCTTCAGGAACCCCTGCTCCAGACCCTCATTTCTCATCACGCCTCACTCCCTCTTCTCTCTGCTTCCCACAACTCATAAACATCCCCTGATTCCACCTTGCAGAGTGAATCTGCATCACCGCTACTCAGAAGCGTCCTTCTAGACAACTCAATGGGAAACAGAGGCAGGCCAGCCTCCACCGCATTTGCATTCTGAAAAGACCATCAAAGGTACTTTCCTCCATAATTAAATCCAACCCTTCCCTCAAATGGGAAACAGAAGAGCAATCATTTCTTTTTTCCCATGTAGCAGGGGTTTTCCCCCCTTCCTACTACACTAATTAGGCATTTTATGCCAGTTAATGTAAATTAACAATGTCAAGTGCATACAAGTGCCAATTATGGACAATATCACAAAGTTTTGATTCTTGAAATCTTGATAAAGAATTCACATCACTCAAATGTTCAAAGCAGCATTCTGCTCTGTTATGAATCTTGCCCTTGACTATATTATAAAAACACAGTGGGATAGATAGGAGGAAGAACAAAAGAGATGAAATGATTTGAAGTCAAATACCCTGACTGGAATCCCTCCTTCCCATGGGTTTCCCGCTGAACTTAAAGAACAAGAGGAAAACAAAGAAAACAGAAGCACCATTATACAGTATAAGAAAGGACTCACATTTACTTTTTCCCATTCACTATCTGGCACGCTAGTTGGTAGATAAGGTCCAATGGTTTAATTCAAGCAAGGTTGTCCATAAACAAAATTCTACATCAAATGCATCATTACCCGGCACTCCTGTAGTTTTGCTAATTGGTGAGACTGGAGGAGGAGGACCCAGAATGACGTTCAAAAATTTCATGGACATAGAATATTTCCCTAGTGACTTCACCACAGGGTCTGTTTTGAGCCCCCTAACTCGTGATACCCATGTGGAAGACCCCTCTTGGCCTCCTCCAAGACTGGCTCTAGGGGCCAGAACTGAGACATACAAGCAAATCTGGGCACACAGGATGACACCAGGGATAGGTAGGCACAAAGGTCAAGCCGTGTGAGGTCACAGTGAGAAGGAGTCATCTGTGTGCCAAAGAGAAAAGCTGAAAAACTCAGATTCTTTCATAGTCCACTGTGATATAATAATTCCATGAAACAAGAAAAGGTCTGTGTCCATTTCCATCACCTCCTCTTTAATTTTTGACATTCTCTACTCCAGCTACAGTGGGCGGCTGTATTAGTGTGCTAGGGCTGCATTAACACAGTATCATAGACCAGCTGGCTCAAACAGGAACCATTTATGCCTCACAGTTCTGGAGGCTGGAAGTCCGAGGTCAAAGTGTTGGCAGGCTTGATTTCTTTTGAAGCCAGGGCCTCTCCTTGGTTTACAGATAGCACCCTTCTCCCTGTGTCTTCACATGGCCTTATCTTTGTGGGTACACATCTCTAGTGTCATTGCATGTGCCCAAATTTCTTCTTCTCATAAGGATCCCAGTCAGATTGGATTAGAGCCTGCCCTAACTTAATCACCCCCTTAAAGGCCCAATCTCCAAGTACAGTCACATTCTGAGGTACTAAGGGTTAGGGCTTCAACATATGAATTTGGAGGGGAACACAAATCAACCCAGCATAGTGGTCAAGGTAAGTAATTTACCAACAGAACTGAGTCTTTCTCTGCCTGACACCATCTCTGTCCATTCCTACCGCATGCAATTCACCAAGAGAAATCATTTGTAAAACAAATGGTAGCCCAGTCCTGTGATATCTGATCATTCTTTTACAGATTTATTAGCTTCGAGTTTTATAGGTTGCTTTGATGATGAAGGGAAAAATAAACAGCTGTAATTCTGCCTTTATCAAAGCACACTGGGTTTGTTAAAATTACTTCTATTATTGCACCTGAATCAACGTGCTTCAAGGCACAATATGGGCATTTCCAGTTGCCCAGGGAGGCGGTTTAGTTACATCTAAGCTTTGGGTGACATTCACCATTTACTGAACATCTGCTATTTCCCAGGCATTACTGAGCTCTCTGGTGCAAAGTTAAATAGGTCTTAGTGCTCACCCGTGAGTTGGCTCATAACCTAATGGGTAAAAGACACACGCGTAAATAACTATAAAGTAATAAATAATAATTGTATAAAATACTTGAAATTGATTTAGAAA
Source organism: Crocuta crocuta (assembly GCF_008692635.1). NCBI lineage: Eukaryota > Metazoa > Chordata > Mammalia > Carnivora > Hyaenidae > Crocuta > Crocuta crocuta. Next base: position 9,144,760 of record NW_027551569.1, read on the forward strand.
ATTTTAAATTAGCCATATTGGTCAATTTCACTGACATCTTCTAAGTTCCAAGTTGGGAATTCATAGACATGGTAACGTTGTCCTTCACCAACCATGCATCATCACTAAGAGAACAGCGACTTTGCCCCATTAATTTTTGGTGTCCATGCTTGGGGATGAAATAAGGACTGTGGTGAGGACCACACTTTGGAGAATAGGGAGGAACTTATTTCAGCTCAGTGTGACAAGTATACCAGTGGGAGTTCTGCGGGAAAAATTACGGGCTCTACATTAAGCATGAAATCATAAAATGCACACACGAGGGTGATCTGGCAAAGCCAGAACAGGACTGGGAAATATGAGCCAACTGAATTCTACAAATCTGATAGAGGAGATCATCATGTGCAAAGATTTGCTTTAGCGCCAGCAGCCAGAAAGCATTCAAAGTATGACCATCCGGATAGTGTCAGAACCGATGATACACTGACAGAGAGGCAAAGTTCTCTGAAATCTTTCTCACCCAATGTCTGCTCCTTCCATCACTTGTCTCCTCAGAATGCTTCTCCCCTGGGAGATTACACCCTTGCTCTGCTCTGAGGTCATCCTGCAGGGACCCACATTCTGGCCTCACTTCCCTGGGGAAGAGTTCATCATTTTGGAGTTCTAGTTCTTATCAAAAAGGCGTCATCAGTGATGACGCAGAATTTGGCAACACCACCACATGCCCTGGGATGGCTCACGTGATACCTTACAGCCTCAGTCTCTTTAACTGTGAAGTGGGACTAATTACTCTCACTCCACAGGACTGTTGCAATAGCAAAGAAGAAAACACACAGGGACATGCTTCATAATTCATAAAACATTGTAAGAACAACAATAATCATACTAGCAGCTAACTTTGATTGAAAGCTAACTATAGACAAGGCCCTTTATGTGTATTAGTTCATTTATCTTCTAAACAACCCTGTGAGGCAGGTGCTACTATTATCCATATTGCTCAGATGAAGACAAAAATCACAGAGAGAATAATAATTTGCTAAGGCTGCACAGAGGAAAAGGCAGAGCTGAGATTCAAACCCAGGCAGACCAGCTCCAGAGCCCTTATGATGTCCCACAGTGTTATAGGGACAGTCTACATATTCTATACTGCGTCACACATCATAGGCTCCCTAACTAGTGCTCATTCATTAGCACTTGTTCATAATTTGGGAAACAAATAATACAAATAATTTGGGAAGCAAATTCATCCAGTAGTTAATTGGCTGTTATTGTTACCCTTACATAAAAGGAGTGTATGCGTATTAAAACTATCTTAGCCCTAATGAGGAAGGATGCTGAGCATCGCTTCATGTGTCTGTTGGCCATCTGGATGTCCTCTTCGGAGAAGTGTCTGTTCATANTTTAAAAAAAGAAAATTATCTTAGCAATCATCTGTATTAAACTTAATGATTGGGATAAAAGACACCAAGAAATGATGAACACAATTTGGGAAAGATGGTAGATTGAGTGGAGGCAGTTGTTGGATCTTTAAATATCCTTTAAAATAGCCTGTAATTACCTAAGTGTAAGGCCCTAAGAGAAAGCCTCCAAGAAGATTGGTTGTTGTAGGCTGAATTGTGCGTCTACAAAATTAATACGTTGAAGTCCTAATCACCAGAGCCTTGACATGTGACTGTATCTGGAGAGAAGGTCTTTACAGAGGTAATTAAATTAAAATGATGTCATTAGGATGGACCTTACTCCAATAGGAATGATGTACTTGGAAGAAGAGGAAATTTGGACATAGAAACACACAGAGGGAAGACAATGAAAAGTCGCCCATCCACAAGCCAAGGAGAAAGACTTGGAAGAGACCCTCCCCTCATGGCCCTTGGAAGAAACCAATACTACCAATGCCTCAATCTTGGACTTCTAGCCTCCAGAGCCGATAGAAAATAAATTTCTGTTGTTCAAGTCACCCCGTCAGTAGTATTTTGTTATGGCAGCCTTAGCAAAATACTATACCAGTCAAAAAAAAAAAAAAAAAAAAAAAAAAAAAAAGGTGCCCTTGGGGGCACAAGGCCTCAGAGAAAACAAGAGAATGAATAAAGGAATGGCGATCCTGTATCTTCATATCCACTTACCCCATTTCATTTCTTCTTAGCAACAAGGCAGCAGTTAAGTATTAATAATCCCCCACCTACACATGACAGCCAAGTGTACATTCCTCAAGTTTTCTTTCAGCATGTTGCCCACCTGTCCACACACATCCAGTAGCTCCGCACTGCCTCAAGGAAAAAGTTCAAATCCCTCTCCAGCAGTCCTGAAAATATCCGTCATTTATAAGCCACAGAACAGAAAACATACTCTTGCAGGAGCACACAGCCACAGCACGGTGGGAAAAGCAAGCTGGGACTCACCTCCCAGAACAGGGAGGACGTTCTACACCCACACATACCACCTGTACTGTGAAGGGACAAGAATCCAGACTTCCTACATGAGAGACTTTCTCCAGTTTCAAGTGAATAACAGGTAAATGTGCCTGGGAGTCGAAAGATTCTTGGACTTCTAGTGCTGCAAACCTGAGCTACATCCCTGTTTCCAGTGGCCATGAGCCAACTTCCCCACATTGAATCCTTTGCTTCCAGCTGCTAGGAGTCCACCTTGAGGTGAATACTGAACGCCACAGAACAGCGCTTAGCTCATTTGCATTTTTGTTCCTACCTATGCACAGTGTTCAAAGGACCTTTTTTCCTAAGAAATCCAGAGAGATCTTTAGAGACATTATCTAATTCATCACTTCCAAATGAGAGCTGAAGGGGGTCATCAGCATGGTTTGGGAGATGAGATCACTTTCACCAGAAGACACAGCAAAGAATGTCTTCACCTTTCCAGTAGGTCCTAATGATTGCCCTGATCGTTACAACAGACTCAGAGCCAGCCTTTCTATCCAGGCCCACCTGTCCCATGTCCCATGACTGCCTCTGTCGTGGTTGACATATCCAGCCTTTGTTATCCTATAGGCTCAGCCTTGAGCCTGGAGATAAATGAGGAGCTCCATCAGCCAGCCGGCAAGCAGGCTCCGAAGTCGGCCTTGCTGTCCCTGCGAGTGGCAAGCCCGATGCGAGCATGACAATCAGGTTGCAGCCTTTTCTTTTAACTACAGCTTCTGGACACAGCCCAGGCTGCGGGCCCTTTGTCCGATTCCTTATTTGACCTATTCCTGCTGGCCCTGTAGACCCCATCTTGTTTGCTAGGAAACTGTCAACCTGCTCGGTCCTTGCCATCAATCTAGTCCTTCGCAGCCACATCCTGGCCCTGCACGCTCATCAACCTAATGAATAAACATTCCTGCTAAAATGCCTGCTACCACCAAATTAGATCTTGAGGGTCAAAATGCGATCACATATCACAACTCTGTTTCTAAGCCCTCTTGGCCACTGCCATTTGGATCTCCTTTGTTGATGCACAGTCCCCTCAGTCACTGGTTCACAACCCTGCCTGCACACTGGGGTTAATGGTGAGGATTATAAAATTCCTGGAGCCCAGGCTGTATCCTAGACCAATCACATCAGAACTTCTAGGAGTGGGATCCAGTGCCCCAAGCATCAGAATCTTTTTAAACATCCCAGGTGCTTCTGATGCACAGTCAAGTCTGAGAACAACTATTCTCACCCTTTCCCTTGTTGAACCTCATTTCCTCACTGGCATAGAGCTGAGGTCCCAGCACAGCACAGGGCTGCACCCAGATAAGCAATGACAGCACCACAAAATAATGCTGAACCGAGAAAATGAAGATGAAGGGGTCCCAGCTACCTCAGTAGATGTGATGACTCAAACGGCTGGTATTAGAAGGGGATATTGCCAAATAGTATTAGACATTTGCTACTGCACCATAGAAAATGGGTCAGAGCTTCATGTTACATTGAAAAAAAGGCATGTAGTGAATCATAATTGGTAACCAAAAAGTCTATTATAAACTTAAGTAATCCAAACCACTAATGATTAAGGTTGGAAACCACAGTAAACCTCCATTAGGGCCCAGCTCACTGCCATGGGTTTCACGACACCCTATGGCTCGTCCTTTCTCCTGAAATGACACAACTGCTCTGAGTAACCACATATAATATTACTAATCAGCTACGTGGGTGGTTTGTTCTGGAAGGCATATTCTGGGTGGGAGGTTGAGTTAGCTGACCTTTAAGATCCTCTGTAGTGCAGGCAAGTCTTTGATTCCAGGTGACAAGCCCTGAAGGTTCTAGAGAATGGTAGGAAGGAAGTGACCTGTTGCCTGCCTGGGCTATTATTCTGCTCAACGGAGCTAAACCAAGCCGGGAGGAAAAGAATGGCCTGCTGTTCAGACGACGTCACAGGTTGGATTCGTCATCGCTGCAAGACCTGAGCTAACTGGAGACAATCATTCCAGCTCCAGAAAGCTGGGGGTGTGACTCAAAGTGACAGCCAGGAGAGCTGTGTGGGTGAGTGGGGCCCCTGTACTCTGGAGGTAATAATTCACTTCTCTGCCTTGTTTACCGGCTTCCCAGAAAGCCACAATGAAACCTACAGAGCGAACCATGTAGCATGAGAAATATTTACCTCACTCAGGATCACCTACACAGAGAGGGCCAAAGTCTCTCAGGGCTTTTATTATTTCCCACTACCTAATGTTATATTGCCTCTTCTAGGCTTGCAGAGCACGGGGGAGTGTTTTTCTTAGCATGCTGCTTGGTAACATGGTCATGCCCTTGTACCTCATCAAGGTCTCCTGTGACGACCAGCCTCACTGGGGAATGGCCACAAAGAAGGGATATGGAGTCTTCCCACTTACTTACTAGGAAATTAGAGCAAACGACGTAACAATGGGAGAGAGGCACTTGCAAACAAACAGACAGGCAAATAAATAAAGTAGTCAGGAGGAACACTTAGTATCAGTTATCTCTTTAGAAAGGGAACATTTGGAAAACTTGAGTTAGCTGGGACTAACAGGAAATTAAGGATCATTTTTGTGTCTGTTGGCTGGAGCCTGATGTCAAGGCCAAAGTCAGACATCCAATCCTCATACAGCCTGGTTAGTACCATGCAGGGAGATCAAACTCTGTGATCATAAACCACGCCCCCTACCCGCATCAAGGGGTCCTCCACTGTCTCATTGGTAGCAAGAGGGACAGACTGGGAAGACAGTCAACTGTGGTTCTCAAAAGTCAGTCAGCATTCATTGGAATAGGGACCCCAGTGGGAGAGAGGGAAACTGCCTTCCCTCCCAGCATGGGCTCTACCTCTGCTTTATGCAAGTGGCCCTCCTGATGCCTTGCTTTGAACTCATGGTCTCCAGGGAGTACCGGGACGGAAGGCGAACAGCCCTGTAACCCATCCTACACCAGAGGTTTCCAAACCAGGCTGCAGAAAGAACCCTCAGGGGCTGATTCAGGGGGCCCATCTGAGCTTCAAAAAGATGCAAGTTTTCTCAACAGAGCACAACTGGCTGTGGGGTGCAATGACGTTCTCACAGTCTGGGACTGCCCTGCTCACTTCAGCACCTTTTACAGCTCTAGCTCCTTCCCCTAAAATGCAAGTAAGAGCTCCCCAGCCATTCAAAAAAAGCACTATGCCCCGTTCCTTCCTGAAAGACCTAAGGAAAGGGTAACAACAATGTCCCTCCCAGAGAACCTCTGAAGGGACATCCCTGCTATTAAAGATCTTATCTGTTCATGCTTTCTGCTAAAACCTCCTTCAAACAAGCGCTGATGGTTTACAAAATGGTTGTATGCTGGCCACCACTCCGCGGGAAGCTGGAAACCCCCATCACAGGGCTGATTCCAGGCGGCCACTGGCAGCTGCTCCAATATGGCAGCTGCTATCATTGTCCCAGTGATTTGGAATGTACTGCCCTCAGAAATGAGCCAGTGTCACCCCCAGATCATTCATGAGAAAGTTCCACTTAATACTGCATTGAAATTCCTCTCCCTGTGACTTCCGCCTGCAGGGCCTCAGTCTGACCTTGAAAGGCCACAAAATATGAATTTGTTACCTCTTCCACATAGCTGCCCTATAAATATTTGAAGAAAGCTGCCTTAGCTCTCCCGATTTAGCAAGCAGCCCGATTCAATGCTTCTTCTACAGTTTTATCATTTTTAGATCACTTACTGTGTCTCAGTCACTACACTGATGGGATCTTTGATGATCATAAAACCCCATCAGGTAAGCTTCTTACCCCAACGTGATGGAAGTGGCTAGGCACTCAGCTTGAATCTACACAAGAGTAAAGGGCAGAGTCCATACTGACTTGAATTCGAGGCCCCCCTCCTTTTACTACAAGCCTACAGTACCCACACCTGACTCCCAAAGTACCCTGGGAAGGCTTATTTTAAAAATAGAAACACATAGATTCTAAAAGATGTAATGAACCAGAACTAGATTCTGAAAGAACCGATTCAGAGATCAGCATTTAAAAACTGCTGCCTCATGTCGTATTTAACCTCCTCAACTTCTGACCTCCCTTTCTGGGGGAGGAAATTTTATTTTTTACAAATCAACATATGATTACATTGTGTTTTCCCAAGTGTGTCCTGACAAGTACACTCCAGAATAGATTCACTACCTCTCCAAAAATGGGAACTGAGTTCACATGCCGCCACCCATGAGAGTGGGGAAAAACCCCACCCAAACACCCAGCCACCACGTCTCCTGCCAATGCTAGAGATTCAACATGGCCGCTCCCCTCTGATTTCATCCCTGTGGCTTCTCTTCCCCATGCTAGTCTTCGTGGAGTGCATCTCTCGAAGGCAATTAAAATTACACAGTGCCCTGATTTCAATCCTCCTGTAACCATGCAGAATATTTTCCACTTTTAAAAAAATTAAGTTTTAATTAAGTTTTTTTTTTTCATCAAAACACCAGTCCTACTGATAATGTCAGGAAGGTCTGAGAAAGTAATTACGTGCACAATCTGTTTTTGACACACTTCATTCTCCATTGGGACATTTCTTGTCTCCTTTACTTCATTAAAAATCCCCCGTTGCCATAGGAAGGCTTGCTTTCTTCCCTATTTACCATAATAGAGATAAAGAGCCAGGTTCCCTCCTTCTGTACACAGCGGCAATACCTCCTGCATGGAATGAACCTGTGTTAGCCTTCAGGTTACCTAAGGGAGTGTTCATTCTATGCTTCCCTTTGCTGTAACCATCCACCAGCATAGATAACATGCTAGCCCCAAGTTCTGTGAGCGCACTTTGGTAGAGTCTGTTACTTAATTCCTCTTACCTTTTCCCAGTCTGATATACTTACCCATTATACTAAGGAAAGAAATATACTAGACTCTGAGTTTCTGAAGGAAGCAGTGATAAAAATGATGCACAGTTATCAACAGACTCAAAAGGGTTTCCGCTGCACACCTGGCAAACCAACACCCCAATTCTCTATGCCTGGCTTAAATTCCTTATATTGTTTTCCTTAGGCTGCCATTACAAATTGCCACAAACTGGGTGGCTTAAGAAAAAAGAAAAAGAGGTGCACCTGGGTGGCTCAGTCGGTAAAGCATCCGACTTCAGTTCAGGTCAAGACCTCAAGGTTTGTGGGTTCGAGCCCTGTGTCGGGCTCTGTGCTGAGAGCTAGCTCGGAGCCTGGAGCCTGTCTTCAGATTCTGTGTCTCCCTTTCTCTCTGATGCTCCCCTACTCATGGTGTCTCTATCTCTCTCTCAAAAATAAATAAAACATTAAAAAAAAGAAAAAATGAGAATGCAACAAAACAAAAAAAAAAGCACAGATAAAAACTCAAAAAGTAAAAAGAACTTAAGAAAAAAGAGGAAAAAAGGAAAAAACAAAACACACACACATGCACGTACATGCACCCACACACAAACACACACACCCTACAAACAAACCCAGAAATTTATTCTCTCGGCTGGAGGCCAGAAATCTGAAATGAAGGTGTTCACAGGGTTATGCCTCCAAAGGCCCAAGGGCAAAGGGCAGAATCATCCCTTGTCTCCAGTGGTCTTGGTGATTCCTGGCAATCCTTGGTTTATAGATATGTAACTCTTACTTCTGCCTCTCTGTCTTCACATGGCCTTCTTCCCTCTGTCTCTGTGTACTTTCCTTGTCATGTAGGGAAAGCAGTCATTGGATTCAGGCCCACTTAAAACCCATGATGATTTCACCTTGAGGTCCTTTACTCATTACATTCACAAAGATCCTAATTCCAAAAAAGGTGACATCCTCAGGTTCTGCATGGAAATGAATTTGGGGGGATATTATTCAACCCACTACACTCATCCTGATCCAGGCCTGTTGAGGTAGTCCAATAATGACATGGAGGGATTTGAAGCCACAACCAGGAACAGAAAGATCATGGTTCCCACAGTTAATCCATTAAAGGATTAAGGAGAGACACCTCCTAATGCCTCCCCCAAGCATACATTTCCAACTGGCATTAGGCAAACCACAAAGCCCAAATAGAAATATTTAAAGATGTGAGCAGTTTCAACTTGGGAGACACAGGCAGGATCCAAAATTTGTAGATCAGAACTAATTGGCATGAATCATTTTATCATCAAGTAGAATTATTCCTAAACTATGCCAGTCAGCCACTGAATTGTTATATCACCTTTTAATCTTTGTTTAATAAACATGAACTTGTATTCTTCTCTGACCATTTGTCTCAGGGCTCAACACAACGGATTTGCAGAAATTTAGGCTCTGTTCTAAATTGGTCCCAAACTTTCTTTTCACCTGGATTTCCCACTATTCATGGCCCTTTGTGCATTCTCAAATTCAGTCAGCAGCATTTCAATGGAGTACAAATTCTACTTTTTGTTTCTACCTGTTCCTTTCTTCTCCTAACCTCTTACCCCATGTGGTGGTTTTAAAACATATTTACACATTCTTCAATACTCCCCACCTCAAAAGGTAAACTAATTTTCTCCTCTTAAACATGGCCTGGCCTAGTGAGACATTTATTTATTCTAATAAATAAAATGCAGCCAAAAGGTAAGTGATACTGCATGACTTCTGAGGCTAGGTCACGGAAGATGATGGAACTTCTGCCTAGCTCTTGCTCTACTCAAATGACAGTCACCTTGGAACCCAGACAACCAACCTCAGCCAAGAAGCCCAACAGCCACCTGGAAAGGTCATGTGTAGGTGTCCTGGCCACAGTCCCAGCTAAGGTTCCAGCCAACAGCCAGCATCAAGTACTGTTCGCAGACATGAGCCAGCTTCCTGACGATTCCAGCCTTGTGTATTCAGGCTACCCCGGTTGACATCAAGGGAAGGGGAGACCAGCTATTCACATCAATGCTGACCAAAATTGCAGATTCATGAGCAAAGTAAATGTTTAAACCATAACTGTTGGACGTTTGCTATGCAGTATTAGATACCCGGACCACTCTACCTGTAGCCATCTTGAAATTTTAACAATCCATTCATTTTTTTAGACCATGTAACAAGAGCTTACTTTACAACACTATATAACCATTCAAACTCCATGCATCTGAAGTAAAACTCAGCTTTCCCCTCAAATATTATTTTAGCCTAGCTTTCTACCTAAGTTGATGGTACCACTGCTCACACTACTAAGCAAGCTAGAAACATAGGGATCATGTCAACACCTCTCTCCCTGACCATATTCAATAAATACCAAGTTCTATTGCTTCTGCCTCTTCCACATCACTAGAATCCATCCATGGCCCCCTTCGCCATGATGTCTACCTGAGTTACTGTCACCTTCCACCTGCACTCAACAGTGCTCTAACTGGCCTTGCGACTACTTCTGATGGCTCTAGAGTGATCTTTGCAAATGACAAAATGTGTTCCACCCATTTTATATTCCTAAAATGATTCAATAGTTTCCCACTGTTCTTAGGATAAAACCTCCAATTCTTAAAGTGGTTATCAGGTCCTACACGGCCTGGCACCCGCTTCCCACTCTAGACTTGTCTCACCCTGGGCTCCCCCTTGTTCTCTAGGCTCCAGTGCCATGACCCTATACACTCAACTGTGCTTTTCTCCCTCACCACTGAGCACCAGCACCAGAAGCTGCCTCTACCTGCAATACGATTCTGCACCCCACTCCTTACTAAGTTAATCTCTCCTTATCCTTCAGTTTTCTCTTAAATATAATTTCTTCATAGAAGACCTTTGCTCCTAGATAATGTGATTCCTCTGTTTTACATCTCATATCCCACACTGTAGTTGTATGTATACATACGTGTGTGATTTTTGATTTATAGGTGCCTCCTCTACTAAATTCAACTCCAGGAGGGCAGGAACAATATATTTGGCTATCTACCAAGTCTAGTTCTTAGCCACATCGTGTGTGCACAACACATATTTGCCGAGTGAATGAACCATTTCTCCTTTACTTTAAATCAGCACAATACCTTGCTCCAAATGGATTTTCAATAAATTATGAATGAATGAAGAATGCTATTTCAAGTCATTCCAAAGCGTTCTTACATCATAAAAGGCTGAGAAAAGCAAACGTAAAAACTCGAGGCTCAAAAATACAACCATCTTCCAACTGTTAATCTGTGAGTTCAAGAAAGAGAATATTCTGTGGCTGTGGCAAGGTCCACTGGAGGAAAGAGACTTAAAAACAGACAATGTAACTCTGTAAACTTTCCCTTAAGGGCCTAATAGCTTTAGTGTTTTGTTAGTTATAATCCCAAACCTTGGGTAAGTGGGTGTAGTGGAAATGATACCAAATAGAAAGAAATGGAAAGAGAGTAGTCTCATGATCCATGCGATTAAGACCAATTTATTATGGTTGTGACTTTTCTCTAATTTTTTTTAAGGGAATTGACACATAGTGTTATATTAGTTTCAGGTTGACAACATAGTGACTGGACAAATTTATACATCTGCTATGCTCACCCGAGTGTAGCAACCATCTGTCACCACACACCGCTATCACAATATCATTGACTATATTCCTTACGCTCTACCTTTTATTCTCATGACTTCTTCATTCCATATGGTAGCCCAGATCTCCCTCTCACCTTCACCCATTTTGCCTAACCCTCCCTGCCTCTGGTAACCATCAGCAATTTTTCTCTAATTTTTGTAGGTAAAGGTTTTCTAGACTAAACACATCAAGAAGCATGATGGCTTTCTAAATACATAATGGCCAGAGGCGCCTGGATGGCTCAGTCAGTCAAGTATCTGACTTCAGCTCCAGTCATCATCTCGAGGTTCATGAGTTCAAGCTCCGCATCAGGCTCTGTGCTTACAGCTCAGAGCCTGGAGCCTGCTTCAGATTCTCTCTCTCTCTCTCTCTCTCTCAAAAATAAATAAAAATTAAAAAAATTTTAAACACATAATGGCCAAATAATCTGGTTATGGGCATCATTGGCTCAAGATTCAGAAATAATTTCCCTGTTCTGTCAATGTCTCACTGATGATTTTGAGATCTCCAAAGATGAATTCAATTTTTCCACCATTTCTTTTGCCTTATTTACCTCACATCCCTAAAAGTCCTGTGACTGAGATGCCACTTACTAATCTGATATTAACTTGGTTCTAATCTGATGACAATAAATATTACATTAAACAAGGATTTTTTATTAAACCCTATCTTTCCTGTGTTACTTTTTGTTATATATATTCCTGAGAGAAAAGTGTGACTTAAAAATCTAAACAAACCATCCAAAAAGGAAAAAAAAAAAAAACCCTCTAAGTAAGTTAGATATCTGAAATACAATGTCAAAACTATTAGCTATTGGACCTGAAAGACATGTTTTGACAGGAGAAAAGTCTACAAAAGGCTGAATTTTCCCTTAGTTCAGAAACCACTGTCCATTTTGCTGAAGGGTTCATTGCTTTCACCTTGACATTAATTGCTCCCCAAAAGTCATTAATTGTTGGCAAATGGGCCATTTCAGAACTGATGACCTGCAATGCTCATGACCCTTCATTTCCAACTTGAACAGCAAAAGGCCAGTAGTCTTTCATGCACAATTCTGCAACAGTCATGTTATTTAATCAACAACCAATCAAATAAAAGGCAAATGGAGGGCAGAGAAGAACAAACAAAGCTAAAAGAAAGTTTTCTTCTTTATCCAGGCTTCTCTTTCTTTGCCTTCAGATATGTCATTATGGTCTTTAAGAGCTCTTTCCCTGCTACCTGCTTTTCACCCAATGGCCACTGATGACAGCAGGGACTTGGCACTGAGAAGTGGGAGTGAAGGATTCCTGCAAATGCTATTCATTTACATTGATTAGTATCAATTTGGGATTGTGTTTGGCTCTTATTTTAGAGTGACAGTCTTCAAGGTTCCTCTATTTATGGGTCTCTCTTGCTTCTAAAGTAAAGGACCCCTTAGTTCACCTGTCCCAGCACCTGCCCTCAACTGTCACCACTAAATAAAAGCCTTAGCTGTGAAAGGAATGGGATGGAATCATCTTTGGACATTAAATGGAAATTGATTCTTGAGGGAACAAAATGTGGACAGGCTATATTATGAGACCATTGCTACAAGGATGAGTCCGTGAAGAGCTGGACCACAGGGCCCTACCTGATCATCATCAAGGGGCTGATGGCTCCCCTGGACAAAAGAGCCCTTCTCCTCAAGCCAGCCAAAATGCCACTGTCCTTAATTGCCTCTGATTTACATCAGAGAAATGCATGAACCAGATAGAGGTGATCTCAGAGACCCTAGGGACTTCCTCTGAGTGATTTTCATGCAGGCCTAGCGTAGCAATGACGCAGAAAAGGGGACTGCATCACTATATTTATTTTAATCACTGAAAAGTTTTCATTTATAATTCATAGGTACTCAGCCTGCTTGAGATACCTTATTAAAAAGGATGTCATTTTTTTTTTTTTTTACCTCTTTGTGACCACAGGAAACAGAAACCTCTCAAATGTGGTATAAGAATAAATTGTTACCAAAATAGAAGCCGGTGCCCACTAATTACAGTGCTATCCAACCAGCACTTATAAAATCATCATCATCACCATATGAAGACAGGAACATGTAATTTAGGTTTAAGCTAGTACAATTAACAGGTTTTTAAAGACTCAGCACCATAACAGTAACCATCTGATGACTGCTAAATATACCAATTCTCTCTCAGAAAGTCTTGGCTGAGTGGGTCCTCAAGGTAGGGTTCAAGAGGGAAACACTGGAGAGAAAAAGTTACTTGAGTATATACTAAATGGAGGCCACAGTGCTAACAAGCCTTTTATTTAGGATTCAGTATGGTCCTAGATGCTTTGGGAGATTTTTGTAGTGTAAAATACATAATCTAGGAATGTAATTTGGTGAGGAGCCATATGGAGCATGGTACTGGAAGTTATAACCTTCCAGCACGAAGTTTACCATGAGTCCCAAGGTCCTATGCAGGACATACAGAGATGTAGGTCACACAAAGATGGCAGGGTTGACACCACATGCTGGAGGAACCCAAGTCCACAGCTAACAAGAATTGAGAGCTCATAGAGGCACACCTTTAGGACATCTTTGGAGAATATGAGAAGTCACCTGGAATCAAGGACTCTGACCTTGTGCCTTTCCTCGCTGCCCAGTGAGGACAAGCTCAAGGAGAACCATGATGGATGACAATGGAGACTTAGCAGACATGTATGTCTCTCTGCAGCTTTCAAGAGCCTATGATATGAGGGGTGGAAACTCAGAGTGCTCCCTACAGGCCCACTGGGGCAGTGTGACTGGCCCCTGACCAGGGAGAACCATCAGTGGCTGACAAATGCAGCTGCTCCAGTGGTGTTACAGGCCGAGGCCAGAGACAACCTTGGGGGAACTGAGGGGCCATATTCCTAAGTCGGATCCTCAGGGTGATGGAATCTGCATGAAGACTCCCGTCACCGATGAGTCAGCAAAATGAGGATCAGGGCACTAAAGACATGTGTTAATACTCTTTGGTTGGGCATTGTTCCCTTCTTGTGTCATGTCATGGTCTACTGAGTGAGGGAATGGCTCCAGAAACTCCAGGTGAGGGCTGTGATCAATCGTACAGACTCAGAATACAGCCAGGCCTCCACACATTTGCTTACGATGTGAATAGAGAATGGCAGGCCTTTTCCCCAAAGTACTTACCAACTGCATACAACAGTAAATGGTAAAGCAATGCTCAAATATGGTGTTACGTCTTGACAAGAACCATTGTCCTTTTTGCTCAGCAAGAGTCAGAATGGTCAAATAACCTCTCTTGAGTTCAAGGAAAGCAGCTGGAGTCTAGTCCATGCCTCTGGATGAAAGATAAAGACAGGTCTGCCAGCAGCCCATTGCAAAGGGCCTCAGAATCCTGTGCCTGGCACACTCCTCTCCCCAAGCTCAAGGCCCAGCCAGCTCAGAAGCCCAGCTAAAAATTCTCAATGGAAGACAAGAAGCCAGCACATACAGCCATCCTGGAAACCGGCACTTCCAAACGTGAGCTCAGATGCTGGCTACCTGCTGGATAGATAAGGTATCAAGGTGCTTCACTACAGGTGCGAGTTTTGAGAAACCCTGTGTTAATTCTGAAACAGGCTTAGGTTAACATTTCGAATGATGCTTTTGGAAAGCCTGTCTGCCCTTCTTCCTATAAAAACCACTGTCATCAGCTCCTGCCCTCCCCAACCCCACCTGAGCCTATAAACATGGGGGAAACAGCCTGGCTCACCAGACTGTGGGAGCAGGGCTCTGCCATCATTCTGATGCCGTCGTCAGCTCACCACCAAGTAGCATCTTGTGTCAATTCCACATCATAAATATGGCATTAACTCCATTTTCTTAGAAAAATGTGCCAGCCATGTCACACTCAGGGCTTTGATGAGAAAGCACGAATTAAAATGATTATAAAGCCTTCTTAAACTTATAAGAAGACTTGATGTTTAAAAGCTAAAATGATGGGGTGCCTGGGTAGCTGTCAGTTAGGCGACTGACTTTGGCTCAGGTCATGATCTCACAGTCCGTGGGATCGAGCCCCGCATCGGCCTCTGTGCTGACAGCTCAGAGCCTGGAGCCTGCTTCAGATTCTAGATCTCCCTCTCTCTCTGCCCCTCCCCCTCTCATGCACTGTCTGTGTCTCTCAAAAAAAATAAACATTTAAAAAAGCTGAAATGATAGAAGGGTATAGTTCCTTTTCTGCCTACAAAAGATCTTTCTCAGAACTCAAGTAAATGGGAATTTGATTTGCTTTTCAAGAAGCTATTATGGTTGTGGGTACCCATGAAGTGTCGCTCTACCTTGTGCAAAGACCATGCACCTTTCTGGGGAGAGCAGCATAGCATGGAGGTCAGATGGTCACTGGTGAATAATTGGCCTGGGCCAAATCCATAGAGAAATGTCAGGACCTTTTTATCTAACGATCAACAAGAGAATTTCTAACCTTTACTTTGGAATGACTTGGTGGCGTTTACAACTCTAAATGGTTCCTTTAACGAGTCTTATCGAAGTGAAATAATTGAGAGTCAAATGGAGGGGAAAAACCTGACCATTTTTAATGTGATTTTTAAAATTTATTATTTAAATATGCAAGTGTGTGCACAGAATACCAAGTGGTGGGGGAAAACTTTGCCTGGGAAATGTGAAGTAATCTCATAATGAATGTTATAGATCTAAGTGTTTGGGCTTCCAATACCTTATTCAATATTTGTATCCACTTTGATGTTTTATTTTCTCCTTGCCATTAATTTCCCTAGTTCCTTTTGTTCAATGAATAGGCAGAAAACATACACAAACAAATATGCCTTTGGAGCTCAGCTAAAGGTCTACCCATTAAGAGCTTTATTTCTTCTATTTTTTTTTTTAATTTTTTAATGTTTTATTTACTTCTGAGAGAGAGGGAGAGAGACAGCATGAGCAGGTAAGGGTCAGAGAGAGAGGGAGACACAGAATCGGAAGGAGGCTCCAGGCTCTGAGTTGTCAGCACAGAGCCCAACTTGGGGCTCAAACCCACAAACCATGAGATCACAACCTGAGCCAAAGTCGGACGCTTAACCGCGTGAGCCATGCAGGCACCCCTATTTTCTTATATTTTAATGCTCAGTGCCAACATAGTATTGTTTTTCTTTGTTTTCTGCTCATTAAAATCAAGTCAAAATAATCATGCTTTCCCACCTGGAACAAGTTTTCACCAAAAAAAGTTGAATTCACAGTGATTCGTATGGACTACGGATGTCTCTAAACTGCCTGAGCAGAAGGTGAGTAAGCAAAGCCACACAGTATTATGCAATGGAATTATACAAGGTCATGGGTTGCGAGCCACAGGAGTTCGGTCTGGCTACCTTGGGCAGAAAAGGAATGTGCTGGGAAGAACACTGAAGGAGAGAGAATCGGTGGAAGTGAAGAGAATTGGTGGCAGTGTCAGGAAACGACACTCAGGGTGGCTACCCTAGGAGCGTCCTACACAAGGTCAGGGGGACGGCAGCAGCACCCTGGGCTCCAGGCTGCACCTCTTACTGCCTGTCAACACTGCTGCCTTAAAATCTTGCTCAGGTGTCCTTTGATCTCTACGGCACATCCCCCAGCTCCAAAGTTCAGAAGAAGAGTACCAATTGGCTGAAGCGTAAGTCATGACATCCCCTGAGCTAGCTGTCAGGGAGCAGAGAGATGGAGTTTCCGGCCATTTCAATGTATGAAATAGAAGGACTCTCCCTCCAAAAAAGAAAAACACAGGGAAAGACTCACTGCAGGATGTTTCCATCATGAAGGATGCAAATATAAACCTACTACAGCAAGAGTGATGAGGACATTACCCCTTCCCTTCAGTGAACTCATAATGTCCATTTTGGGGACCCTGTTAGAAAGGCATCAAACTTCTCTCTCTGCATGGGGGTCGTGGTCCATTTTGCACTTGCGTCCTAATTTTCCATAACAGGTGACGGAACTTACCTTTTCATTCAGGGCATCTAGCAGGCCCTTGGCATCTGAGGAATCCATACCTGTGGTTCCTCTTCTTAGAGTATAAACTTTGTAATTGTGCTAATACCTACATATAGGGCTGTAGAAAGTGTGTACGACATGTGTAAGGGCCCTGACAAAAATGGGAATAAAACCACTGAGGAAATCCAGCTTGACAGCCAGTGGCTGCAACCCAGTTAGCGGTGTTTGAGAATCTGGGGGTTCTCTCAAGTTCCAGCAGGCCCCCTCACTAATGTCCATGAGGTTCTGGTAACCCAAATGGTTCTTCTTCTATTGAAAAGCATGCAGGGTTAGAGGTGGATAGTTAAAGGGCACGAAATCAAGGGTTGGAATGTAAAAACAAGAGAAGTAATATTCTAAGGCATCCTCTTTCCATTTCACTCAGAAACTACATGGGACAGCAACCTTCAAGGAACTAGATTCTCAAGTTAGCATGTAAGGGCAGCAATTACATTAATGTAACCGAATGTGTGTTATGGTAATCACTGAAGGGACAGTTTGATGGGCAGCATATTCCGACGAATAGAGCAAAACGTGTTCAAAGACTGCTGTCCAAAAGAAGCTTGACAAGTTTCTTTACTTCCTCCTATCTCAGTTACCTTAGAGTTAAAAAATATATATATCTTATTGAATACCTAACATAAACGATATACTTACTCTACATTGGGAATATGAGGTCAGTTCCTTCTCTGTAGTTACCAATACAGAGACTGCTTCTCCCTTTGGGAATAGTGGGTACATGAATTGCATCCACCCGGCATACAGTATAATTTTCCTCAGGAGAAAGGTTGTGTCAGTCGACTGCAGCTGTGAGATGGGCAGACAAGCTCACACAGGCGAGGGAGGAGGCAGCTCC
Organism: Crocuta crocuta; assembly: GCF_008692635.1. Classification (NCBI taxonomy): domain Eukaryota; kingdom Metazoa; phylum Chordata; class Mammalia; order Carnivora; family Hyaenidae; genus Crocuta; species Crocuta crocuta. Next base: position 9,162,433 of record NW_027551569.1, read on the forward strand.
AGCAACGCAGTCTTCAGAGAAGGGAAAAGAGTGCCAGGAAAATGGTGCAATGAATTTCCTTGTATGCAGTCTCAAAAACACACCACTGCCCAAATTAAGACGCTCAGGAACAATAAGAAAGTTGAGATCATGCAAAAATGTTCTAGCTAGGTGTTTCCTTGATTCCTCCTCCTCTTTCTATTTCAATAGTAGGGTGAAGCCTAACACTTAAGACATCCTACTATTCAGGAAAATAGATGTGTTATTTATAATAACCCTCCTAAAATGGCAGCAGAGAACCATCTGCTATGAACCCTTGCAGTCCTGCATTCTCCACTCTTCTCTGAATATCAATATCGCAAAAGCCACCCACCCGTCCACCCACCCCCCAAAAAATATCGGGGGAAGAGGAGGGAAGAGAAGTTTGGCAGGAAAAAAGTATTAGGCTGCTCAGAATGCATATATGTTAACTATTTCCCACCTCTTTCATGTCATAAACACCTTTCAAAGTGAGGACAAATTTATTCTATTAAATACAAAAGACATTCCAAAAAGTGGCAGATACAGAACAGAAGAAAAGGACTCAGATAAGGTGAGAGCTGGAAGGGAGCTTGCTGACAATCCCATCCTCACACTTCACAGCTGAGAAAACTGAGGCCCACATCTTCAGGTGAACCCCACAGTGGCAGCAAATGAGAGTCTGCATTAGGTCTCTAATCAAGTGAATCTCCTGCCCCACAGGCCAGAAAGTTCTTCAAGACACCAAAATCCCACTCAGTTCATCATAAGAAGAGGCAGTTAAGGCCAAAGTTCTTGTGACATTGTGTTAAATGCCATCAAGAGATTATAAGACATTGATCCTACCCTAGTGGATGGCAAAATCAAGTCAAGGGATAAGACAGTAACTCAATCACTGCACATATACAAGAAATGCAGACCAAAAAAAAATTAAACTATTTAAAAAATACGGGGGGAACATATTAGATGGCACATTCTTGCTATAGTTTCTGGCTCAGAGATTTAATAATGACTAAGTCTGTGCACATGGAAGCAGGGAAAATTGAAATGCCTCTGTTGGATTAACTCTGAAGCCCCAAGAGTGAAGTATTAGCCTATCATTCCAGACAATCCAACAATTATATGTGGTCTTTATGGAAAGGAGTTAATACCATTTCTAATGGATGGGGCATTGGTCACTACATATGAGAAAAGACTTAAGGAAGAAGTAGAGACAAAAGCCTTAGTGGATATGGGGGGGGAGGAAGAAATAGGTGCTATCAATCCTTGTAGAGAGGGCCAACACATTCAGAGGTAACTGAGTGCAGCAGAAAATCACCAGAGAGCTTCAATAAATAAGTAATTCAGTCAAAGCTGACAATGGAAGAAAAATTGTGACAGTAGTATGAATGTTAAACTTAGCGGGGGATTGATGCCAGTTCTTAGGAAACCAGTGCAGAAGAATAATCTAGGCAAGAAAGGACTGGCAAGAAAGGACTGGGCTTCATTTTGAATAACAACTCTAACCAATTGAAAATGGTTGCTTAGAATCCTGTGTTGAGAAATACACTCAGTCTATGCTAAGAAAGCATATGACCTGCCATAGAGGGAACCCTCTTCCATGAAGTCTACACCATAACATTGCTGATAGAAAGACAGACTGAATGTGAAAGATGTTTTCTATAAGGCAGTACAATGATGTGTCCACCAATCATGTAAGAGGTGTGTCTTTTGCTTTAAGTGATGAGTAAACTGCTTACTGTAATAGGCAAGCTTGGCTCATGGCAGAAGGTGGTCAAAGAAAGGAACCACACAAATTTAGGGATTTCTCTGACGGTGGAAGAATAGGCACTATCAGTTATGTCTATCAAATCCCACACCAGTATATGCTATCATCCTATCCTCTGAATGGAGGAAGTACTGGAAAAGCATGTTTGTAAGGCATGGTCTTTCAGTTTTTATTTTTAAAATTTTTATCATTTACTTACTGTTGAGAGATAAAGAGTGACAGAACACAAGCAGGGGAGGGCAGAGAGAGAGGGAGACACAGAATCTGAAGCAGGCTCCAGGCTCTGAGTTAGCTGTCAGCACAGAACCTAATGCAGGGTTCAAACCCACGAATCACAAGATCATGACCTGAGCTAAAGCTGGAAGCTTAATCGACTGAGCCACCCAGGCACCCCTAAGGCATGGTCTTTTCAAGAGGAGGGTATGATTGCAAGCCTGGAGAGGGAAAGCCTAGTAACTGCTCTGAAGGAGAGAAGTGGGAATTATTAATAGGCTTCACTGGTCAGGATGGTCAGCATTTACTGACCTTCTGGCTGATACATTAGGGTTCCCTTTCCACGTATAGCAAAGGGTACCTTGTGGGCAATTCTGGACTCCTTCAGCAAGTCAGTTCTAGGATTGGAACTGAGTAGAGTACATTTCTAAATCCATAAAATATAAAGTAAAATATGAGAGAGAACCAAAAAAAATTGCAAGTATTAGAAATACTGAAAAGTTAAGTAAGGTAAGTAAAGGGTATGGAGGAGAAACATCATAAAAGATCTTAAAATTCAGATGAAAGAAATACAGCCCGTGTTAGAGCTGGAAAATGGAGCTTCAAGGGGATGTAGGAACAGATAAATGGGTACAATCATACAAACACATAGTCTCTCATTCTGGCATATCTCTTTGACCTTCCAAGTTCCTTCTTCTAAGAAGAGGCCATCCTAATACATTTCAAGTTAGTCTCATTTTAAATAAAATACAGCTTTTGGGGTGTTTGGGTGGCTCAGTTGGTTAAGTGTCCAACTTCTGCTCAGGTCATGATCTCACAGTTCATGGGTTCAGGCTCTGTGTCAGGCTCTGTGCTGATAGCTCAGAGCCTGGAGCCTGATTTGGATTCTGTGTGTGTCTCTCTCTCTGCCCCTCCCCCACTCATGCCCTGCCTGTCTCTCAAAAATGAATAAATGTTAAAAATTTTTTAATAAAATATGGCTTTAAAAATAAACCACGGGCATATAAATGCCGAGTGGAGTACCCTTTCCTTTCCTTCCCTTTAGTTCAATGCCAAACACATTTTGAGCAAATATGAACAAAACACTGCCAAAGATACCAAGATCAAAGAAGCCAAGTCACTGGCCTAAAAGAGTCTATCAGAAGCTGATGGTGCAGCTGTGTCTGGCAGAGAAAAGACTGCAAACAAAACATGTCCAGCCTCTATACCTCTGACTACAGATGGGCTGACAAAGCTTAGGGAACACTTAGCCACAATCATAACCAAATAATTCTTCAAGATGGCTGAATTTCTTAATCATCCAGAGGAACAAGAGAGCGTGGAGCAGAAATGCAACTGCAGAATGACTGCTGTATACAACAAAATGTGCACACAACAAAATGAGGACTGTCTTCATTTCTTGAAACACCAGGACTAAATACAGTGACTAATACATATCCAACACCTCATGAAAGTAATTGAATAAACAAATGAAGCCAACAGGTCCCACCATCCAGTTGCTTATGTCCAGTAGGTAAAACAGGTAAACAAATAGTTACAAGATCATATCTGAAGAGCTGTAATATAGCTGTGTAGGAAGTTATATGGTGTAGGGACGAGGGAGTGACCAAACCCAAAAAAGAATTTCGTCAGACTTCCAGGAGATGGTGGCCTCTGGGATGGATCTGGAAGACCAACTAGGATTTTATTGTACAATTTGAAAACTTACTGTATAATCACAACTCAAACTTCCACGGAGCCCAGCCCAAAGGTGAACCCACAGTAAGCACCAAAATTAATTAACACTATCAAATCTACAAAATAGGTTTCCCTTTTTGTTTTAATTTTCTTAACGTTTATTTATTTCTGAGAGGCATAGACAGAGGGTGGGCAGGGGAGGGGCAGAGAAAGAGGGAGACATAGAATCCGAAGCAGGCTCCAGGCTCTGAGCTGCCAGCACAGAACCTGACGCAGGGCGTGAACCCATGAACCGTGAGACCATGACTGGAGCCGAAGTTGGTCGCTTAACCAACTGAGACACCAAGGTGCCCCTGTTCACTTTTCTCTAATTTTCATCAAGAGAGTAGAGGTAAGAGCTGAAATAATGAAAAAGGGGATGCTTCAACCCTTGACTCCCAAAATGCTCTTCTCTCGTTCACTCACCAGAACTGCCCCTAAATTATTCAGTCTCTCCTAATTAACTCCCGAGAGAATGGTTTTCAACGCACTGTTAGTTGTTGCCTGAGGCCAAACTCCAAGCTAGTTCTGGGAAGTGGGAGGGATACAAAAGTTTCTTTGCACTTCAGGATTTCCGTTACACAGCAAGAGAGAAGGGAATAAAATTATCTCATAAAGATTACAGTTGGACCCAAAGGGGCAGATGTAACTTCATATTATAGGTTGTCATTGGCAGTTTACCAGAGAGTATCCCTTACAAAATAAAACTCTAGTTGGGGAGCATTAAGATTTTTAAATATCCGAATGGGGAAAATAAGGTTCTCTCCAGGACAACGTGATGATTTTCTTTATGCTTCTGATGTAGACTGGGAAATCCTAAAAGAAGTCTCCAGCAAGAGATTCCAGCGGAACCTCCAAACTAGACCCAGTGAGATAATGATGCCAAAAGCCACAGTCAAACCCTAAAATAGCTTTTGGCAAGATTGCATTAAAAAAAAAAAACATTTGAGGAGTCTGAATAAAATGATTGTGGGGGGAGGTGAGGGGTAGGAATCTTGCCCAAGAGAATAGTCTATGAGCAAAAGAAAACAAACAGGCAAAAACTAGATCTGAGTCACGCTTGCAAGAACACAAGGGTGAGGAAGGACATGACAGAGACGGTCAAGTTGAAGGGAACCAGCATAGTCTGTGCTCTCCTCAATTCAGAGCCTAGTGGGCATAAGAGCTGAGNGCCCAAAGATCCAGTGTTTTGTGCAGATCCAGCCCATGATGGAAATTGGAAAGGGGGGGAGGACCAGCTCCTGTGGGCACAGGCCAAGCATTTAAAGGCTGTGAGGACACTCACCACCTCAAGGAGACTCTCATGATAGGATTAATTGGTCACGGAATGAGTTAGCTTGATACTGGGTCACTCCCAACCTCAAGAAAGCATACACGCGGTGAGGCACCCTGTAAAACAACAACAATCCCCAACCCAGTAGACATCCCTTTCAGGTCTCAGTTTGGCTCTGAAAAGCCCAAAGGCTTAGCTACTGGGGTCCTTCAATTCTAAAGAGTCAAGTGCACTACCTTCAGGCACACCTGCTTATTTTATGACTAATAATTATAGTCCTGAAAGTTGCAGGTATCTTGGGAAAAAAAAAACCAAACAAACAGCCAAATTGTACTAAGCTGGTTTTGCGTCCTGAAGAATTCGGTTTGGCAACTGCCAGGCTGGGGGCCCCAAAATAAGGCCAGACAGAAATGTGAGCTGCACCCCCTCTGTGGCTGGATATGGCTGGAAAGAAATATGGGTTAATTCCATCTGCAGCTAGGGGCCTACCACACTGCTGCTGGCCCGCGGGGTATCTTCAGCTCACAAACACAGTGGCCATTATGTGGAATGTTCCAATTAGACATGATGGTTCATTTACGAAGTACACTTAAAAAGCAAGGGTTCCCAAATTACACTGAATGGGATGTCGACTTTANNGAATTCCAAAGCAGTTTCATTGAAAGATTCACTGAAAAGGCTGGTGAAAAATTAAACATGTAAGAGAGACCTAGAACAAAAGACCTTAAGACTCACCTAACTCCCACTGCTCCCCTCTATCCTCCTCTGAGAACTCATTCTAGTCTGAATTGTTTTTCCACTCAAAAGACTACACAATCGTAAACAAAAGTCTGCTGAGTTAATGGCCTCACAGACACCCCTACACTTACCTCGAGAGGAGGGTTCCCTTATGGCCCCTTCCAGAGTCGACAAAACTGAGGGATTTTCTGGTAAATGGCTCTGCTGTTCCCTTAAACAGCCAAGGAGGAACTCTGGTAGAGAAGAGCCTGCAGAAGGGATCCTAGAAAAACTGGCAGAAGCCAGGGAAGGGGGGCAAATTCCACTAGAATTGGCTCTTCTGGGTCTCTGTCTGTGGTGCCCAATCAAGAAAGCAAAATGAAATTTCACATTGCCCCTTCCTTTCCAAATCTAGGCCCAGCGGTCAGTCACTGAACGGGTCTCTCCAGGGGACAGTTATTGCCTTCTCATTTGTCTCGATTTGCATAACAAGGCCTGGTTTTCTGCCTGCCTTGGACACGAGGGCTGTTGGGTCTTGCTTCTGGCTATCTTTGGGAATGGCTCTGATCTTGGGAAGGTAGTATCTTTGTACACTCTTTGGGGGCCCCTGTTACACTCAAGGCAGGTTATTCAATACTGCCAGAAATGTAAAGTTAGAACTCTGTACCCAGAGGGAAAGAAGCATATTGAGGACCATGTAGTTGGATGGGTGGACCAGCATATGATGTCATTTAAGTTACAACCCAAGTCTTTGAGGAATTAAAATAATGGTCCTTATCTCACAAAACTTTACAAAACTAGAAACGCACCTATCCCTTCACTACTCCCCAAACTTCCCATTTATCTCAAATGGCTTAGAAATTATTGGCTGTGGGAAACCAACATCCTTCTGGGAGGGAACTTGCATTCTTTCTTTGTCCCTTAAAGTTTTAAATCTCATGTCTTCGAAATGTTGTCAGCATAGCCCACAGTCATCTGAGACTGAAGGAAAAATAAAGAAAAAGAGGAAAGCAGTCTTATTAAAACACAGATTGCCAGGGGCGCCGGGCTGGCTCAGATGGTGGAGTGTGCCACTCTTGATCTCAGAGTTGTGAGTTCGAGTCCCACCTTGGATGTGGAGATTACTTAAAAAGAAATCTTAAAAAATAAAATAAAATACAAACTGCTAAGAGTTCTATAGCACAGCCTCCTTAAGATTAATTCCAGGAACAAACACAAGTCTTAAAAATCTTTTCCTCAAACATTAGTAATTACAGGGCCTTTGCATTCATCTGTGCTTGTGTGTGTCCATATGTATATGCTGTAGGTGTGAGATATTTTTCTACCTCTGGACAGTACTGCTAAAATTAAGCTGTAAAAGAGCTCTATTTAGTTCTTTTGAAGGCAAGCACTTGCAGGATTGGGCATTCTAAAATTCTCAGAAAGATAGAAACTAAAACAAATGTTTTTTCAAGTTCACATGATCTGGAAAAATACTCAGTTGTTGGTTTAATTAGACATGTCTTTAGAGTTATCAACATTAAAATTACAACTTTTATTCTGTCTGGGTTTATTTTAAGTCAAATGAGTTGATGTTATCTGTTGCAAAATTTTTTTTAGAAATAGCTTGGGAGAATGGCTGACTTTGATGTCTCATTAAATTTTTATGGGCAATTCAAGCGGAATTGTTAAGAACAAGTAAATTGAATAGATGTAAATAAAATTTAAAATTTTAGGGAAACTTTTAAATAGTCTCCCAAATCCTTTTGGTAACCTAAAACCTTAAAGTTTTGCTGAGTTGGGTGAAATGATGAGCTAAGTTAAATTCATTTAATACCTAGATCATTTCCAAAGAAGATAAAATACTAAAACATTAATTACTGAACATAGGTTTCTCTACTTTTGGCTTCTTATAACAGATAAAGTAAAAGACATTTGGATGTGTTCGTGCTACGCTGAAAAATTTAAAAGGTGAATGCTTCTAAAAACTGTGAAATGTATTAATAAATTTGCAAATCTAAAGAATGCTAGTGTATCAGTTCACAGTTACTACTTGGTTTTCACTAGAAATTAAGGTTTCTAAGGGTTTAAAAAAAAACTCTAATACACGTAATTAAAGCCACTAAGGACGATGGAAAAGGAATCTTTGGAAAAAAAATTTAATATGGGATTAGCTGTCTCTCATGCAAAGACAAACAGCAACAGAGTCTGTAAAGGTTATGGCACATGTGGATAAAGTCCAATCTGCTTTTTCAAAAATGACCTTTTGTTGCCAGACTTTTGCCACTATGATGTCCTTGCAACATGGTGACAGTTGGCTGCCAGATCAGAAACACCAAGATGAGCAAATAATGACTGTAAATTCAATGAATAGCCATGGTTATGGGAAACCCAAGATGGCCACTTGTTTCTTCCCGGCTCCCTGAAAACCCCTATGTTTCAATTTTTCCATTCTTCCACTCCACTATAGGGCATTTAAGATGTCTCAAATTATTACCAGACATTGATGGGGAGACTTGTACAAAATTGCAAAAAATAGTCACCAGCAATGTGTAACTGGTCAAGTCCATAATCCTGCAAAAATTACTTTTGTCCCCAGAGGCCTCATACCTCCTCCCCCCGGATCCTTGGAACACCAATGACTAGACTTCATTCAGATGCCATTTAGTGACAGTTGTCACTGTGTTCTTGTTATTGTTTGTACGTTTTCTGGATGGTCTGAGGCCTTCCACTGTCACAAAGCTGATGCCATCATGGTCTCAAAGAAACCGTTAGAGAATGTGTTTCTCACTGGGAACCTTCCAGAATCTCCAGTCATCAAGGAAACCATCTCACTGAACAAATCATACAAGCCTTAATGAAAACTTTGCAAACTTCTTGGAATGATCACTATCCTTTTCACTTCAATCATCAGACAAGGTTGAGAGAACAAATGGGATCCTCCAACTTAAAATTTCTAAATGTGTTGAAACAATTGGACTCCCCTGAGCTAGGCAATGCCCTTGGTCTTGCTGACTACTAGCAGAAGTTCCGCCTTTGAGAAGCAAATTCACTCTACATGAAAGAGTCATCAGCAGACCCATGTCTATACCGCCTTCTGCTTGTCCTTTGTTATCTCATGCTACTGTGACCAGCTACTTTAAGTCTCTAAGGTCTTATGCTCAAGCCTATCATCAACAGGTTAAAGAAGTCTTTCTAGATCCCAATTCGGAGGTTCCTGTTGGTCACAATCGAGAGCATGGTGATTGGGTATTCTGGAATTGTTATCAGAGGAAGCCAGTGTCGGAGCTCCATTGGAAGGGCCCTTATCAATGCTCCTGACCACTGACACTACTATAAAACTAGAAGATGCTGGAGACCTTTGAGTCAAACTGATGCAGAAGAGAAGTCGCTGACATCAAGGCTGATCGCTTCTGCCCGAGACAATAGGTAAAGACTTCGCACTTTAACTGGACATAAAAACTTTGCTCTTTCTTTTCCTTTCCTTTACTCTGGCATTAGCCNTGATGCTGGAGACCTTTGAGTCAAACTGATGCAGAAGAGAAGTCACTGACATCAAGGCTGATTGCTTCTGCCCGAGACAATAGGTAAAGACTTCGCACTTTAACTGGACATAAAAACTTTGCTCTTTCTTTTCCTTTCCTTTACTCTGGCATTAGCCTTGAAAGATAATACCCTCATCTATATCTCCCAGGCTCTTGCTAAGGGGGGACAGGGTAACTTCAGAATTTAGAAGAACCTTTTATTTCAGGCTAAAAGAAAACCTAACTATGGCCCTAACTTTTCACAAGCAAAACAAGACATCACATTGGTTGACTCCCCTGAATTTACATTATTGAGTTAGAAAGTACCTACCAGGAGGCTTTCATGACTCAGGATTCACTCCTTTTGACAGGCTGCTATTTCCTTGTTTAGGAATAAATGTAAGTGAGGCATGACCTCGAACTTCTCCTTAATTCTTGAAATTGCTGCAGAATCCACTGCCAACACAACAATAGCCCAACAAAGATCTGTAGACTCCCCGGCAAAAATTGCTCATGACAATAGGAGAGCCCCTGAGTATCTTTTAGCTGAGCATGGAGGTATCTGCACCATGGTTAACACCACCTGCTACATCTGGATTAACACATCTGAGGACGGTGAAACTAAGTTATATAAAATCATGGAGCAAGCCAGTTAGGCTAAAAGGGTGATTCCTTCAACAGGGTCTTTCTTTAATTGGTTTGGGTCTTGGAGCCATGGCTCTGAAGCACACTCCAAACACTGAGAATTATCCTGTTTATAATAATCGTAATAATCTCCCTGGTACGCTGTATTCTCTCAAAAGATTTAAATGCATGTTTGTAGCCACGAACCACCAAGCAAATGATCTCCCTAAGAATGGAATGTCAAAAAAGGAACAAGGAAAATTACCAACTTAAAGAATGTGAACCCGAAGCCATGACCTATGAAGATCCCAGAGGTTAAGCAAAAACATCATGACCTCTGGATACCAAAGAACAAGAACTGTGAGAACTTACGAACAGCAGCTGAGAGCGACGCTAATGTCTTAAATTTTTATCACATCTCTCAGTTAAGCTGGGAGTCTGATGAAAAGAGAGGAATTGTTAAAAAGAAAACCACAGGCCCAAAATGGCGTCATGTAGGCCAGGTTACAATCCAGGACTCAATCCCTACCCTCAGTGCAGTTTCAATCTTCTCCAGAAATGTAGTCTTAACTGGTCATTCAGGAACTTTCTGATCGACATCAGTGAGGAATCTGTCACGTGGGTTTTCTTTATCCCCTAAAAGAAAATTAAATAATCCATCTAATAAGACCCATGCCCTTCCCCCTAAGGGAAGGTGACCCCGCCTGAAACAATCTTTTCTTTTCTTTTGCTAAGAACTTATTGTCCCACACTCCTTCCTATAAATTTTGCACAACTCCTTGGAGCTTTCCTCTACATGCTAGATGGGATCCTGCCCAATTCGTGAATCATGCTTATCAAAGTCACTTAGATCTTTAAAATGTATGGGTTGAATTTTTGTTATTTAACAAAACGAATGATAGGAAAACAGTCACTTTTAAAATTCCATCTATTTTGTGTCAGGTAGCAGGCCAGCTGGAGTCTGTGGAGGACCAGCATGGTGGACTAAAGGCAGCCACAAATTCTTTGTCATTACCCCTGCGATACAATAAAAAATACATGTTGCCTTTGTCCCCATTTTTGGTTTCCTGCCACAGAGTTTTAAAAACCCTTGAAATTTCCAGAATAACAGGAGGAGTGCTTTTTGTTATTCATAATGAACCCCTCTGGACTATACCCAAGTTTATGCTATCATGATCATTCAAGGTGGTCCCTTGGATAGTTTCAAAAGAGGGGCTGGCCACACATATGAGTACAGGGATAGAACTTTCAACCTCCTCCCCCTACCTCTGGGGAGGGGAGAGGGGATGGAGATGGAGTTCAACCACCAAGAACCAATGATTTAATGAATCATTCCTAGTCAACACAACCTCTATAAACTCCCTTGAACAATGACATTTGGGGAGCTTCCTGATCGGCGAACAAACTGATGTACCTGGGGGGGTGATATACCCCAAATCCAAGAGGACAGAGGCTCCTGCACTCAGGGTCCTTCTGTACCCACCCCCAGGCCCCACTTCATCTGGTTGTTCATTTGTGTCCTTTATAACAAAGTATAATCCTAAATACAGCATTTTCCTGAGTTCTTAGAGTGAATAACTAAACCTGAGATGGAGTTGGGGGAACCTCCCAATTTACAACTGACTGGGCAGAAATGTGGATAACCTGGGAATATCCTCACTGTGGATGGTATCTGAAGTTGGAGGCACTTTTGTGGGACTGAGTCCTTAACCTGTGGGGGTCTGTATTACCTCCGGGTCGTTAGTGTCAGAATTGAGTGAATTGTAAGACACCAGTTGGTGTTGGAGACTTGCTGGAAAACCACAGTGGAGCCGGATTGAAAGGTGGGGTTTATTACCTCCTCATTTTAAATCTGAGCTGGCTGCCATGACTGCTTACCTAAAAGATGGCAGAGGAAGCGGCTCACTGACATTTCCAGGCCTGAGCCTTTGAAAACCCTCAAAGCTTCCACCAAGTTAGACGTTCAGCTACTTTGCTGGAAAGGCCATATAAAGAGGAAAGGCCCTGAGACCACCTGGGGAAACAGGGTGTCTGGCAACCCTGTAGCCAAGTGGAAATTCTAGAAAATCAATCCCAGCTGCTATCCAACTGCAAGAAAAATGTCAAGGACAACCAGAGAAACTGTCCAGGTGCAGCCAGTGAGTCTTCAGAACTACCGTCATGAGCCACTAAGTTTTGGATGGGTTTGTTATGCAGCCATAGATACCTGATATAAACACCACCATCAGGATAAGGTGGGTGGGAACAGTCCGAGAAAGGGGTCTCATCAGAAAGCAACATCAGAAATTGTAGTTTGGTCATCTGTATATTTATGCATTAAACAAATATTTATTGGATGCTTCCATTGGGCTAGACTCCAACAAGGTATGTGGAGCACAGATGGAGTGGGATTCTTGCCTGTGGAGAGCTTCTGACCTCATCAGCTCATTCACTTTTTTCTTTAACAAAGCTGTCAACTTTGTTTTAATGTTTATTTATTTATTTTGAGAGAGAGAAAGTGCACGTAAGCAGGGAAGTGGGGGAGAGAGAGAGAGGGAGAGAATCCTAAGCAGGCTCCACACTATTAGCACAGAGCCTGACGTGGGGCCCGATCTCACAAACCTTGAGATCCTGACCTGAGCTTCAATCGAACGTTGGATGCTTAACCCACCTAGCCACCCAGGCATCCTAACAAAGCTGTCAAATTTATCCTCCAGGACTACTTCCTTCTTTAAATTCCCCCATTTTCTAGGGCCAGGAAGCATCAACTCACTTTCCTATCTCCACAAAGTTTTCCTAGACCAATCTGGTCTCTATATTTCAGGTTCTCCAATTATAAAATAAGGTTCAAAGGAGACTAACAATATTTCCAACAGATTATTATGAAATCAAAGCGGGAAATTTTTTAAAACTTCAAGCCTTTTAGCAAAAAGTTATGAAGCAGATGACATTTTATTGTCAGTTCTAACATGTTTTGCCTAGAGAAATTTTGTGAATTATATGAAAAGCAACATCAACAAATGACCACTGCTAGAAGCACCTGCTGGGCAGATAAGATGCTAGTTATTCTGCTTCTCCATCTCTGCCAGGGCTAACATGGAGCATAAACCCACGTACACATATACTTTGTGGGATCCAAGGGGAGGCAGACTGGCTGCTTCTAGATCCTACCAATATAACCACATGTTTCTGAGTATCCCTCAACTGATAACCTACCATCCGTCAATATGCTGTACATTTCACAGACTCTCTGTGCTGGCTCTTCTGTTCATAATGGAATGTTTATTTAATTAAGCCTCTTCATCAGAGACCTCCAAGCACATAAGGGTTTTTCATGTTTTTTAAACACCCAACAATTGGGGTTGGCAGCAAAAAATAAACATTATCATGTGCTATTGCATTGCCAAAAACAATGAGATATGTGAGCAACACTTAACAAAAGTAAATCGCTTATGGTGTGTACTGAGCAATCATTTGGATTGAAAACATGGGCACAACATAACTATACTATACAACATAACTATATGTAAATTTTCTTCATGGACACTGGCCAATATTAAACTTAAGCTTGATTGAACATCAAAAATAAACTACAATAGGGGGACCTGGGTGGCTCAGTCAGTTAGGTGTCTGACTTTGGCTCAAGTCATGATCTTGGAGTTTGTGAATTCAGGCCTCACGTTGGGCTCTGTGCTGACAGCTCAGAGGCTGAAGCCTGCTTCAGATTCTATGTCTCCCTCTCTCTCTGCCCCTCCTCCACTTGCACTGTCTCTCAAAAATAAACAAACATTTTAAAATATTTTAAAAGACTACGTTAATGAGATCAAACTACTTTGAGCTAGGCTGTCATGGTTCATAACATTTGTTTTAGTCCTAATTGACTCTAAGCCTTTAATCTTACTCTCCTCAGCCGAATAAATATTCTATCATAAGATGAAGTCATAGCATCTCTATAACTATGTTTTCTAAAAGTCCCGTTTGCTTTGTTATAATAGCAAAAGCTGTAAATAGTCCAGATGTTCTTCAGCAGGTGAATGGTTAAATAGCTATGGTACATCCACACCATGGAATACAGCTCAGCAATAAACAAGAATGAATTATTGATCCATGCAACTCCGATGAATCATGAGGCAACTGTGCTCAGGGAAAAAAAGACTATCCTACACGATTACATATTATATGATTTCATTCTGGGAAGGACAAGTTCTAAAAACAGAATAGATTAGTAGTTGCTAGAGGTCAGGAGAAAGGAATCTTGCTATGCAATAAGATGGTTTATAAGAAATATATATGTAGTCATTCAAGTGATGAAATATATTTCTCAGAGATATCTGGTTTTTGTCCACAGTTCCTGAAAATGGTTTAGAGCCATAAAGGTGAAATAGGTGTTCTGTTATTGATGAAGGTGACTTCTGGATCCCACCCAAGAGTGGGGGCTGGTTGCCAGGAAAGCCAACCATGTGATTCAAGGGTTGAAACTTTCAGTCCCACCCACCCCCACCCCTGGGAAGGGGAAAGGGGGGCTGCAGGTTGAATCAGCCAATGATCAATGACTTAGCCAATCATGACTATGTAATGAAGCCGCCATAAAAACCCAAGAGGAAAGCTCTTTTCAAAGAGCTTCCACTCCTGAGGAACCAGAATACTTCCCCATGCCACAGAGCCAGACCCCAAGCTCCATGAAGACAGAAGTACATTTGTTTGGGACTTTGCCCTATGCATCTCTTCATCTAGCTATTGATTCATGTCCTTTATTGTATTTTTAAATAACCTGGTAAAGGTAAGTGTTTCCCTGAGTTCTATGAGCCACTCTAGCAAATTAATTAAACCTGAGGAGGTCACCAGACCCTCCAATCTGTAGCTGGTTGATCAGAAGCACAGGGAACAGTCTAGGGCTTGTGACTGGCATCTGAAGTGGAGGGTAGGGGATAGTCTTATAGAATTGAGCTCTTAATCTATGGAATCTGATGCTGCTTCCATGTAGATAGTGCCAGAATGAGTTGAATTATAGGACGTGGAACTGGTGTCATGGAGAATTGCCCAGTGTGGGGGAAACTTTCACACATTTGGTGACCGGAAGTGTCAGAAGTGAAGTGTTCTGTGCGAGTAGTAAAGAAGGCTCACAGGGAAGAAACAGTAGGGAAGAACTAGATTTTTCCCAACAAAGGTAGAAAGCTACAAAAGGGCAGCACACACGAGACTTGTATGAATGGAATTGTTATGGGGGCACCTGGGTGGCTCAGTCGGTTAAGCGTCCAACTTCAGCTCAGGTCATGATCTCATGGTTCATGAGTTCAAGCCCCGCATCTGGCTCTCTGCTGTCAGCACAGAGCCCGCTTCAGATCCTCCATCTCCCTCCTTCTCTCTCTCTGCCCCTCCTCCCCCTTAAAAATAAACAAACATGTTTTAAAAAGTGGAACTGTTCTGTATTAAGGTCCATAACCTTGTTGTGAAATCGTGCTATAGTTTTATAAGATGCTACCAGAGGGTAGGGAGGAAGAATAAGGTAAGGGAAATACAGGATCTCTTTGTATTAGTTCTTATAACTGCATGTGAATCTATAATTACCTCAAAATTTAAAACTTTTTTACAGTTATGGCTCATTATGTCCTATGCTAGAACCCTGCTAAAATACTAGAAAACACTGTTGTTTCCCAAAATAATGAAACCCAGCTTAAGAATTATGATTTGTTTTACTATTTTTTAAAGTTTATTTATTGGGGCGCCTGGGTGGCTTAGTCGGTTAAGCGTCCGACTTTCGCTTAGGTCATGATCTCGCAGTTCGTGGGTTCGAGCCCCGCGTCGGGCTCTGTGCTGACTGCCAGCTCAGAGCCTGGAGCCTGTTTCAGAGTCTGTGACTCCTTCTCTCTCTGACCCTCCCCTGCTCACGTTGTCTCTCTCTCTCTCTCTCTCTCCTAGAAATAAATAAAACACTTAAAAAAAATTAAAAAAATAAAGTTTACTTATTTATTTTGAGAGGGAGGAAGAGACAGGAGAACATGGGCAGGGAGGGACAGACAGAGAGGGAGAGAGAAATCCCAGGCACCCCATGACTTGTTTTTTAATCACAGTTTAAGAAAAACTTTAACAACTAAATATTAAAATGAAGTCAGGCTATACTTAGAGGATATAAATCTCATAATTCTAAATATTAAAGGTGAAGCATCAGTATAATAAACAAAATGTTTGTTTACATACTAATTTCAAAGTAAAAACAATTCTAACAATTTTTTTAGTAATACTGTCATTTTCATCCATCATTCTAATGGTGGCTTAATAGGTTGCTTACTTTATAGCCAAAGTATTTTTTTCCCAGTTTCTATCACTTTCCCTATAATCACGTTAATCTCTAATCACACTTTCGGGGTGCCTTGGTGGGTCAGTTGGTGAGGAATCTGACTCTTGGTTTTGGTCATGATCTTAGGGTTTGTGGGTTCAAACCCCCACATACGGCTCTGCCCTGAAAGCATGGAGCCTGCTTGGAATTCTCTCACTCCCTCTGCTCCTCCGCTGCTTGCTCTGTAACTCTCTCAAAAATAATAAATATTTAATCTTTAATCATATCTTCAAGACCCTCACTTAGGCAGGCCCCATTGTTCATGGCAGTCTCCTTTAATAGAAAAATGCAAAAGGATAGGACATTCTGATAAGACAATTTTAACACTGTTCTTTTGACTTGGGAACTTTTTAATAAAAGTTAATAAAAACCAATCATTAGCTCTTTCTCTCCTAAGTGATGCATAATGCATGTATGTACCTCCCACCTCATGATTCCCCTGTACCCACTCACTGGGGGATGGGCTGAAGCTGAGAAACAAGATGAGAAAAACTGTGGTGTGGAGTCAGAGATGGGGGCTTAAATGGAGTCATGGGGGAAATCATCACGTGCATTACTTAATCATTTAAAAGGCAAGTGCATTTAAAAGGCAAGTGAGCAGAAGCTGTGTTTTCCTTATTGATTCGGGCCCATCAGCCCATCCAAGTCCAATGTCCTTCTAATCAAAACAGCCTCACGGAATTGGATGCATAGAGTCAGCCACTTCTAACATCTAACATCTAACATGGTGATTTAAAGATCACCATGTGCAAAACAGAGAATCCAGTGCTTCTGTTTTCTTAGTGAGAATCACCTAAATAACATCCACCCAAAAGGCCTGAGTGCATTCAAAGGTGTCACCTGGCCAAATATATAAGGGGACAAAAACTCTCTCGATGCCCAAGGACCAACCAGCAGGACACAAAGTCATCATCATCAAGGCTATGTGAGCAGGGGACCCCCGAGAAGGTGAAGGCGCAAGATGGCTATGACCAGACACAGCATATCTGATTGCATAGCTTCTGTGCTCTAGATTCAGTGCCTGGAGACAGAACATTCCTGTGTAGCTAGCATCCACACAACCACACAGGGCTCTTCTCCTAACAAGCTGCCAGAGGGTGTCCACTTCACTGCACAGCGATCTAGCTAAGAGGTCAGCCAACCACACTAGGCAGCCCCTCTCTGGTGCACCTGCCACAAATCTCTAATAACTGCAGGCAAATGAACATGTTAGGAAAATGAGAACTTCCTCTCTGAAGGGGAAACTAAAAGAAAGATTCTCACTCCAAACTTCTCAAAAAAGTATATCAGAAGTATCTGGATCCCATTTGTTCACTGAACTTATCGGGCAGAAGATCACCTTTTACTTTTTTTTAATTTAAATTTTAGTTAACATACATTGGTTTCAGGAGTAGAACTCAGTGATTCATCACTTACATACAAACCCAGTGCTCATCCCAATAAGTGCCTTCCGGGTACCCACCACCTGCCATCAACCCACAGTTTGTTCTCTATCATTAAGAGTCTCTTGTGGAATAAAATCATATGGTATCTGTCTTTCTCTGACTGACTTATTTCGCTTAGCATAATACATTCTAGCTCCATCCATGTCATTGCAGATGGCAAGATTTCATTCTTTTGATGGCTGAGTAATGTGTGTGTGTGTGTGTGTGTGTGTGTGTACATGTTTGTATCACACCTTCTTTATCCATTTATCAGTCACTGGATATTTGAGTTCTCACCACAGTTTGCTATTATTGATAATGCTGCTATAAACATTGGGTGCATGTACCCCTTTGAATCTGTATTTTTGTATCCTTTGGGCAAATACCTAGTAGTACAATTGCTGGATCATAGGGTAGCTCCATGTTTAACTTTCTGAGGAACTTCCGTGCTGTTCTCCAGAGTGTCTGCACCAATTTGCATTCCCACCAGCAGTGCAAGAGTGCTCCCCTTTCTCCGCATCCTCCCCAACACCTGTTATTTCTTGTGTTGTAAATTTTAGCCTTTCTGACAGGTGTGAGGTGGTATCTCATTGTGATTTTGATTTGCATTTCCCTGACAATGCGCAACATTGAGCATCTTATCTTGTGTCTGTAGGCCATCTGGATGTCTTCTTGGGAAAACTGTCTATGACACTTGGAAGGTGGGTTGAAGGGGACCTGGGCAACTGAGAAAGGAAGGAGGCAGTCAGCACAGACTCGGCTCACACCTTTGCAATTCTGCAAACCCAAACCTACTGCATAAAACTGGTGATTTGGCATTTTTACGGAACAACTGGGCCAGCATAAAGTATACAATATGGGGTGCCTGGGTGGCTCAGTCGGTTGAGCGTCCGACTTCGGCTCAGGTCATGATCTCACGGTTCGTGGGTTCGAGCCCCATGTCGGGTTCTGTGCTGACAGCTCAGAGCCTGGAGCCTGCTTCAGATTCTGTGTCTCCCTCTCTCTCTGGCAGGCGAGAATTCTACCTCTGAACCACCAATGCAGCTCTTCCCTCTCTCTCTGACCCTCCCCTGCTTCCTCTCTCTCTCTCTCAGAAACAAATAAAACATTAAAAAAAAAAAAAGTATACAATATCACCCTGCCAGGTTACCACAGTCTAGGAGAGCTCTGCTCAGCCTAGTGGGTGGTACAATCCACTTTGATGCCACCCTTCGAATCCAGCAATGTTAGCCTTCCCCAGGTGTTATGAGTGACTGGGCCTCTGGCTTCTAGCAAGGACTGTCCTCTCTGGCTACTTGGGAAGAAAAGGTGGAACTCTTTCTAACTCTATTACAAGCTTTTGGAAGCCTGGAGGAAGCTGACACCTTTTATATTGGTTGACTAGTAAAAGAGAACCCTTTAAAATGATTATCATTAAAAGTCTTTGAAAAATGTCAACTGGTATCTCTCCATTATATAAAACAACCTCATTCTTGTCCCCAGTGCTGTGGACTTCCCTTTTCACATCATTTTGTCTGACTTTTGGCCTTTACATTAATTAGTGCGGGATAAGCATGGGGGGCAGGTGTGGATAAAAAGCGTCAGTCTGAATTCAGTCCTTAATTTCCAACATCTGTGTCACTGAACCATTCCAGACACATTTATTTAAAACAAAAAAAAAAAAAAAAAAGAGGCTCTTTCTATAGTGAAAGCTATTAAGGAGAGATAACTTATAATTCAAAAATTATACAAAAGAAAATTATCTTTGGATTTCTGTAGCTATAATAATTTCCAGTTACTGCAAATACTTTTCTATTTTAGAGAACCCAGATTTGTTTTTCCGCCCGCAATGAATTGCTTAAAACCTAGGGTAAACTGTTTATAGATTAAATTCTATTCAAATGCCTAGGACACACTTACTATTTGGAGGCATCTTATGGTGATTTTCCTTGTACACTGAAGAATCCTATTGCAAAGCCCTTAATTTAAATATAGATTTTCATATAATGAGTCTTTACCTACAATCACAGGCTCGTTCGTTGCTATGCTTTTTCTGTGTGTCACGTTCATTGTGAAAGGGAAAGTTTGATTAAGCTTCTCCTTGCCTGTAGTGGTTTGTTGCAAACCTTACAAAGCAGGTTGAATTGATGAGATCCCTGCGTGTTTATAAGATGAAAAATGTAGCTGCAGACACAGAGACATTTTTATAACTAATATTGGGACTTCCCATGAAATAAACAACATAATAAAGCAAAGGAGACTGTATCAGAAAAGCTTATTTAAATGCTTGTTTTGTTATGATACTGTAGCAGGTGAAAGAGCCCAGTTCCACACTCAAACTGCAGGACACCAGGAAGCAGGCGTCACTTCGCTTCCATTTCAGATATCAATTAGTGCTTCCGCCAGAGGTTGAAGGGGACGTTTTAAGTGACTACTGTATACTGTGCCTCTGTATCTTCTGTTACTTATTGATATTTTGGGATCATTTCACTCATTACCCAGAGTAATCCAGCTCTGGTCAGTTGGGGATAGAGTCAGTCCTCGAGTAGCCTGGGGACAGGGGACATCTGTTATAAAGTCAAGAAGAGGGCATTTCCATGTCTTTCATCTGAAGCTTCAGAATGTTTTTCTGAGAGGAATATTACTTCTCACTAAACATGCACCATCCCTGCTCTATGTAAGGTGTTTTGTGAAAGATTTTGTACAGGTCAAAGTTTTGAAAATCACATTGTTTAAAATTCAAAGTTGGGTCTGTTATTTTAAGGAACCCCCTTATCAGTTTTCGAGCATTACAAATACTTTCTCACCACAGGAACAAAAGGTGGCTCCTAATTTACCAGATTCTAAGTTTGGCTTTGGCCACAGATTTCCAAAGTGCCAGCTATATCTTGCATTATGATCATATCAGGTATGACTATGCTCTGTGTTTAGTCTACACATTAAAATATGTGGAAACTGAGGCAGAGACTATCTGAGAAACTGAGTCCTCTTAGAGAAATAAGAAAGAGCTTCTCAATCTACACTCAGAGTTTAACACCATATTTCACGATTTCTACCAATTACACCAAATAAGATAAAAAGATAGCGGGAGGCAAACCATAAGAGACTCTTACATACAAAGAACAAACTGAGGGTTGCTGGAGGGGTGTTGGGCTAAATGGGGGATGGACATTACGGAGGACACTTGTTAGTATAGGCACTGGGGGTTATATGTAAGTTATGAATCACTAAATTCTGTTCCTGAAAGCATTATTGCACTATAAGTTAACTAACTTGGATTTAAATAAAATTTAAAATTAAAGAAAAATCAAATCTTGCCTCTACTTTAGACCAGTTCTTTCTTAATTCCTACATGTTAAGCTGTTGAATATTGCAGGTTTAAACCAAGAAAAATAGATATGTTATAGTAAAAAAGAACCTGAGCACTATGATCATAATTTTCTTTTCAAATTTTTACTTAATTTCTACTTAGGTACAATACAGTGCAATAATGGTTTCAGGAGTAGAATTTACTGATTCATCACTTACATACAATACCCAGTGCTCATCCCAACAAGTGCCCTCCTTAGTACCCTTCACCCATCTAGCCCATCCCCCATTCACTGACTTCCATCAATCTTCATTTTACTCTCTATCATTACCAGTGTCTTGTGGTTTGTTTCCCCTTCTCTCTCTTTTCCCCCTCCATATGTTCATTTGTTTCTTACATTCCACATGAGTGAAATCATATGGTACTTGTCTTTCTCTGATTGACTTATTTATCTTAGCATAATACACTCTAGCTCCATCCATGTCATTGCAAATGGCAAGATTTCACTCTTTTCAATGGCTGAATAATATTCATTTGTACATATATAAATATTATCAACAGTAGCCAAACTATGGAGAGGACTCAAATATCCACTGACTGATGAATGGATAAAGAACACACACACACACACACACACACACACACACACACACCCCATACCTTCTTTATCCATTCATCAGTCAGTGGATACTGAAGCCCTCTACATAGTTTGGCTATTGTTGATAATGCTGCTATAAACACTGGGGTGCATGTACTCCTTTGAATCTGTAGTTCTATATCCTTTGAGTAAATACCTAGCAGTGCAATTGCTGGCTCATAGGGTTTTTAATTTTAACTTTCTGAGGACTTCCATACTATTCACCAGAGTGGCTGCACCAGTTTGTATTCCCACCAACAGTGCAAGAGGGCACCCTTTTCTCCACATATGACCATAAGCTTTGCTACCTAGAATGAAGTCTTACCATTTTAAAGATGAGAGATTTATAAGTGGCTTGCCCTCAGTCACAGAGTTAATTAGTAACCTAACTGAAAATATTTGGCCTTTCATTTCAGTCCATTTTTTCCCACATTTTAATTTTTACCATAAACAAAGAAAGATTCTTGTGCAGTGTACAGAATGAACATAAAGCAAGTAGAACCCGGAGTGCTGACCTAACTCAGCTTTAGGACAGAGAAGGTGAAATTATGATTCATAACAAACAGAGTGAGGTCCCTGTACTGACTGAAGAGCCTAAACCCTGAACCAAGATTCCTAGAGAACTGGTGACAAGGGGAAATCAATTTCACCAGGGAAAAGCATGAACATTTAATAAAATCCAAGAAAACTAGAAAGGAAACACCTGGATTTGAATGTGGCTCCAAAACACACTTGCTGTGTGGCCCTGGGGCGAGGAAATTGAATTCGGGTTCATTTACCACCTCCACAGACCTCTTTCAAGCAAAGCAGGCAGATTTGTGCCAAGGACTCTAGTTGTTCTGGCTACAGATTAAGGGAGGAGACCTCGAAAGCTAAGCTAAGGCAACGCTGGCTTAAAAGATGGACTGGTTCAAACTCTGCCAAAGGTTATTCCAGTTTGGCTGGTGGCTACCTGACTCGGTCAGACATCTCTCCCTCTCCAACTTAAGCAGCTTGACTTCGATGCCTAGAGTCATCAAGAGTAGTAACAGAAGCCAAGAGACTCATCATAACATTGGAATGTACTGGCCCTGACCCTGAGTAATTTCAAGATGTTGTTGACCTCTTATTACAATAAAGCATATTCTAGATTAGGATTTCTCAACCTTGGCACCATTGCCATTTGGGGCTGGGTAACTTTTTTTTATTGTGGAGACCTGTCCTGTGCAGTATAGGATGATTAACAGCATCCCTGGCTTCTACCTACTAAATGCTAGTTACCCCCTGCCCCTAGGTTTGGACATTGAAAAACAGGTCCAGACATTGCAAAATGTTCCCTAGCGCAATAGGGGCAAAATAGGTCCCAGTTAAGATCCACCTCTCTAGATTAAGGCACTGTTGTGGGTACGGGGAACACAAAGACAAAGATACCTTCCCTGTCCTTAAAAAGTTCTCAGGAGATCGAGGAATATAGGAACACACGTGACTTTTCAGATGGGCAATGTCCCCCAACACACTCCAGGCACAGAGACTATGAGCAAAAGCCTCAGGAGGATAAAAGAGCTAGATCCTTCTGAAGGCCAGTCATTAAGTCAAGAGGGCTGCTCTGCTGTCCAGTGCTTCCATGAGCAAGAAGGTTATTAACTCCCACTACCTCCCACCCTTTCTTGGAAGGATTCTCTTAACATACAGGCACAACATAGAGTGTGTGTCACTCCACTGGTGACCACTAGATGGAGTTGAACTGTACATCCATGCAGGTGAGCCTCTACGCTATCCAACAACAGGCTTCTCTGGAGATCGGACGTTCTACCAGTGAAGGGTAGAGCCGTTTACAATGGAAGCCACCAGGGTCTTCTCCCTTGCCCTATTTCCATCTAGCATTAAAATGGCTACGTCACACAAGTCCCCCATGGCTACAGAACAGAGCATTGTTTATCAATGAATCGTCAATACAAATAGATGAAGTATAGGATGTGAAAAGTGTGGCTGCGTTTGCCAGTTTGGGTCTCACTGTAGGACAGTTTTAAAAGCTGAGTCAGAAACTCTACGGTGCTGTCAAGTTAATACTTCTCAGCAGCAGTAAAGTTTTTGAACTAGTGGTGGGGTAGTTTGGGGTGGTGGTGAGTCGGTGTTGATGCTGTGTTGGTCAAGAGTATGCATGAGGGAGAGGATTTGATGAAAAGTACTGGGCCAGGAATCCAGAAAACCTAAGCTCCAGCCACTAGTCTTCCTCACAACTGGCTATGGGAACTGGGCAACTTTCTGTCTAAGGACTGGTAGCTCAACTACAATTAGTTAAAGTATAATGTATGCAGGAGAATGTGTACATCCTTGGTCTTACATTTGATGAGTTTCAGCAATTGAACACACAAATGTAATCACCACACAAAACAAGATGCAGAACATTTCCAACCCCCCAGAAGATTCCCTTGTGGCCCTTCCGAGTCCACCCTCCTCCCTGCTACCCAGGCAACCACTTTCTAACTTCTTTCCCCATACATTCTTTTTACGAGGTCTTGGATGTCACATAAATGGAATCAGAGAAAGTGTATTCTTTGATGTCATGCATGGATCTTTCAACGTAAAGTTTCTTAAGTTCCTCCATGTTGTTATGTGTGTCCTTTCACTGTTGTGTAGTATTCCCCACTGTGTGAGGACCTCACAGTTTGCTTATCTATTCTTTCGTTGATAGATATTTGGGTTGGGTCCAGTTCTCGGCTATTATAAATAAAGCGGCTAGTAACATTGCCATACACATCTTTTTGTAAACATGCTGTCATTTCTTTTTTTAAGATTTATTTATTTTTTAGAGAGAGAGCATGAGAAGGGGAGGTGCAGAGAGAGAGGGAGGCACAGAATCTGAAGCAGGCTCCAGGCTCTGAGCTGTCAGCATAGAGCCCAATGCAGGGCTTGAACCCACGAACTGTGAGATCAAGACCTGAGCTGAAGTCAGATGCTTAACCGACTGAGCTACCCAAGTGCCCCACCATGTCATTTCTTTTGGGTAACTTCATCTTTAAAATGGCACGATTGTGGGCTTTCTCTGCAGGTACCTTGGGGAGCCACGGGGGCAAAAGGAGGAGAA
The DNA here is from genome assembly GCF_008692635.1 of Crocuta crocuta. Classification (NCBI taxonomy): domain Eukaryota; kingdom Metazoa; phylum Chordata; class Mammalia; order Carnivora; family Hyaenidae; genus Crocuta; species Crocuta crocuta. The sequence continues at coordinate 9,186,977 of NW_027551569.1, forward strand.
AAGGGCAAACGTTAAGACTCTTCCCATAATGTTTCCACCAGAACTGCTCTTTATTCTGTCTCCTAGATGACGCATTTGCTAAGATGTCATTTGAAGGAAGGGTTCCACACAATATCTGAAAACCACCTCATGAGGTACTTGCTAATGTCCCTTCTAGCTCCAAGAATTTAGGGCTCTGTAATGGTTTCAAGGAAAATATTTCATAGTCTATACATAAATTATGTCTTCTAAATTTTCCATGATAATCTCCTATTCAAATTCTTCTAATGGATCCTGAATTGTGTGGAAAATACAATACAAACTCATCAGCAAGACCTTTACAATTGCTCTCCAAGTCAGTTTAAATCTTTCTCAAGGACCATCTCCAATACTTCTGTTTTCCTCACTGCTCAAATCTCAGAAATCTATTGTCCTCACAAAACAAAGCTTGCAACGCCCAGCTCTGTGCCTTCACCCTAGCTATCTCTGCCCCCAGACTATTCCTATTGACCTCACCTGCCAAGGTCCCATCCTTTGCTTTTAAACCAGATTGAAATCTACACTCTTCTACAAAGCTGGGATATTTTCCTGGGTCCATAAGAACACATATGTTATCTGCGCACGTAGTATCATAGCTACATGTGCATGGGCCTACATGCTCACTTCTAAATTGCAAGAGCCAGAGACAGTCTGTCTCCCCCGCTTCCCTCTCTCCTTTGATTCATGTATGGCACTAAGAATAGTCCTTTTTCATACAATGCTAAAATCAATACTGGCTGAATGTGATTTGTGAGTATGTATGACTGTTATTTTCTTAAAGTGAAAATGCAGGCTGTTCACAGAAAGAGCAAAACCTAAGGAACATCCCTGGAAACTTCACTCACATGCTTGCCTTGCTCAATGACCTTTCAAATGCATGGTCAATTTTGTAAATCTTGCCTCCCACAAAACTACCACTGGCACAAATGGCCCTTAGAAAACTACTGCTGATTTTCTTTCAGGACAACTGGGGTGTGATTTCCTGTCAAAGCCCAATAATATCTACCAGGAAAAAACTGCTTCCTAAGTGCTTACAGCGCTCATTTTTGCCGATGGTCTAAGGCAACCACTATCTGGCACTGTATTAAAAAGCTCTGTCTGACTCCTATGTAGTGATTCTTCACCTCAAATGTTTCCTTCCTTAGCTTCAAATGCTGTTCCTTCCCTTCCTTTTTACATCCCCTCAGGAAAACTGAAAGAAAGGCATTTGTATTCCTTAACCTGCCCCTCAAAATCAATCTCATTACTCTTTAGAATTAGTTTGCATTGACCATATATCCTCCAACTTTTATGTGCCCTGGAAACCTTACAACATAACAGAAAAATAGATAATATCCATCAAGAAAACATGCATTGAAGCAAGAGAATGGATTAATGTCTTTTGGAAGATTCCACTGAAGCCTATGCCAAATAATAAAATCTGGAAAAGGAGCAAGCTGTAGAGAAGCATTCTGGAGGATCGATTTCTTCCTAAGTAACTCTTTAAATGCCAAAAACATTCCTTTTTTTAAATCATTTTAAATTGAAGAGTAACTAAAAAGTTCAACATTTCCCTGCATTGCTTAATGGGCTATGCTAAAAAGAAATTAATTTTATCTCGAGGTCTTATGATCTTCATTAGGAAATCCATTGTCATCCTGGCTTGTCACACAATGAATGTCTCACGAGAAGTTAGGTATGGTGGCGTCTGGAGATACTGACCCTAGACTGATGACAGGAAGATGTTTTTGAATCCTGGGTCTGTGGCTGTCAGATGCCACATCTTACCCCTCTCTCCAGCTGGGTTCTTCTTGTCGCCCACTTTTCTGCCTCTGCTCAGACACCCAAGTATATTCAAAATGGTGTCCAGAATGGAAGTAAGCCATTTTCCCAGGAAAAACAGAATGCCTCTTCTATCGGTAAAGAGCATGAATGCTCATGCTTGTGTAATTCAAATATAAATGGGGGCCTAAAACCAGTAAAGAGTAAAACCTCGTGAAGGCGTGGGGTATGTGTGGGAAGGGAGGGCAGCGGATAGCCCTAAGTGTAAAGGCTTTCTGATCAAAATGAAGATAATATTATGGACAGTAATCGAGCAGGAGACTTTCATATTTCACCCAATCTCAAAATCTATGGAGGTCCCACCACTACAGTTTTAGTGAGTAGTTGATGTTCACCAAAAGCTACAGAAGGTATGTTTTTAAAAAGGGGGGGGGCGGTAAGCATGGGGCCTGGTACTTGTAGTAAGGTCCAGAAACAGAAATTTTAAGCCATTTTAAGAAATGTTGATGATCAGGGCGCCTGGGTGGCTTAGTCGGTTAAGCGTCCGACTTTCACTTAGGTCATGATCTCGCGGNATTTCAATCACTGGCAGACACAGAGACTCAAAACTCTACCATTAGCTCGTTAGTCTAGTAGATGGAAACAGCCAGCTGTAAGGGTTATTATGGATCCCCATAGGTCACAGGGCAGAGGAAATGGAGTGCCCAGCGTCGCAGGACAGTAAGGCATCTGCCCACTCACCTTATAGAGGCTAGCATGGTCTTTTTAAGGAATCATTGTATTCAGTCCCCTGATCAAACCTCTCCCTCCAGTTCCCAGTGTATCCAGGGTTACATGCAGACTCCATACCATGGTTCCTGTAACAAAGCCTCCTGGGTTAAGCCCCGCCTCCTCCCCATGTAGTCTGCTCTCCCCTTGTCACACGCACTTCAAGTCCCATGACATTTCTGTTCTCTAACATCCCAAGCTTGCTCTGATCCAGGACCTGGGTGCTGGCTCTTGCTTCTGCTATAAGTATTTTGACCTCCAATCTCTGAAGAGCTACCTTCATCCCAAATGCCAATCCTTCACAAGGAGGCCTTTCTTAACTACCTTGAACATGGTCATGTACCCCCCCCCTTAGTGACACCTATTAGCACCTGAAAGTATCTCAGTGGAACTTACTATCTGTCTTTTGCTCTAAAATAGTAGTTCTCAACTGGGGGTGATTTTGCCCTCCAGGGGGCAACTGGTAATGTCTAGAGACATTTTTGGTTGTCTCCACTGGGAGGGGAATGAGGAAAGACTACCAACATCTAGTGGGTGGAGGCCAGCAATGCCATTAAACATTCTACAATGCACAGAACAATCCCTACAGCCAAGAAACATCCAGCCAGGAGTGTCAACAGTGCGTTGGCTGAGCCACCCTGGAATGGAATGGAAGCTCCTTAGGGCTGATACTGTTCCATTCACTGCTGTATCTTCTGTGGCTTTGGTCCTACCTGATACACAGTAGGTGTTCAATCAGCATTTGTTAGCCTACTAAGCTACCCTCATTCCGGGGTTTCACTGATGAGGACTGTGTGTGTTATTGCTAGATCATATTATGTGAATAGCTGTATATTATTTGTAGCATATATGTGCACATAATACTCATATCCATTTATGTTTATGTATCTCCACAGCAGATGTAAGTACAGTGTGCCACAGTCTCCTGCTGGTTCTTCTCACACAATCCTTTGGATGTCACTACAAATTTGAGAGTTAAACGATCCTTACCAGACAGTGGAGAACTGATGTCTGCACCTAAGCACCGAGTGCCCAAATTGGGCAAACTAGGCAAATAGTGACCCTTATAAAATGGTGAACCAACAGAGGTTATTTCGGCCTGGGTGGGCCACATGTGGAAAATGGGCTTTGTGAGACCAAGGGACGTAGGTTTACAAGGTGCTCACCAGCCAAGAAACTCTGTTTCCCATGCTTCCATCCCCTGCACTGCCCAGGGTTAGCACGGACCCCAGGAGGCATCCGGGTAAGACGGAGAGAAGGAGGCGGAGGAGCAGCTGTGGCCTCTCTGCATTTTCAAGGTTGGCGAAGAGTGCCAGGTGCTAGGCAGCTCTTGTGTGTCCTTATTCACCACTGGCCACTTCACTGTCAAGAGTCAGCAAATGGGCCTATCCAGCCCTTTCTGGAACACCTCCCCCAGCTTCTCTGACTCCTGGCCAGATGCATACTTAGTTTCATGATGAAGGTCAGTCAGCTGCTCCTGGAGGTCAACCCCGTCATGGACGCCACGTGACAGCAGCAAGAGACCCACATGGGTTCCTGTCCACGCACATGGATGCCAGCTTGTCCTCACGGGTTCCACTTCATCTCTGCCTCCTCAATGTCACATCCATCTTTCCTCCTCACTGCCTGCCCTAGTGACGTCTGGCCCCAGATGCCACAACCTTCCGTTGACGGTTTATCCAGATCCCACAGCTACCTCAGTGGAATCCAGATAATAAATCCTAGCAGCTCCGCTTTTCTGATCCAACCCTGTCTGAGACACTTGGGATGATGCTTGGGTGGCCTTCCCACATCCCTCCATATTCTGAGACATGCTCCATGTTGACGAGATGGTCACATGACTGAGGTCCAGGTGGATGGGATCTTATTAGAAGGAAATGGATTTTAGCATGTGGATACACTCAGGGTTGACTCAGATTTGACTGCAGATAATTAGAAAAGGATTCACTAAATCACATAAAGTGGCCATGCTCACATAAGGCCTGCGACTATGATTCTCTCCATCCTTTTAAATGTCATTGGAATCGATTTTGACTAAACAGACCAGATGCAGGGCTTTTCGTATCACCTGATGATTTTGTTTCCCTTTATCAGAATCATTTGTGTCACAACATAATCACCCTCCCACTCGGGTGAGAGGACCTTGGATCAACTGGCATACATGACTTGCAGTGTTTAGAGACTGTCACTCAAGTAATTGAACGTGCTAGGAATGAGAGTTGTGGGTGAGATGGGAGACTGTGTGTCCCCAGTCTTCCGGAAATAATTTTTATGCTGAGCCTGTAACTCTGGGCATTTAAATATTTTGCATTTGTCTTTACAACCTCCTCATGGAGTCCATTTTCATAAATATTCTGCTTGGAAACTCCTGAACCAGTTTCTCAATGAGGCAATAGAACACTGCTGGTGTGTTGTGTTCCAGGGAAGACTGCTCATCATTTGGCCTCTGATCCATTTTTTGCTGAACTGCATTACGAAGATGACAAAACTAAATGACCTTAGCAGAATCTGACAGTTTATGAAGGCAAATTAGCCAGACGAGGGTCAGAAGGTACAAACCACCTAGGAAAGGCTTTCAGCAGGTAAAGGCTTAGAGCTCAGATGCACGGCTAATGCTGACAATCAAGAAGCTGGTGGCAGAAGAGGGCTAGCTCTCTAGACCAACCTGATACGAGTGCTGGGGAACAGCAGGGATGGAAGAGGAAGCAAAGCACAGAATAAAGTTTCAGCTAAAACAAGGATGGAAGCTGATAAGATCGGGAGACAGAGGCATGTATCTTGTACTCTTACACATGTGCACGTGTGCACACACACATAAACATCACCCTACTTGAGCAAGCAATGAAAAGATGAGGATGCAGTGGGGGTTCCACGGTGTAATGGTGAGCACTCTGGACTCTGAAAACACAAGGCTGCTGACCACAGCCCAAAATGGCCACCACTGGCAAGTGACATTCCTTGGGCCTGATAATCTCTGACTGCAAAGTTCCTGTCCTCTCCTATACGCAGCCGCCTTCCCTAGAGCCCATGGGTATGTGTGGCTTGAAAAATTTTAACAGCCTTCAAATTCAGACAGTGCACTGATATCCCAATTTTTAAAAGTCATTGTGACAGACTACATTATTGGCCCCAACTGTTCATGCCTGTCTGCATCTATGACCTTACCACAGCCCCATCGATGGGCAGTGGACTGTCTTGCTCCCTGACTTTGGACTTGGCTCTGTGACTTGCTTTTGGAGTGACAGTATGCCAGTTCCAAGCCCAAGCCAAGAAGCTGTGGAAAGCCTGCCCTGGCTAGCCCACCAGTCCAACAGAGCCACCCCAGCCGATCCAAACACCTGTAGTAAGCAGAAGAGTAACCCACTGCTGCTGCCAGAATTATGGCAGCCTGACAGAGCTCAGCCAACCCCCTGCCGACCCGCCCATGCCCGCACAATAAACACTGCATTTGGTTGTGCTTACACAGAAATAGCAAACTATTAGAATGCTGGAAACCTTCTATAAGACAAAACCTCATGCAGATCCCTATGAATCAATCAGATAAAGTGGGTCAGTTCTATTTAAGGCAGGTTGTGGGTCCTTGAGTCCCCTTGCCCCCCTCATCTTGATAGGTATCGGAGGCACCTCCACACCCACAGTTGGAGAGTAATAACTCTAACAGAAAGAGCAATGGATCAGAAAATGGAAGTCCTGAGTTTGAATCCACTCTATGCCACTCAACCACCTTTGAGATTCAGTTCCATGAGGAAAAGGGGAATAATAATCTGTGATGCTTGACCATCCAATCTCTGAAGTTGGTTATATAAGGGTATGTGCACCGAGATAGGGCACACTGATAGAGGGTATCATGGCCACCATCACCACCCCCTCCCACCATAATCATCCACGTGGTGGGGGTGAACTTGCCAGAGCCGTGCCCTTGACCATGACTGAAGCAAGAAGCAATAAGTGGGTGTGTTTGGGGGTTGACAGGAGACTGGCTGGTAGTTGTCAACAGTCACTCACAAGATCCCTACTAACTTCAAATCAAAAGTGGTTGTAACACATAACAGAATTATTTTCTACAACTCGTTTCGAGTGTATGATAAGTTACAGATCTAAAGTGTTCTTATCCCTGTGTGTGTTTTCTTATGCTCAAGGCAACTACAAATGATCTATAGAGTTTGGGCTTCAGTGAACAAGAGTGACACACACAGAGGAGGGGCCCCCTGTCTGGCAGTGTTCTCAATGTCAAGGGTCCATGTGTGCCAACAGGCTCTATAGCAGAGCAGACAAGACCAGGCCTTTAGAAACCAAGCAGTCTGGGTGAGGGCTGGAGCCACTTAACTAGCTGTGCAACCTGGATGACACGTCTTTTACTTTCTGTGACCCTCAGTCTCTTCATCTGACAATGGTGACTGTATTATCTATGCATAGGACTGTTGGAAAGATTAATTGAAGTAATGCCTTTAAACAGTGTCTAAGACCCAAATAAACAATGACTGTTGTAATTACCAGAGGATGATGGACTATTTTACGCCCATTCTTCCACTCTCAGAGGACCATCACGACTGCTATGACATGCCAGGCCTTCTCATTAAGAGCCTGGGCCTTGGAGATTGATGAATGAAGCTTAGAATCCTGCACTGCTGCCACTCAGCTGCCTGGTGACCTTGCACGGAGTGCAGAACCTCTTAGCCCCTGGAGTAGAAGCCAGGTCCCTGCCCTTGAAGACTTGACTGCCAGCCTGGTAGGGGGCATGTGTCAAGGCAGATGATCATAACTGCCACCGATGGGCAACATGAGAGAAATGCAAGCATGAGTGTTACAGGAACAAAGAGGGAGCTGCTGACTAGCAGCCACGATGTCTGCTGGAGCGCGTGGATGTGAGGCTGCCGGGAAGGCCTCTTGGCCCATCTGTGTCTGGGAGCGTGAACACTCCTCGCCAATCAACATGGTAAATGCCACCATCTGCCCAGTGTGACAAGCACCATCAGAATAAACTTCGAGCATTTTACAGCCATATTCCTCTAAGACCCAGAGCCCTGCCAGGGGATTCTGGCCTCCAAGAGGGCTTACATCAAAGAGACAAATAGTATGGTAGCCAAGGAGGAGGGCAAAACTGAGAAACCGCCCATAGAGAGCAACCCATCCAGCTCTTTTGATGTTTGTAGTTAATAAATATCCTGGACATGGACTAAAATCCACCAGATCACCAGCTAAAGTCTGCCAATTTCTATGGGCATAAAATGATTTAGGCAAATGGTCTGTCTGCTCCACTGAGGCCCCTTTCTGAGTCCACACTGAATGACTACTTGATGCTCCCTTGAGCTACACACTCCCCATGGCTACTGCTGGCCACACACATACAAATGGGATCTTCCTCAGGTCTCTTGATCTGCAGAGGCAGTGACCTCTCTCAGGAAAAGGCATTTTATCAAAGCCCTGTTGGGGGTATTGTGAATAATACAGACTGGCAATGCTCTAGAAATGTTAACATGCTTATGCAGCTCTGTTGCTCAAACTATAGTTTAAAGAGATAAAGGTGGACAGAGTAGGTGACCCATCCTGTCTTCCCAGCTGGGATTCTATTTGATTTATAATGTAGAAGTGGCAAATTACACAGAAACACTGTGAAGTCTACTGGGAGGTCCACTGATTTTGCATTAGTTACCACTTCCCTTCCACATGGAACGGCCAGTCACCAGTTAAATTTGTTTCTGATCATCCTGGAAGGATAACAGCAAGAACAGCCCTCCACTCCCAGGATGGTATCTGTCAGCACTTTAGCGCCTTTTTTCCCCCATGTAAGGAGAGTTGGATGTAATTTACTTTAGCTAAAAAGAATCGATTTCTTTTTACAGTAACTGCGGAAAAGAAAATGTTAGTCAGTGAAAGCAAAGGGGACAGAGAGAGGCAGAGTGGAAGGAAGACAAGGATTACAGACCATTACAAACCTAGGTCCACTTCTCAAAGAGCTCAGTGAGGCAAACTTAGAGAGTCTTCCAAGTCAGCCAGGAGTTTGGGTTTGATTCGGGAAACAATGAGAAGGCATCATGGGTGCTTGGTAGGAAGGTGACCCAGCGGAAGAAGAGTCTTCAGGCCTGAGTTGATTAGCGTATTCAATGGATTTGAGAAAGATAAAGGTCAAGACAAGGAGACAAGTGAGGAAGCCAGTGGACATGATGAGCCCCTGAAAAGATGAAGGCTTCACAAAGCATGGGCCATGCCTCCTGCCCCCCAGTCCCATACAGTCCCTGGGGTGATTATCTGGGCCAATGGAGATAAAGGATCAGACAAAAAGCTCTTTGGCCCTAAACGTTCCTGTTTTAGTTACTGCTTTTCTACAACCGTAGGTACCCAAAGTAACAGATTATGAAGAGTCCAGGTAGAAATTTTACACAGATGTACAGGCTGGCATGAGTAGGGAAGATACACTGGATCTGCGCTCTGATTGCCAATGAGCTGGTTGCTAAGGATGGAGACAGGTGGAAAGGGGAAAGGCTGGGAAACGGAAGTAGCTCCTACGAGACCCATGAGACAGCACAGACTTACTCTCAAGATAATCCTTCAGGATACTCTCTCATCCACTCTCTGTGTGCATCTGCATGCAGAGGGGTAGAGAGGGGAGGGTCCTGGGGCACACAGACCATGGTGGCCACAGTGATGAAGAGAAGCTACTCTCTGCTGCCCAGAACACCAAGAATAACAGTGTCTATTTCCATAGACCCACAGTTTATAAGCAGGGTAATTTTGGACAGCATACTCTAACTTGTATGAAGAATCCTCATGCATAAACTAGGGATGCCGATAGTACTCGCCAGATGGTGAGCATTAAATAAGACCATGAGCGCTGGGGTGCCTGGGTGGCTCAGTCAGCCAACTCTTGGTTTCAGCTCCAGTCATGATCTCATGATCATGAGATCAAGCCCCACGTCAGCTCCACACTGGGCAGGGAGCCTGCTTAAGGTTCTCTCTCTCTTTCTCTCTCTCTCTCTCTCTCTTTCTCTCTCTCTCTCTCTCACTCCCTCCCTCTCTCTCTACCCCTCTCCTCCTCCCCTGCTCACACATTCTCTCTCTCAAAAAAAAAAAAAAAAAGTGTGGCAAGCAGCCAACAAGGACTGGAATACAGCAAGCTACTCGCCAAATGGTTGGCAGCTATGTGAGCCTGAACAGAAGAATGCCGCAGTGACAGCTATAACTCTGATTTTTTTTAAATAACATATTACATTTATTTTACTATTATTATTATTATTATTATTGTTATTTTGGTAACCCTGATTTTTAAAGAAGGAGAATTCACAATATTCTTAAAAAAAAAAAAACACAGCATACAGTCCACATCAGCCAGTTTTATTTTGGACTAACAAATCCATCTTCTTAATACTTGGTGATGAGGTAAAATGCAGTGGCAGAAGGAATCCTAGATCGGAGTCGAGCAAAGGCAGGCCTGAGGTCTAATTCTGAAAGCACCTGTGTGATATGACACGCCACTTCCCTACACCACAGGGCAGGCCAGGCCAGTGGGCAAGGGCCAGCACAGTCCCAAGGCACTTTACATAGTCTGCGGCAAGGAACTAGATAGGGGTCTTTACTTGATGAAGAAATAAATAAGGCGTAGGCCATGAAAGGAGGACTAACCTGTGTTGATTAACCTCCTGCTGCCCCGGCGCGCCCCCCACGCCCCCAGTACCTTCCTGTTCTATATCATCATCTTTATCTCAGGTTCACTCTGTAATTGGACAAGACAAAGAGAATCCGTTTACCCGTCTCTGAATTATAATCCATTACATTTTAGAGGTCAATTCTTTTCATTACCTCTTACAATTGTGTTTGAACACATTTTGCCCCAGCTCTAAAAATGTGGGGTCTCTCAAGTTCTAAAGTCCAAAGTTCTATAATCATCATTTTAAAAACAGAGAAGTTCTAAGATGGTGGGGAGGGGTGGTGGGGGTGGGGNGGTTTTGATGGGGGCAGGACTGCTGGAATCCCCACATAGAAACGTATAGTATTTAAATAGAAAAATAAAAAATACATAAGTAACATTTACAACAAAACTATGTGGTAAGCTACCCTTCTCTCCAAACACCAAGATTCAAGCAGGTGTAGATAAACCACCGGCACATACAAGACTAGCCACCTCCTGCTCTCAAAACAGAGTCTCACATTGGAGAGAAACTCCTGAGAGAAAAATCTAAGGTGAGCAAAACAGGAATAACAAAATTGAAAAAACAAAAGATTCAGATAACAGTGGGGAAGGAAAACAAATTAGGGAATTCAGGTTAGAAGTAACACAGGAAGTTTTGTTTGTTGTTAAACACCACATGCCTTGAAGAGGGAGTTCTGTGAAGTTAGAAAAAAAAAGTATCTCAACCAAGTTTCTTGCTGAAACTTCAGGAAAATGAGCAACAGAGAAGCACTGAGATCAAATTCTACCCAGTATTACTATAAGAACAAGAGAAAAAGGAATAAAATAACATCTCCACAGGTAATAAAAGCACACCCAAGAAAAGGGTCTCAAAAAATCATATTATAACTATAATATACAATTTGTCAATGTGCCAAAAGACACTGAAAAAATATACTGGACATGAAGAAACCAGAATAAATATGAACTAAGAAAACATCTGAAATGAGGTGACAAAACTTGAAAGAGTTAGAAATTTTAGAAATAAAGTCTTAAGTAGAAAGAACTTAAGAGTGAATGAAAATTATAATACCTTCAGGTAAGTAGAAGGGGAAAATGGAAAGTTACAAATCAAAAAAAAAAAAAAAAAAGAAAGAAAAAAGAAAGTGTTACCAGGAAAAGTGACAAACTTTGAAGACAAATAAATAAGATACAACATAGTAAAATAACAGGAGACCCTGAAAGGGAAAAAAAATCTAGAACAAGAGAACATAATAAATACAAAACAAAAACAAACAAACAAAAAAAAACACTTTAATAAAGAAAACTTTTCTAACATAAGACAATTTAGAAATTGCATGTTAACCTATAATTTAAAAAGGTACTACATATGTAAGAAAAATCACCCAGAACTGCCAACACCAAGACATATACAAGTAAAATTTCAAGACTCTAAAGGGAAAAAAAAACTCTTTGGGCAAACTATAGGCAAAAAGAGAATGACTTACAAGAGAAATAAAACTGGATTATCAGAATTTACAGCAATGTTTTATGCCAGAAGATAACTGAGGAACATATTTTTAGATATTCAAGGAAAGAAAATATGAACCAAGGATTTTATGTCCAGCAAAACTGAACCATAAGCCCCCTTCCTAAGGAATCCACTAGAAAATGAGTTTCAGATAACCAAATGACAAGAGAATCATGGATACAGAGGTAGTGGTAACCATTACATATATAAAACTAAGAATTAGCATTAAACAATGGTTAGATGGTGAAGAGTATAGACTATACTATTACCTGATAACACAGATTTGGTGTAATCATTAAAGAATTAGGGGAAAATCAAAATAACACACACATAAAAATTCTCAACTTGGGGCGCCTGGGTGGCTTAGTCGGTTAAGCGTCCGACTTTCGCTTAGGTCATGATCTCGCGGTTCGTGGGTTCGAGCCCCGCGTCGGGCTCTGTGCTGACTGCCAGCTCAGAGCCTGGAGCCTGTTTCAGTCTGTGACTCCCTCTCTCTCTGACCCTCCCCTGCTCATGCTGTCTCTCTCTCTCTCTCTCCTAGAAATAAATAAAACATTAAAAAAAAAAAATTCTCAACTCTTTTTAATGATCATAGTTGGTGGTGATAGTAATAATAGTGTGTATATAATGTGGAATAGAACAAATGGGTAATTATTTTGAAATATTCTAAGCTAGCATCCTCTGTGTCCTTGAGAATCAAGATTCTTAAAGTGGAAGAAAAGAGATATGGATGCCATATAGAATAAGTTAAGTGGAGGCATTCGAGTGGCTCAGTTGGTTGAAGATCTGATTTTGGCTCAGGTCATGATCTCACGATCTGTGAGTTCAAGCTCTGCATCTGGTTCAATGCTGTCAGCACAGAGCCCATTTTGGATCCCCCATCCCCCTCTCTCTCTACCCCCCCACTCTCTCTCTTTTTCTCTTTCAAAAATAAACATTAAAAAAAGAGAGAGAAGTTAAAAACTCTATAGTCCTGAACTGTAAACTTCAGAATACATTTGTAAAGTATTTTAACTTTATTTATATTTAAATACATATTTAATTATAATATATATATTCACTATATCTGTATGTAGGCATAGAAAAAGACATGTAGATATAAATATTTCCTAGCTCTGTCATGGAAAAGATGCAGAAAAAAAGACAAAACCAGTAGCCATGAGTGCCTAGTTTATGGTTTTATTTATCATTTTCCCATTAAAAGGGAGGTTTCTTTGAGAAATGGCTGATTACTTATCTAGCATAAGAAATGTACCATACGAACATGAGAAAAAAAAAAGGAAGAAGACAGAGAACTATAGTCACATCAAGAGGAATCAGGAAGCAAGTACAAGAAGTCTCATTGGCCAAAAGTAAGGACAGTTTGAGCTTTTAATAAGGTTAAGGGGGGGCGCCTGGGTGGCTTAGTCGGCTAAGCGTCCGACTTTCGCTTAGGTCATGATCTCGCGGTTCGTGGGTTCGAGCCCCGCGTCGGTCTCTGTGCTGACTGCCAGCTCAGAGCCTGGAGCCTGTTTCAGTCTGTGACTCGCTCTCTCTCTGACCCTCCCCTGCTCATGCTGTCTCTCTCTCTCTCTCCTAGAAATAAAAATAAATAAATAAAAAAAATAAGGTAAAGGGTTGCCAATATTTGATAGCCTTCCAGTATGTTCAAATCTAGTAGTTCATAATCACATTTTTAAAAATAATTGGTCATTTTCTGAACGTGACAGGGAAACAATTCATCATCTTGAAAACTAGGTAAATAAAAAGAGAGACGAGCATTTGATCTCCTTTTCATGTATGAATCGATCACTGGGGAGCCATATGGTGATACACATTTTTTCTACATAAATTATTCCAGCTAATAAGTAAAAGTGAAAATGAAATGACAGAATATTGCCAATATACACCTCCCAACAGATCTAAGTATTGAAGAGCTATGCTTGAGAACGTCAAAAAAAACTGTAAAACTACATATCCTATGCCTACTGATGAAAGAACTCAAAACCACCTATTTTCTTGGCAAAAGGATCAAGCTTGGGTTTGATAAGGCCTCTATATCTAGCTGCCAATATGCAGGAAATGTAGAGGATCACATGGAACTCTGCCATGAGTATACAATGAGCAAAATCCACCCTCCAGGAAGTTCTAACAAGCCAAACAATATAGGTTCTTTAATAGATACATTGTATGAAAAAGAAAGGACAGTGCTGAGGGGGCTGCAGACTGAAAGACACCAAGTTACTATCAACAGGAAAGACTAAACTATAGTATCTGGGGATGTACACTTCAGTAACAAAACTGGAAAGAGAAAAGGAAGCTATTACGGGGAAACTCAAGAAAGTGGGGGTTTTTTTGTTTGTTTTTCCAGGAGGAAGGAGATGTAGTTGGAGAGAGAGACACAGAGGGGTTTCTGAATTAACTGGAAAAGTTCTATTTCTTGACCTCCATGGTAGTTACAAAAATGTCCACCTTAGACTAGTTCACTAAGCCAGTGGTTCTCAGGCTCAACCATGCATGAGAATCTTCTGGAGGGTCATTAAAGCAGAGGCCTCACCTCCATAGTTTATGATTTTCAAGTCCGCACAGAAGCTCCAACATTTATATTTCTAGCAAGTTCTAAGACAATGCTGGTGCTGCTAATCTGGAGGCTACACTTCAGCATCATTGCAGTAAGCTATCCTTGTTTTGTCTGGGGTTTTGTTTGTTTTTGTTTTGAGTGTCTTATTTTTAATAAAAAAATTAAATAAATGATTGGATGGATGGATGGATGGATGGATGGTTGCATGGATGGATGGGTGGGTGGGTGGGTGGGTGGATGGATGGATGGAGGGATGGGTGGGTGGCCAACAGGCAGGCTAAATGGGTGGGTGGAAAGAGGGACAGACTGAGAAACAACTAGGGGAAAAAAATCTTATCAAACCGTGGTAAGGTATGCTACCTACCCGGTCTTTCTTTGTTCAACAATGTGCTATACAAAGTATTCATGTGTTTGCTAGGTATCCTGCTGTAGCCTCTGGAGCTTTTTGTCCCAATCATCTGACAGCTTCTCAATCCCAAACAGGAACTGGAATGTACTTGGAGCCCATGTCAAAGACAAATTCTGATGGTTTATTGATGACGCTGGGCACTGTTTTGTTTTTCCCCACAGGAAAGATATTCTATGCACAAAGCCAACACCTTAGTATCTCTCTGCAATCTTGCACTTTTCTTATTAGAGACAAATGCACTCTACTGCATCTTCGCACAGACTTCTCTCCAGAAGGCTACTGCGGGGCTGTTTAGAAAAGATAAATCTGGTCCCACAAATTATCCAACTAAATATCTACAAGTATTTCTTACCTTCTCAAAATTTATCCTCAGACCAAAATAAAAAGCAAAGTGCATCTCAGAGCCAAGAATAAAAATGTGATGTGAGTTCAAATATCAGAGACTAAGCTTCAGTCAGGTAAGTTTGTGGACTATTTCCTAGAAAGAAAAAAAAAGCAGAAGTAGTAAATAAAATAATAAATGCCCTGAAATAGAAAAGAGAGAAAAATTCCTAGAATTTTAAGAAAATCAAACCTTAGTTATGCAAATAGCAAAGGGCACTCATAAGATTTATCTAGCTAATAAATTCAATTCCACAACTGTGTGTATGCCCACTGCGTGAAAGTACAAAAATGAATAGAACATAATCCTTGCCCTCAGGACATTAAAATTGAATAAGGGAGCTCTTTTTAACTCTAAGACCTGGAAAAATGTAAGTGATAATATAAGGGACAAAGATTTTTTACTTGGGTAAAAAGGGAGAGATGTGATTTATTAGAGGCAAAACCACAGTTGGCCTGTCCCAGTGCTAGAAGAGTCATCTATGAGTTATATCTGGAAAGTCCAGAGAGGGCTTCAGCCAATCATCATTCCTCATTCCTCATATATCACTGGCTGATGCCTGACATTCAGTACATGCAGCTTCCTACCTCATGTCAGGATCTGATTCCTACAGGGCCTCTATAATACTCTAATAACCTAGCTGCCTTTTATGTTTTAATGGTTATTCTTAGACTGGGAACCAGGAACATATCCACAGGCATGTGTATTTTCTACTGACAAATGTTTGTGTATTTAGCTGAAATAATAATCTAAAAATATTCATAGAGGCATAATCAGATCCTTGCACTCCAAGCAGTCCTTGGGCCAACAGCATGAGCATAAACCTGAAAATCTATTTGAAATGCAGAATCTCGGGCCCCACCCCAGTAGGTATTTTATCAAGATCCTTAGGTGATTCATCTGCACAGTAAAACTTAAAAAAAAATTTTTTTTAATGTTTATTCATTTTTGAGTGTCAGAGAGAGACAGAGTGCAATCGGGGGAGGGGCAGAGAGAGAGGGAGACACAGAATCTGAAGCAGGCCCCAGGCTCTGAGCTGTCAGCACAGAGCCCAACGCGGGGCTCGAACTCACGAACTGTGAGATCATGACCTGAGCCAAAGTCAGACGCCCAACTAACTGAGCCACCCAGGCACCCCTGCATATTAAATTTTAAAAGGCACTGAATTATATAACCATCTTATAATCAAGCAGTGCTGGGTGACTTCAGCGTTCATATTTGTGTTTATAATCAAGTCGGCACATTACCAAGGAGTGCCACGCTAATTACCGCAGGCTTAAGAGAAGTGGACAGAGGTGGAATTGATGTCTTGGTGCTTTCGTGCCAAACAAAGGATGAGTAATGTCACAGCACACTGTGAAATGGAAGGGTTTACAGTCATCTTAACAGAGAAAACTGTGGGAAAATGAAGGCGTCAAAGGCCATGGTGGCTTTGAACCAGGATGTCATTTTAGTAAAAATAACATCATCTGTCATGCTAGGTTAATGCTGTTATTTTCAAATTCCCAACTTTTTTCTTGTCTTTAATTTTTAAATCTGTTCTGTTAAAATGTAATTTTTAATTTTGTTTATTTTATAGACACGTAAAGGCTATAAGCAAGCATAATTAGTTTATACATGGTTTGATGTTTGCAAATAGTTAGGTAACATTATAATAAAAAGGTGATGTCACACCCACATCACAAGACAGCTTTCCTTTAAAGGAAATATCTCTTATATTTAGTAAACACTACATAGGTAAAAATAAAGGATGGGCATTTGTTTTAACAGAAGAAAGGAAAAGCATGAAAACACAGGATACTAAGAATCCCCAAAAGCACAACCTAAAGGGTCCTCCAAGGGGCCAAAGAAAAATCTTATAACCTCACATACCCTTGTTTTAGATGGCAGCGGACACCAGCCCATAGATTGTGTTCTCAGGGCCTGAAAAGTCACTGCTATTCCTCCCACATCATTAAAAAAAAAAAAAACTAAGCAAAAGATTAAAAGACATTTAACAAGCTCCTGGGGAAACATCTAGAAATAATAATAACAATAACAAAATAGTAATTACTATATGCCAGATATTCTGAGCACTTTACTTACATTAACTCCTTGAACTCTATTGATAACCTAGGACAAAGTCATTGCTTTGGTAGACTGTGAGAAAGGCCATTCTCCTTCACTCATACGTAGAATCTGCTTCTCCACCTTTTGAATCTGCTGGTCTTAATGACTTGCTTTGACCAATGGAATATGGTAGAAGTGATGATGTACCATTTCGGAGTCTAGGCTTCAAGTGGCCTTGCAAGCTTCTAGTACCTTCTTAAGAATACTATGTCCACTATGCAAACAAACCCAGGCCTATTTAGATCAATTTAAAACAAAATCACAATTTGATTATCCTTCTTTCCTTGATGGGCACAATATAATTATGACATTCTATCATTTTCTTATTTTGTAATTTTCTATTTAAGGGAAAAGTTGTTTTCTACTACTATGATTCTCCCTAAATTGTTGTACATACAGAAATATAGAAATTCAAGAAAGCAAGAAGGAGCTAGAAGATAGCTACTGCTCGGGGGGAGGGGCATGGGGAGGAGACACAACGAAATGTGCTGCTTTCCTTCTCTGTTTTCAAGGACTTCACTAAAATAGCACAAAAGGGATGTAGTAGTACAGATACAACAGGAAGACTATTAGTTTAAAAATCATTTCAAGGGCACCTGGGTGGCTCAGTCAGTTGAGCGTCAGACTCTTGATATTGGCTTAGCTCACGATCTCATGGTTACAGGTTCCAGTCCAGCATTGGGCCTTGAGCTGACAGTGTGGAGCCTGCTTGGGATTCTCGATCTCTCTCTCTCTCTCTCTCTCTCTCTCTCTTTGACCCTCCTGCTCTCGCTCTCTCTGTCTCTCTCAAAATGAATAAACTTAAAAAAAATTTAATCATTTCAAAGCATTAAGGTTTTTTGGCTTTTCTTCCTAAGTTCTACTTTCATACACGGTGCACCACATTCGACGCTCACCCAACTCGTATTGCAGTTTGGAGATATGCTTAGAGATGGTTTCTAGCAGGAAAGGATGGCACTGGGGCCACTGTACTGCAGCTGTGAAGGGGCCTCACTTACAGACATGCACGGAAGACCTCACACGCACTAAGAAAGGGTTATTGCCTAAGTCTTAAATAATGACCCTATCAAGTTCTGAAGATATTTTGTACACAATGTGCAACTCTGAGCAGCAAGCCAAATTTTTGGTTCTTCTTCTGAAACTTATGGCAATCTTGTAGTCTGTACTTTCTAGAATATCTCCAATTTTAAATGTTCTGTTCCACTGTCAAACCATCGGCCCCAAGGTTTGGGTTCAGGGTTTCCTAGGTTTTTTGACTTTGTGAGCAAGCTAACTTTTAGGGGGGAAATGCAGGGATTGGGGGACTGACATGAGATTGCCAACTTTCAGCCAGTGAAGTTATTTTTAATAAACAAGTTTTTAAAAGTTAACTGTATTTCCAGGGACGCCTGGGTGGTTCAGTTGGTCGAGCATCTGACTTCGGCTCAGGTCATGATCTCAAGGTTTGTGAGTTGGAGCCCCGCGCATCGGGCACTGTGCTGACAGCTCAGAGCCTGGAGCCTACTTTGAATTCTGTGGCCCTCTCTCTTTGCCCCTCCCCTGCTTGCCCTTTGTCTCTCTCTGTCTCTCAAAAATGAATAAATATAAAAAAAATTTTTAAGTTAATTGTATTTCTGTCACTGACTAGTTGTATCATCTTAAGTAAATCACATACCCTATCTAAGCCTCCATGCACTCATCCATAAAATGGGGAGAGTCATAAATATTTCTTCCTCATGTTTGAAAGTGCTTAAGATAACATCTGACACTGTAAGCATTCAACAAAGGTAACCATGACTACAATGATTATCACTACCGTAAAACTAATGAGTCCAAAGACAATGAATCCTAGCCAGAGCGAAAGGGAAGAGGGAGGGGTCCTCACAAGACCAACTGGACAGAGCTGTCTTAATGCATCTGGCCCACCTTTTGCTAGGGCATCAACAGCTCCCAAGGACAGCAACCCCAGACCTACTAAACCTTAATGAAATGGAAGCAAGGGCCTCCAAAGAAAGGAAAAAGGCAGTATTTCCTTTGGCAAACCAGCTGTGACAGGATGGGATTCAGACACCTGGGACACAAATAGCACATCAAAGCTCACCCTCCCAATTCAGTAGGGCCACCACTGTCTGTCCTTTGCCCAGGGCTGCACCCCTTTTGTATTCACTCCCTGGGCCCCTGATTCAAGCCACACACCTCACTGACTCAACTAGAACATTATCTTCCAGATAAATGTCCACGAACTCTGCTCACATATCACGCTCAGGCTCCTGCACCTGCATCTATCATGCACTTACCGTGGTGTTACTGTTCAATGTTTAAATTTATGTCATTTTCATGGTTAAGGAGATTACAAGATTCATCATACAATCGGGCTCGGTATGGTAATAATCACTTGACATCCATAATCTCACTTCTAACACATTATAAACATTCAGCTTTACTCCCTGCCCATCTTTTTCTCCCCTATGCCTTTTCACATAGTTTTGGTTTGTACACGTACATAGTTTCAAGTGTGCAATCGTTACTGTTCTTGTGAATCATTTGAGCATTTTTCAAATTACCTCACAGTCTTCAAAGATCATCATGTAATTGCTGTGGAACTTTCCACCAAGGAAATGCTTTTAATTTACTTACGTATGCCTCTCCTGAGGGACACGCAGAACATCCCCATTTTTGGCTATTAGAACCAAAATGAATAATTTCCATGTATATGGATTCTTCCATATTTTGAAATATTTCTTAAAATTAGATTCCCAGGAATTGCATTACTGCCTCAAAAGAAACGGGCACTTTGATGGCTTTAGATATAGATTTTCAGGTCATTTTTGACAAGAATACAGATGTTTCTTGTGCATAAGTATCTACTTGCATCTCAGCCATTTTCCAAGTAACTCCTCCTGTCTACTCTCGGTTACACACTTCCCCACTCATTCCTCCTGCTCCGTTGCCATTCTGCCCACAACACCACCTGCGGACAATCTATCCTTTATGAACACTGATAGTGCACAGACACCCTGAACATCTTGCCTTGGTCCAGGACCCCACGAAAACGGTGTTCCTTAGGTGTTCCTTGGGGTCTCCTTTTCTCCTCAGGGAACTTTCTCATGGATGGGATGCTAAAATATGCCTACAACTCAATGGACTAATGTGTTTTAAGTGCACACATATTTGAAGGTCAGAATAGTTTGACTTGTACACTGGATAATATGAAAATCATATGCCTCCCTGTTAAAATATTTTCTAATACTCATAATGCACAAAAGGACCCATTTCATTACAGTTCTGCCAGCATTAAAAATCTTTTGTTCCGTTTATGTTTTTGAGCATATAATTGATGAAAAGTGATGTTGTGCACTACAATGTCAAGTTTTTAAAAAGTGATTTTTTTAAAACATGTCTACCTTAGTCATCTGAGAGAAGAAACTACTATATTTCTCTCTGCAGCATTTGTACCCAAAGATCTTGGCAGAGACACAAAAGGGAGGGAAAAGAGAAAAGAAGAGGGGAAGGAGGAGAAGAGAAAGAAAAGGAGCAAAGGAAGTAGGAGAAGCTGGAGGAGAGGGAAGAAAAGAACAATCAAGAACTGGAGTCACTATCATTTGGGGACTCTGTCCTACAAGTAGGTGGCTTAAGAGACAAGATTCAAAGACACAAACAAAGGGCACCTGGGTGGCTCAGTCAGTGAAGCATCTAATTCTTGATCTCAGCTCAGGTCATGATCTCATGGTTCATGAGATCAAGCCCTACGTCCGGCTCTGTGCTAACAGCATAGAACTGCTTGGGATTCTCTCTCTCTTTCTCTCTCCCTCTCCTCTCCCTCTTCTCCTCTGCCTCTTCCATGCATGCACTCTCACTCCCTCAAAATAAATAAACTAAAAAAAAAAGACACGATCAAGACTAAAGATATAACTCAATCCACCACTCTACAAGTATTTCACCACTAATTCCTCTTTTACATTCATGCAAAAAGTGGTAGTGGCTTCTGAGGGTCAATTATATTGAATACTTTAATATCAGGACCTCCCCCCACCCTACTTGTGTAACTTACTTCAGAGCAGATTGTTGTTTAACAACAAGACAAATTTGACCTGAGGAGACTCATCTATATGCTCTTCCATTTTTGTCATGAGCTACCACTGCGGACACACAACGGGAAGATCGCTCCCCAAAACTAGGAATCTATATCTGACAGTGCATTTAAATGCACACAAAGCAGCCATTTAAAGAAGACCTTATTGCTGTCCTGGAAATCAACCTTAAAGGTATATATAGAAGTCCCTTCACCTGTGCCTGAGTTCAAAGGCTGGCTAGCCCACCTCCTCACTGTGTGAACCTGGTACATAAACTCTCAGCTTCTCATCTGAGGAGTGAGGGTAAAGGACGATTTGTAAAATGAGGACATAGGGAAAGCTGTTGTGAGATTAACGAGTTGATATATGCTGAAAACAGTAACTAGTATATAGTAAGCGCTCAATAAAAAGGGAGTGATTATGATTGTTGTAAACTAAGCCAACTAATGAAAAACATGCAATTCTAAGGGATGCACAGAGGTCCTAGATCTTTTTTAATAAGATCTAGTAAGAAAGAAGACCATATATAAACTGCTCATATGTAAGGTTTTCTTTTGGAGCCCTGTGTGTAAGCGTTCAGCAGTACAACAGCACATATAATAGGCACCGGCTCCAGACAGTCAATGGCAGTGCCAGGGAGGGCCTGCTGCGTACACACTACTTACCCACCTTCAGGGGACACAGAAAAGGTAAGAATGAGAGCTTACATCTCACTGAAGAGGCCAGACGCATGTAAGTGACGTGTCAGCAAGCATGACATCGCACATAACAGTCCAATCGTGTGGCACCCATTGGAGGCACCACAGGGAGTTGGGACAGGGGTCCTGAACCAGCCCAGGAGGATGGGGGAGGCTGTGGAGAAGACAGAAGGGTACGCTCCAGGGAACAAAGGCAAGATGAGCAGCAGCACAGCTGCCTCCGGTTATTATAACATCTTCCCCATCCTTCCCGTTGCAAGGTTTGTATGGTTCAGCTTGCTTTTAGTGTTTGTTTTGTTTTGGTCAGGGAAACGGAAAAGCCACTGCTAACATATTACCATAAAAAAGACCTGTATGTTGGTACAGTTGACTATACATTCTGCTTTCAAACATTTTCTGAGCCTCCAAAGACTACACGTGGGTTGGGTGGCGGCGTAGGCCAAGGCGTGGCCCCTGACCATATGAAGCCGCAGTCCAGTGAGGGAGGCAACTGTAATGAGACAAGATGGCAGACGCAGGGATCGTGGCTGTGGGGCACCGTGTCCGGGGGGCTGGGCGCTCCTGTGCAGAAGCCACCAGCTGGGCCGCATCTGGGGGTGAGTGGGAGTCTGCGAGGCAGGCAGCGGGGAGGAGGGTGTTCCTGGTAGCTGCAGCACCACAGACCAGCGCCCTGAATGGTGAAAGCTGGTAGTTTATAGCAGCAAAGCTACCCACCCTCTTTTCCACTTCTTCATTCTTGGTCTGCTAATTACGGCCTTCCTGTGTCTCAGCAAGACAGGAACCTCTGAAGATCCTTAAAGGTTCTTCAAACTTGCTCTGGTGTTGCCATTCATTCACGTGAAAAGGCAGCGAAGATGAAACACCACCGAAGACCAGCGTACAGAGAATGACTTAAAGTACCTCTGTTACATGCCGATGTATTTAACTGCGTCCCTGCAGTCTGGGCACATAGGTGATGCTGTCGATAAAACCAACTCTGAGCTCATTCATTTTGGGGTAGATGATTCCCTGCTTGGCCTCTAATACAAGAGGAGATCCTCACGTATAAAGAATAGAAATTGCACCACAAAGCTCAGGGTTGGTTTTCATTTGAGCTCAGGGCTATTGTACGTTTTCTATTTTGTTTACAACTATTAGTGTGAAAAAGAACTTTTTAAAGTTAATGTTTACTCATTTTACTCAGAAAGGGAAAGTTAAAAAGGTATAAAGCTAAGGATTTCAACTTATGACCACCATGGATGGTCATGTTTCAAAATATGATGGAAAGGATACTCTAGGAGTACTAGGGGAGTAACTTTAGCATCTTGGATCCATTACCTGCGACGTGGAGCAGTATTTTCACCCTTTTCTTCTTTTTCGGACTGGCTTCTGATGACCCCTGAATCTCCAAGAGGAGGAAGGGAAGGAGATTTTGGTAACTTGCTCCAGAGGTTCCCCAGGGGACCATGCCTCCTGCCCCACTTTGTCTGGCCTGTCCTGCATAACCAGCCAAAGGTGAATGCTGCAGGACTTCTAAGGCTAAATCAAAGAAGCCTTGCAGTATCTGGGTTGATCTCTTGGGACTTTCAGCTTCAGAACCCAACCACCAGCCTAGGAGAAGCCCACGCCACGTGGAGAGGCCACACATCAGAATCCAAGCTGAGATCAATGGCCAACCATACGAGGAGCCATCTTGGATGTGTTCAGCTCAGCAAGTGTTCAGATGATCCCAGCCCCAGCTGCCATTTGAGAGCAAGAGTATGAGACCCCCTCCCCCCCAGCAAGGACAACCCTGCTGAGGGCAGCCAGCCCCCAGAACGGTGGCTTATTACACAGCAAAATAGAACTAGAAGACAGATGTGAACAGAAAAAAAAGGGAAACCTGAAATGAAAAATCTTTTCTACCTGTGGCAACATGGTAAATGAGGTTGAAATTTGTGGCCCAATTGAGTTTTTCTTTAATTTGACTGTAGTTATTAATGATCTCTCATTCCCTTTCCCTAGTGATCACCTGAAGAAAACCAAGGCGTAAAAGTATGTGTTCTCAGGGAACAGACACAGAATTAACAAGCCCCATGTCATGTGTCATTGTGTTTTTCTTTTTTTTTTTTTAATTTTTTTTTTAATGNAGGCGCCCCTCATTGTGTTTTTCTTAATCATCTTCAAGGTTCACTTTTTAGCCTCGAAAAACGAGAGCAAAATCTTCAGAAACAAAGCAAGATTAGCTAGTCTCCACCAAAACCNTTTTCTTAACCATCTTCAAGGTTCACTTTTTAGCCTCGAAAAACAAGAGCAAAATCTTCAGAAACAAAGCAAGATTAGCTAGTCTCCACCAAAACCCTTTCTGTAGTAAGGTCAACAATCACATACACTGATATGGGCAGTGTGCCAGCATTTCCTATCTTTCCATTTTAACTATGAAATTGGCATGACATTAGACACATAATGGTTTTCCACGTTCAGGGGAATGACATTCATTTTTATATCTGATGCTTAGTCGCAAAGCTCTCATGTGCCATATATGACAGGCTGAGGACTGGCAATGCGTTGCCCCATCAGCATCCATTCCCTGTGTGATCCTTGTTAGTGCCTCCACTTCATTTGAAACCTTATGTGTCAGCTAAATACCCAACTTACAGGGGTATCCTTGAAGCTGGACACTATCACAGCCATTTAGAATTAAGAGAAAGACTGCTGGGGAGTTCTGATGAAACTTTTGCTGTCCTGATAAAAGGAGAGAGCTGTGGCCAGCACCACCACTTTACATCTCCCCTCTCGAATATGCACATGACATCTGCAGTCCCAACAGCAGCCATTTTGCCACTATGAGGCAAGAAGCATAAAGATGAATACTAACATGTTAGGAAGAGCAGAGCAGAAAACACAAAATAATCATGATTTCTGACAGCACTGCCAAACAGCTGAACAAAGCCTAAAAACTGCCTGCATCTAGATTTGTTATGTGAGAAAAATACCCCAATTATTAAAACCACCATTGATTCAGCTTTTATTACCTACAGACAAATGCATTTCTGTTTGATAGTTCTAAATTATTCATTAAAACCAAACAACTACGATTGAGTTCAATGCTACCTGCTCAAATATAATTTCTCTTCAGACTATACTGTGGTCCACATGGTTGATGAGGTACATTTTGCCCATTTCAAGCACTCATTTAGATAAATGACATTGCAGCACTGAGAACTTGTCCTTTATATAGCACTCTGCCATGAAGAGCCAACTACTCAGACTGACAATTGAAAAAACATCAGAGAAAAGAGCATTAGATTTTCAAAAGCACAGTGATTTGTGGGAGGCCTTTTTCTTTTTCTGATTCTTTTTTTTTGCTTGATTGTTGTGTAATAGCAATAATATTCCTGCCTTTGGAATATACTTGCAGAAACAACTGTTGTGGTTATCAAACATCTCAGCTTTGCTTTAGCATTTAATCACCCACAAAACCCTATTTATTGTCTCTCTACTCCTCCATGGTTATCAGAATCCCATAATTAAGGCATAATGAAAGTAAACAGTGTCACAGAAAACTAGATGTCTTTAAAAGGAGAGTAGTTAAGGCAAGACAAATGTTCCTAAAGATAGCAGTAGAGCCAACTGGAATTGCTAAGGAGCTCTCTCTCTCTCGCCCTCTCTCTGTCTCTCTCTCTCTCTCTCTCTCTGTGTGTGTGTGTGTGTGTGTGTGTGTGTGTGTGTGCTGGTGGTGGTGATTAAAAATTATCATCATCTAAGTGAAGTATGTAGGGAATAAATTGCCTCTTGATGGATAATAAATTAATCTGAAGAATTCATAATGAAATCAAATAAGCATGTTAGTATAGCAAGACCCCTACACCAACACGCAAACCCCAAGAAAAGGAAGGCTGCTCATCTCCGAAAAGCTAAACTCAGGATGACCAACAACTTAGCAATATGTTTGTTGTCTTGCTTCCAAGATTCATGCCTTAGCTACTTCTAAAATGATTTGGTATGCAAGAGACGGCATATAAAAATAAAGAAAATCTTCCCTTAATGTTTATTTTTTATTTTTTCAGAGAGAGGGAGAAAGAGAGCACAAGCCGGGGGGGGAGGGGATGCAGAAAGAGAGGGAGACCGAAATCCCAAGCAGGCTCTGCACTGCTGCTCAACACGGGGTTTGAACTCACGAACCGAGAGATCAAACCTGAGCCAAAACCAAGAGTCAGACACTTAACCAACTGAGTTACCCAAGTGCTCCAGAAAACCTTTCATTCATAAAGCCAAACTATAAATATAGTACAAGTCACTGGGATGAGCCAGGCACTACAGCTGGGCACTACATTTCGATAGGAGATTCCTGGTAGCCAAAGCAAAAAGATAAACCTTTTGCTTTACATTGCGTCTGTTATTAGATAAAAGGAAGCACCATATATTCAATAGGAGAATAGCTTTGTCCTGGCAGGAAATTCTTTTGGCAATTTATGATACAGGAAATATTAAGGCTCATCATCTCTCAATAACATTTTTCTTTTTTCATGGCACACAACACAATTTATTGTTCCATATTTTTAGAATACATCTACATAGTACATACGTATCTTTAATTGCTTTTTTAATGTCTGTCATCCCAAATAGACTGTAAACCCCATGAGGAGGGAGAGATTATTTCTGTTTTCTTCCAGAACCTGGCTCAGTGTCTGACTCATTTTAGATTTCTAATCAATATTTATTGAATAAATGAATAAGCTGTTTGGTCAAAGACAAAACTTGAAGCCTAGAGCTCCCCTTTCAGTAAATGGAAGGCACAACGATCATACCTAATACTCATGCATAAGATGGTTCGTAAAGCTGGTCGGCTCAGTACTGTTTACAGTAACCATGGCAGCGACCGAAAGGATAACACCTCAAGGTCCACCAATAAGAGAGAGGATTCATGCAACAAAATCTGATTTAGAAATTAAAATAAACAAACTGGAGCAAGGTAGATTTTGTTAAATGTTACGTGAAAGAAAAGCAAACTACAGAGTCAGGCTTCCAGAGTAGTATTTGTATCCCTTTAAAATATGGAACACGACACTATAAACAGTTGTTTCAAAGTATGCAGGGGACAAAAACCCCAAATCTAAGGTATTGGTCTGTATTTAGAAAGGGGAGGAGTATGGGATCGGGAAGGATACACATGAGGCCTCCATCCTGTCTGAGGCTGAATGGTGGTCATATAGCTACTCTCTCCCTCCCCACCCATAGGCGTGTATACACGTGCACACACGCACATTCACACCTTTTTGAATGCCCAGTGTATTTCATAATGAAAAACAAGAGAAGTCTGAGAAACCGTCATAGACAAGAGGAACCTAAGGAGACTTGGAGGAGCTAAGCGTAACATGGTAATCTGGGTGGGGTCCTAGGGTAGAAAAAAATGTTCGGTAAAAACTAAGGACTATGCAAAAAAGTATAGACTTTAGTTGAGAATACATTGATATGGGCTCATTAACTATAACGCAGTTATTATTCTAATATAAGATGTTAGTAATATCTGGACAATAAAGTCTGAAATAAAATAAAATAAACAATAAAATAATAAAACCGTATCTGAAAAACTGGATGCACGATGTTATGAGAACTCTCTGA
Organism: Crocuta crocuta; assembly: GCF_008692635.1. Taxonomy (NCBI): domain Eukaryota; kingdom Metazoa; phylum Chordata; class Mammalia; order Carnivora; family Hyaenidae; genus Crocuta; species Crocuta crocuta. The sequence continues at coordinate 9,214,454 of NW_027551569.1, forward strand.
ATGACCTTCACGGTTGTTCCGTGAATCTAAAAGTGTTGCAAAGTAAGGTTTAGATTTTTAAAAGCGGAACACCACAGAAATATTTGTGAACTGGGCTTTTCCTATAGCAATCCTTCAGCAAAAGCATAAGCTGTACCAAACCACTGTGCTTAGGTAAAGGCCTTCCTCTAGTCCGAGTGTGGTGACTTTTGATGATTCAACTTACGGAAGAGAATTTGGAGAAGAGTAAGTTAATACGTTTCTTAGATGGCTGTTATCTCCCTTAAATATCAGATGGCACACGCTTGCCTTCCGTAAGAGCTGGATAACAGGGAAATACAGATCCTGTTCCCAGAAGTGAGTCCATCCGAGAACAGGGGCCTGGAGTACACAGCTTACTACCCGGCTCAGCCATTTTCTACTCCCGCCTTCTCTGGCGGCATCTCTGTCTCGGTTGTGAAGGCCATTTTGATAGTCAAGTGAAGCCAAACTATTTACATCTTCTTTAAAGGAAAAGAGTAAATTGAAAATGTTTCCACGGTAAATACAGGGACACCACTTGGATTCTAATACACTGAAAAGGAATTCCATTTTCAGAGCCAACCTTTGAGATGAGATGATGGTCAGAGAAATGTAGATCCACTGAGAAGCCCAGAGCTTAGCTCCTGCACCCTCTTTATTTAAGGATGAGTGAAGCAGGGTCTGGGGAGTTGAAGTGATACGGTCAAGGCCCCCTCAGTCTGCTGTGCCCTTCAAAAGCTCAGTGCACTGAATACCCTCCTCGTGGGGGCAGACCCGGACTCCTCTGTGGGAGGGAATGGCCTAAGCCCCTGTGCTTATGGGGAAGGGTGCAGGCTAGGGCAAGGCCGATACCACAGGGGAAAGGCCCACGGGCTTTGAGTGAGAAGCAGCAAGGGACAGAAGGCCAGGAGGCTGAGAGACCGGAAGGGCAGAACAGGACCCTGAGGAAGTGGCCAGGGGAAAGTCCCCTTCTTGTGCCAGAGTGTGTGGAGAGCGTGTTCACACTGGTATGGATGTTCCTGCCCCACTGCATTTTACATGTGGTACCCCCTCTCCCTCGTCTTTAGGGAAGCCCCCCACACTCACATGTGCTCATCTGGAAATCACTGAAGCAGGACTTCTGGGCCCAGATGACCAAGGGGAAGTGAGGCTCCTGGAAATGAGAAATACTGGACAGGATGAAGGACTCTCGAGGAGTGTGGCACCGGAGGCGTGAGTCAATCGTCTGTAGATTTCAAGGGGACGGAGATTGGCGAGGCCAACTTGGGTCTGGCTAATAATGCTCCATTCCACCAAGTACACTAGCCCAGAAGTCTCCAAAAAGAGAACTTTGAGGAAACTGCCCTACCTTCCCGTTAACCAACCTTCTCTAGGAAGACCAATGGTGTTCACTGGTCCACGTGTGGATGTGATCATTTACAGGATAGCTATTTATAAAGATCATTTAACTTTGCTGGCAAGAGAACTATGAAGCTATAAATCTAAAGGAGTTCAGGTTTTATTTCTAGCCACTACTGAAAGCTTTTAAAAACTGTTTGTTGTGTGGTGGTGATGTAGGAAAAGGAGGGCTCAAGACAGAAGCTAGCAGCAGCTAGAGGAAGAAAAGCCTGTGAAGGAGACTAAGAGCTTTAGGAAGAGATTCATGAGACACTGGTATCAGCTTCACCGAGGAAAGGAGGTTGGTTCTCCAAGGGAATTCTTAACCATGTCAAATGTCAAAAATCACTTAAGATGAAGTATGAGAAAGATCTATTAGATTTTTCCAGTAGGGGGACATTGATGACCTTGCCAAAGCAGGGTTCATTGGCCAAATATAGTTGCACGAGTTGTTGACTGAAGAAGAACATCAGCCTGCCTTGTGCTCATCCCCTCGGAGAAGGGGATGCATTTTCCCTAACTGGGGCAGACAACAGGCATGCTTGTAACATAACTGGTGTCTAAACAGAGTGGAGTGGGCAAAGCCCTGTCAGAGAAAGAGAATATATTCTAGGATCAAAGCTCAGTCCTCCTCTTGGGCAAAACTTCAACCTTACAGAAAGGAGGATGGTCACTGTGGAGGGAAGAGATGAATTAAAGGAGAGGGGTTAGAAGAACAAAGGGAAAGAGGGAATGGGGAAAAGGGACTGGAGTCTGGGGTCTGGCTTCAATTGCTGAGGGAACTTAGCTATTTATTCTGTTAATTCTTATGTTTGTAGAGCTCATGTAATTTTCACAAAGCTGTCTCGTATAGCACGGGACCTTTAAATCACCCTGGGAGAGAGGTAATGTAGCATTCTCATCACCCTTCCGTGCATGAGGAACCCAACAGACAAAGAGTATAATTCTAAGTGACGGAGCCAGGGAGCGTATGCTGTAATAGACGAAGGATGGGTCCTGCCTGTAAATTCAGGTGCCGGCCCCAGCACGGTCACTTAGGAACAAGTTGCATCAAATCACAGAGGCTCTGTTTACACAACTGTTAAACGGAACACATGAGTTCTTCTTTATACAAACATGAGGGTGGACCGAGATGTACCAACACCGATGTCAGAGCCTAATACATAAAACTTTCTTTCCCTCTCTTCTCCACTTAGAACTCATACTCAGATTATCAGACTCTAGGTCAACAACTAGAAACTAGACGGCTACTGTGGTCATGTACTCATTCGCTTATTCTCAAATCTTATTCTCAAATCTCTGTAAGCTCTGGTTTAATGAGAATCCAAGGGTTACAGAGTAGAAATTAAATTCCCTGGGGCACCTGGGTGGCTCAGTGGGTTACGGGTCCATCTCTTGATTTCAGCTCAGGTCATGATCTCACAGTTTGTGAGTTCGAGCCCCAAGTCAGCTAGGCATGGAGCCTGCTTGGGATTCTATCTCTTTCCTTCTCTCTGGCCCCCCCATGTGTGTGTGCATGTGCACATGTAACACTCTCTCTCTCAAATAAATAAATAAATAAATAAACTCTTAAAAAAGAGTTAAAGAAAAAAATTAAATTCCTTAAAGAATTTTTACTGTTAGTAAAATTTGATGTGTCGAGTTTACCTAACACCTTACAACACAGTCTCCTAAAAGGAACAGTGAACTCCAAGGTTGTTTCCACGTTCCCTGCCCGTCAGCCCACCAGGGAATTGGAGCCCTGTGGTGGGGATGGCAGTTGATGAAGGGAGAAGGAAGGACTGTCCCATGCAAACCCAAGAAGCTCCCACCCACACTGAACTGTGAGCTGGTTTGGAAAAAAAAAAAAAAAAAAGGAGGTTCCAGACTTGGCGAGGGGAGGAGGTTGGGATATAAGATGAGAATCGACTTCTCTGCTTTATGCCATGGAGTTAGCCCTCAAAGGAACGTAAGAGCATCAGCATACAAAAAATACACGAAATGATCTAATTATCTGGTTCGAGTAAATATTTTTTTCCCCACTAAAACACTTCCATCAAAAGATCAGGAAACGGCGCTGGGCAAGTTGCTTTTTAAATTCTACAGTGATTCCTCAGCTACAAAAAATCAAATTGGATAGAGCAGATGATCATCAAATCCCTAACAGGAAAGACCTAGCATAGACTAATTAACCCAGTTTCAATCACCAGGAAACTAACGTACAATGTGTAGGAATATAAACTCAGGTCATCTGATGTTGGCCTACTTCTTCCAGCAAAATTTAAATGTGTATCAGCAGGTCACAACATTATTTAGTGTTATTTGATCTGTGTGCACTGATTTCCTGTCCTTTGTAATATTATTCCAGAAAAAAAGGGGAAGGCTTCCCTGTGCTCACGAGAAGCAATCTGACTTGGTTACGCATGTGGTAGACTCGCAGAGCAGTGGGTAAGTTTCTATCTTCAGTCCTGCTTTCGTTTCCTGGACACTTTCTATGTGCCAGGCACTGTCCGAGGCACCAGGAACCCAGTGGCAATCCTATTAACGTCCCGATTCTCCTCGTGGAAATTAATTCTCACTTGAGGCACACGGGACCAGAATAATATCAGAGAGCAGTAAATGCGATGAAAAGAACACAAATGTACAATGAGATAGTGTCCCTCGAGGTGGCGCTGGGGCTACTTTAGGCTGGGTGGCCGGGGAAGACCCACTCGGATGATGGTGGAAACACTACAGTTCCGCAAAGATCTGGAGCAGGAACATTTTAGCAGAGGGAACAGCATGTGCAAAGGCCTTAGGAGAGAATGAGCTCAGGGCAACTGCAGAACAGAAAGGCGGCCAGGGTACTGAGAACACAGAACAAGGGGCAAAGTGACATGAGGTGAGGACCACGGGCAGAGGCCAGACTGCAGTGAGCCCAGGGGCACGTGATAAAAATGCAGCTGCTATTCTAAGGGCAGTGGGCAACCACTGGAGAGTTTTTTAAGCGAGACAATGATCTGGTCTAATTTAAGCCTTCAAATGATCACTCGGTTGAGGGCAGAAATGGTTAGGAAGGCACAGGGGTGGGGACTGGGGGAGGGGGGAGAAGGGACCAGAGATACCTCACCATTGTCCAAAAGATAATGGTGACAACACCAGTAACTGTAAGTGAAATTATTTTAACGAATCACTTCGAATGAAATCCCTCTTCTGTTTCAGCAAGGAGAGCAGAAGCCTTAATGGAAGCATGGTGACACGTAGCAAATGCTGAGCTGACGTCTGCCAGGACCCAAAGCCGGCGAAGGAGCCTGCACAGTCAAGGATCTGGGCCCTCAGAAGCACATTTATGTGCTCGTGGGACACTGGAATGCGTCGCAGCTAGCAGTTTCATCCCTGATTCAAGTGCATGGCACCCACATTTATTTCCTATGAACACAATGTGTCCCAAAGATCACTGGTGAGCAAAGGACAGCATGGAATCAAAACCCTGCCACCAAAGGAAGCTGGCAACACAGAGGCATGCCCCCCTCTGCCCCCACCTTTATTTTTAAAAACAAAGTTCTATCATCAATGCAGAGAAAGAAGAGGGTTCAAAAAGATCCTGGTCTTCTGGTCTTCTTTGCTGAGCCCAGAGCAGATTCTCACTCCCTGGCCTTTATCTTGTGGTTTGCCCATTCCCACCCAGCCCCGAGGTGTTTCCAAGATCTCTCTGATCTTTCTTTATTAGCTGCTAGAGGTCAGTTGGCTCTGACAAAGACTCTCTCCGTATCAAACCTGAGACTCCTCTGAGCCCTCCTTTGGACCAGGCCTTGCCCCTGGACTCTGTCCTTGGCCTTCTTCTTCTTCCAGTTTTCACAAGCGTCCTCTGAGACCATTTAGTGAAAACCTCCCACCTTTGATATCTGATCGCCCTTGATATCCGACCAAATTCTGTATCTCCCACCTTCGAGATTGCCCCAGCCTGCCTTACCAAGAATCCTCCTTACCCTGATGTCTGCCTTTACTACTTTTCTGTTCTCTGACCCTTACCCTGCTGTTTGCTATCAATCACCACTTAACCTTGCTGTATTCAGAGTGGGGCCTGATATCTCTCCCTTATCACAAAGTTCCGCTGTAATAGCCCCTCTGAATAGAGCCCTCCTCACCATCTTTAACAAGCAACTGAATAATCTTTTCTTTAACTGCTCCCTTGAGATTATAGTCACAGACACAAACAGGGAATAGCAGAACCTTTAAAAATCCCAAATCTGAAAGGGATGAGCGCATCCGGGTGACTTACTTGAAAAGATCGTGCTTGATCAGAACAGGCTGTTCCTAATCAGGAGAAATGATCCTCCTTGGTCCACAGGGGGCCTTCAAACAATTTAGTTTTAATAATATAATGAAGAACCATGAGCCTATGACTTAATCCAAAACTGAGAAAAAAACAAGAATTACTCATTTGCTCACCCCACACCTGCTGTACCCACCATCCTGATCTGTGCATACCCTTACTTCTTAAAAAAATGTAGAAGGGGTATTGTTGAAGTTTTCATATTTCTGAGTTTTATGGAAAAGGTATACACATTGTATTCTTCTGGAACTTCCTTTTTCACCCAGTCATCACTAAAATGTATCTGTGTGGAGAGTATCTCTACTTTATTCAAGTTTCACATCTTCATAATGCTCCACTGAGTTCCACTGTTATTAAATGCATTTCATCTTGGGGCACCTGGGTGGCTCAGTCAGTGGGCGTCTGGCTCTTGATTTTGGCTCAGGTCCTGATCTTGTGGTTTATGAGATGGAGCCCCTTGTTGCTTGGGATTCTCTCTCTGCCTCTCTCTGCCCCTCCCCTGCTTGTGCTCTCTCCCTCAAAATAAACTTTAAAAAATACACTAACTAAATAAATAAATGTGTTTCATCTTCCCTGATGAAGAAGGCAAAATGCTCACAATAAAATATTCCAAGTCTCCCTAATTCAGTATTCTGTAAGTATGGTCCTAAGGACACATGATAATCAATCCTTCAGGAGAAATGGGGTGTAGGTACTTCCTGGTCAGGAGAAGTAAGTGTTCCGGAAAGCCCTGCTCATTAACTACAAATATTCAGGCATTATTTAGCAGACTAGAAACTGAATCAAAAGGAAAACTTTCATTTTTAGCTACAAATATTTATATTTAGCTACAAATATTCAGGCATTATTTAGCTGATTAGAAACTGAATCCAAAGGAAAACTTTCATTTTTAACTTCCAGTTAGAAAACTTATATTTATTATTCCATGCTTTTAAAAAGCAGTTCACAAGATTTTTTTTTAGCTATTGCTTTTCAAAGCTTAATTATTTATTTTGAGAGAGAGAGAACATACACACATGTGCTGTCTGCGTGGAGCCTGATGTGGGGCTCGAACTCACAAACCATGAGATCATAACCTGAGCTGAAATTCAAGTAGGACACTTAACCAACTGAGCTATCCAGGCACCCCAGAAGTTTAAGAGGTTTTACTCTGCTCTTTAATTGCAGACGAATGGGTCAACTTCAGATATGTCAGGGCATGCCTTGAAATGAATCCCCATAAATCTCCTGGTCAGCCTTCAGGTGTAGATTTTTTTGAGGGAAAAATATTAAATATGCTAATCCCGGTAAAGTGAAGGAGGGTGAGGAGAGAAGTCATAGGAGCACCAAAGAAAGGGACAGCCCTTAACAGCAAGCAAAGGAGTGCTAGGAACACTGTCAGAGTTACTAAGTAGAGTATCTGTACAGCTTCCCTTGAGGTCTGGAGTTAGGCATGGATGCAAAGAGAAGAATCCCAACAACCAGCTTGTCATCAATTAAAAATAAGAGGGCTAAACACTGGGGGAGAGAAACTCTGATGCCTTTAGGACAAGGGAGGGCACAGGCATCCTGCTGCAAACGTGTCTGAGACCCGGGACACTTTGGGAAAACTGCTTTGACCTCCATAATATCTTAGCAGGAGAGAGCAGGAGGCAGGGACTGGTGAGCCTGCTACTTTTCTGGATGTGCACACAGCTTAACTTGAGTCTTTTCTAAGACAGTAGTCATTCACTGTACTTTTTTCTGAGATTTAAAAAGAAAATGACTTTAGTATGTCTCTAAGAGAAAAGAACAGAAATAAACATCAGTCGTGGCATTAAATGCAAGAAAGGAGGGACAAAAGGCAATCTAAGAGAGGCCAAGGAACACCAGCTTCTCTCATCTGTTGTGCCATGAAGCAAAGATAACATGCTTTGAGTCAGGAAAGTTCCTTCTCATGAGGATCATTTTAATCCTTCTGTTGCTTGTTCTCTTCCTATTAAAGCAGAGCCCCAGTGTTTGCACTCTTGGAAATAATCTGTTTGCTGAAACAACGATGGACCAGGAGAGCCCCTGGACCGGAATCTCGTCTCACATGCAGGCTGGTGCTCAGTGCTTCTAGACGGAGCCAGACAGCCCAGGGTTGGAATCGCTGCTTTGCCAATGGATACTGTAGACACTCTAGTTACTCCCTCTCTCTGGGCAACAATTTCCTCATACCCAGATTAAGGTAATGATAATCACCTGATGAGATTACAATACAATTTCTCAGTGGCTCTTGTGCAGAAAGCGATCCATAAACGTGAACTCCTTTCCCTTCTGCATTCTCGATTCCCTGCCCTCATGCCCTACTGTTCAAGGGGGATGACTCTAACTCATTCTACATTCTAGAGTCTCCACCATGTTCTGTGAGCAAGAAAGTTATTCCGAATCGAGTATGTTATAGGTAATCAGCATATGTCCATGCTGATAGTGAATGTAATATTGCCCAAGATGGGGGGCTCCTTATGTATCAGATGTCCCCTGGAAACAAATTAGGGGTGTGGCCAGGGCATCTGAGGTTAAATATCTTGTACACAAACATATGATCCTTCCAGAAAGGCTGTCTACCTGGTCAAATATTTAAATATTTTATTACTTAGTTTGTTATTTGACAACTTGGGCTTCAGGGGGTCAAGCAGCCATGATACCATACAAATTTACTTTGGTCTCTGTTTGTATATATGTGCAACTTTCAGCAGAAAAATCAACAAATGAGCTTTGACCAGATATATGCAGGCCTGCAAGATTTCAACTGATAGACTTCCCCTTGATTGTTAAAAACAATAAAAGCACAAGCAAATGCTCACTGTAGCTACCATCATAATCATGTGTTCTCTTGAATTGAGAAAACAATCTGCTTTCTGTATGAGGCAAGGAGAATTACAGGACCTGTGTGATTTTATAATTCAGCTTTTTAATACTATACATGAAAGACCCAAAGCTGAAAACAGTCAAACAACTTCCCAAAGTGGTCGAGCTAGGACTTGTGGAAGACCCTTACCCGCTTAATCCAGAAGTTCTAGTATATTACTATTTCCAAAACCACAGTTTTGGGAGGTGGGGGTGGAAATGCAAGGGTCCATGCAATATGGAATTTCATCACATGGCTATGGCTATTTTTGGCAATGAGAATTTTCACCAATTCTCAACCCTGAATTGAGGCACAGGTACTGGTGAAATCTCTGCTCACTAGTATAAAGACCTCCCCTCTGTCTTCCAGACTACCTCCATCCCTAAGTGGACTTCCTCACTCAGAAATAAGTACATAAAAGGCAAGTGGCATTTCTCATTTTTGAGGACACTGTCACATCTGGAGCTGAAGATCCAGGTGTATTCACATGTGACCCACAATGTGACCACATGAGGGCCTGGTCCGGGGTAAGGCTGAATAGCCCTTGAGTACACTTACCGTGTAGAGAGGACTGAGTAATGGATAAAGTTGCCGAATCACTGTACTGTACCCCTGAAATTAATGTAATACTGTACATTAACTATACAGAAATAAGAAAGAAAGAAAGAAAGAAAGAAAGAAAGAAAGAAAGAAAGAAAGAAAGAAAGAAAGAAAGAAAGAAGAGTAGCCCTTGTTATTGGAGAGGAACAGTTTCATTTCTTTTTATCGCAATTGGAGATGGGGTTGCCTATAATCTGCAGCCCGAGCATCTTGATACAACACCCCTATTGTGCTGTGTATTACAAGTATTTATAAAACAATATTGAAACCCAGGATTCATTTCATTGAAACTGTAAAATATGCATTTTAACTACCCACCCCAAGACTGCTCGGGGTGTTTCTGCTGCTACTGGCATTCTTTCTATCTCATCTCCTCTAATTCACAAACAGCAGTCTAAATACAATGAAGAAATGACTGAATGGCTCAAACTCTAGGCTTCCAGATAGTATTTTAATATATACTATACTTTCAAAAAATATTTGAAACAAATATGACAAACGCTTAACAGTTAACTCTTGCCTGGGCTAAATGAGAACTTACCACAGTGTTTTCTGTACTGTTATGAGTGGGTTTTTGTTTTGTTTTATTTTGGAAAAACAATGCAGACAAATAGAAGGAGAAAATCAGGTGTGGCAGTAATTTTTTAAAGTAGAAGAAAGCTTTCCTGATGTTAAAACTTCAGTTTTCAGATTGAAAAGCTTTACTGAGTCAAAGACAGACTTGTATTTTCAGAATAAAAAATGAAAACAAAATGCTTAGACATATTAGTAAGGCTTGNCTGGGCATATTCTGGAGAAATTTCTTCAAAGATAAAGGGGAAAATTCTGCAAATTTCCTGAAGTCAGAGCAAATAACTTAAAAAGGTAAACTAACTCATCTAACATCAAACTTCTCATCTGCAACACTGGCTGGTGGACAATGAAGCAGTGTTTACACACACGTGGAAGAAAAGAGGGGCACTCCAGGACCACACAGCTGAGGGAAAAAGATATTTTTAGAAATGAACTCAAAAAAGTATACCAACAGTGGGCTCTAACAAACGATCCCAATAAAAAATTAAACAAAAACAAAGATCTGAAGAGTTAGAGTATGAGTGCAAACATAGGTTAAATATATGATAATGTAGTCAAATCAAGTAGAGAACATAATGCGACTAATGATATGTTTAAAAAGCTTTGATTCTTTAAACAACAGAAGCATGCTATAAAAAAAATTACAGAGTTAACAGTATCTTTTCTTTTTTTTTAAGTAAGCTCCATGCCCAGCATGGGGCTCAAACTTGTAACCCTGAGATCAAGAGTCACACGTTCCACCGACTGAGCCAGGCACATGCCCCAAAAGTTAACAGTTATCTTAAAACTAAAATTCTAAATTAATTCAACTAGGTTCAGAATTTTTAAGGAAGAAATAAGGACAAAAAATAAAGACACAGGAGCCTTCTAAATGCTCAGCTTCAATTCCAGAAGAGTATGTAGATTATGAGTGTGGTAATAAACACTTGAGTTGAGGGAGGGAGGGAGGGCATCTAGGAAGCTCTTTAACTTTGGTATATTGGGAGAGAGATACAGTTTGATATATTGCTGTTGAAAACAGGAAGAGGAGCATTGTCCTGGCTGAAGCAGATATATTGGTTTAACAAATGACGAGGGGTAAAGGAGATTTACAACCACTGATAAGAACAGTAAAAATATAAAAGGGGAACAGAGAAAATACAGTTAATAAAAATAATGAGTAGACGATGGAAGAGATAAAATCAAAAACATAAGCTACACCATGGTGGGCGAATGAAGTTGGAGGTGTGGATCCAGAAAACTAATGAAGGGAAGGTGTGGATCCAAAAAGTAACAAAGGGAAGGCTAAGTGCAGGGTCAGCCTGAGCACTGGGAGCCTGAGAGACATCGGTGGGTGTCTGGGAAGAGGAACCTCAGTGCAGAGAGATTTGAGAATGTTGATATCATCGTTGAAAATTGGGAAGAGCTTAGGGAGATACAGATAATGCCTACATGCTAGCTAGATTGGAAGACAACACTACAAAGATGCGGATCCTCTCGTGAATTAGTTTAAGTTTAATACAACAAGCACCATAGGAATCTTTCTTAGAACATTATAAAATGTTTAACACTCATTTAAAAGAATAAGCATTCAAGAATAGGCAGGAAAATATTTTTTTTTAATGTTTTTATTTATTTATAGGAGAGAGAGAGAGAGACAGCGTGAGCAGGGGAGGGTGAGAGAGAGAGGGAGTCACAGACTGAAACAGGCTCCAGGCTCTGAGCTGGCAGTCAGCACAGAGCCCGACGCGGGGCTCGAACCCACGAACCGCGAGATCATGACCTGAGCGAAAGTCGGACGCTTAACCGACTAAGCCACCCGGGCGCCCCAGGAAAATATTTTTAAAGAGTAACAGTTGTGTTTGCTTACATGTCGTTATATGGCTTTCTATGTAGATATAAATATGTATCCTGCTGTACCCACCAATAGTCAGAAAGAGACAAGCAGATAAAGCAAGAATTCAGGGTTTCAAAGCAGACCCAGTTATGCAGAAGGACTCAGTAAACATTAAAAGTGGAATTTCAAGGGGTGCCTGGGTGGTTCAGTTAGTTAAGTGTCCAGCTTCAGCTCAGGTCATGATCTTGCAGTTCATGAGTGTGAGCTCCTTATCAGGCTCTATGCTGACAACTCAAAGCCTGGAGCCTGCTTCAGATTCTGTGTCTCCCTCTCTCTGTCTCTCTGCCCCTCCCTGCTCACACTCTATCTCTCTCTCCTTCAAAAATAAATAAAAACATTAAAAGAATTTTTTTAAGTAAAAGTGGATTTCAACATCACTGCCCAGTAGTTTTACAACTTCGGGGTGGGAAGGGGCTTTCTCTGCATGCAATCAAAGCCAGAAACAATAAAGAAAAAACTGAAAGATATGATAACATAAAACCTAACATTTATATAAATAAATAAATACATAAGTAAAATAGCAACGATGTTTGTTTTGTGCCAGCCACTAGTCCATGCATGTTGCACTTATTACGAGTTTTATCCTCACAACAACACTTTGAGATGTAGGTAGTACCATCATCATCTCCATCTTACAGATGAAGAAATTGAGCCACGTTGACATTATGAAATTTGCCTAAAGTCATACATCTAGTAAGTGGCAGAGTCGGGATCAGAACCCAGTTAGTCTGAATGTGGCTCTCATATAAATTAACTACTATCAAGTGGTCCTCAACCTTGTCCGCACAGTAGAAGCACTTGGGGAGCTTTTGAAACTCCTGATGCCCCAGGCCTCATCCAGACCAGAGATATCAGTTTCTGGGGGTGACTTCCAGGCTGTGGTATCTTTGAAGTTCCCCAGGCAGGTCTGATGTGCAGCCAAATAGGAGACCCACAGCAGGATGCCATGGTTGGCATGCTGCCTTAATGGTTACAAGGCCAACTGTAACTCTAAGGTGCTGCTGCTGAAGCTATTTTGACATGGAAATTAACATCCATTAACTTCATCTGTAAAACACAGATTCAGTTGCTAATGAATGGAGTTACTACCTGAAAGGATTACATACCACTGCTTTCTCAAGAAGTGAAGCTTCTGCCTCCTCAATTTAAAGGTGTCAAGATTCCCAGACCTATGTTTACTTCCCTCAAAAAAGGGGTATGGAATAAAGGAGCAGATGCGTGAATAGGGGCTGATGGGTTACAACAGCACTAGAAGGAACCCCTTATGCTGCCCATCACCCTGACCCCATTCTCTCTTTAAAAATACTGCTTACCAAAAAGAAGATATAAACAGAGAGGGAGACAAGCCATAAGAGGCTCTTAAATACAGAGAACAAACTGAGGGTTGCTAGTGGGGTGTTGGGTGTGGGGGATGGGCTAGGTGGGAGATGGGTACTAAGGAGGGTGCTTGTGATGAGCACTGGGTGTTGTATGTAACTGATGAATCACTGGGTTCTACTCCTGCAACCAACACTACACTGTATGTTAACTAACATGGATTTAAATAAAATATATAAAATGCCTCTTACATCTCCTGCTCTTTACATATGTATGCTTCTATATGTACACATGTACACATATGGTCCCATATCTACCTACATGCACGTGCAGGCTCCCATATACACCTATGTGCACAGGTGTGTGTGATTCCTGTTCAGTAAGCTGAGCACTGAAGCTGGCTTTTGCCTGGACGTCGGCCCTCCACCTTGAGTAAGGCACTTTGGTTTCAGGCCCAGCAGGAAGGACAACAGCTAACAAGGAAATTGCTCAAGTCCATCCTGTGCTCCCTTTACCAAGCCGCATGGCTACAGGCATCAGAGATCCTCCCCACCTCCCAGCACCATGAACAGCCCATCTAACTATGCTTGTGGACAAGTACAAGGAAATTTTCCTGTCCCTAACTTTGGCCAAGATGGAAGAAGGAGGAAAAAAAATCAATCCTAGAAATTCATTGCAACCAACCAAAACCCATGCAAGTTTGCGGCACAAACTCATATAAGAAGCAGGGTCCCCCAAAACCCTGAAGCGGAACATTTAATGTCAAGGGTCTTTCATAGTCAGTAATACCTCAGCCACATGGCAGAAGCAACCTCACACAATTTCTGCAAGAATTCATCTGTGACCTACATCTGGAAAGATCCTCACCCAGTTATGAGAAAAAGAAGTAGCTCAAAGTTGAAAAGGAATCAACTAATTGGTTAACCCCCCCACACACACATGCACACGTGCACAAAGCTAGGAAACAATACACAATGACAACAGAATCAGACTCATAAAGACTTCAAATACTAGAATGAAGAAATTCAGAACAAAATACTATCCTTCATATGTTCAAGCAGTAAGAAATTTGAAAATATTGTCAGAAAAAAATACTATTATAAAAAACTGAAAAAATATTCAAAAGTAAATAAACTGGGGTGCCTGAGTGGCTCAGTCCATTGAGCATCCAACTCTTGATTTCCGCTCAGGTCATGATCCCAAGGATCAAGCCCCAAGTCAGGCTCTGCACCGAGCATAGAGCTTAAGATTCTCTCTCTCTCTCTCTCTCTCTCTCTCTCTCTCTCTCTCTCTGTTCCTCCCCTAAGCATGCTCTATATCCTTAAAAAAAGAAAAGCTTTAAAAAACTAAATAGGTTCTAGAAATAAAAATAAGAAACAAAATAGAGACATTTAGCAACAGATTAGAACAAGGGCGAAATAAAGACATTTTAAAACAAAAACAGAAATCTTGTCACCAAGAGATCCTCATTGGAAGAAAGTCTACAGAATTTAAGTAAAACAAAAATGATGCCAGAAGATCTAAAATGTAAAAAAGCAGACAAAGAATGTGGGTAAATATGTGGATAAATGTAAATAAACATCCTCTTTAAAACAATAACTCTGATGTGATTAATAATTTTTAAAATAGACTAAATACACAATAACAACAGCATGCAACACAAGAGGGTAAATGGAGCTAACTGTTCTAAGGCATTACTTGGGATGGGAAAAGAGATCAGCTAAATTTAGCCTTTTATAAGTGTAGATGGTCAAATCCCTTGGGCCGCTGTTACAATATGGAAATGGAATATACAACAAACTAGCAGAGGAAGTAATTGAGATGAGAAAAAATTATCAATCCAGAAAAATACAAGAGAAAGGAAACCAGGCAGGATAAAGAGAAAGTACAAAATAAATAAATCCCAATGCGTCAAGAATTGTAATAAATGTAAATACATGAACTAGATGATCCAGTTAAAAGCCAAATATTTTTATTTTTTTAAGAGATAATGAAAGACAGAGGAAATACAGACTCTAAAAGTCCGTTGTGTTAGAATCATCTGGTTGGGGGGCATCTGGGTGGCTCAGTCGGTTAAGCGTCCAACTTCGGCTCAGGTCATAATCTCACGTTTCGTGGATTCAAGCCCAACGTCGGGGTCTGTGCTAACACCCAGCTCAGAGCCTGGAGCCTGCTTCGATTTTGTGTCTCCCTCTCTCTTTGACCCTCCCCTGCTCACACTGTCTCTCTCTGTCTCTCTCTCTCTCTCTGTCTCTCTCTGTCTCTCAGAAATAAATAAAACGTTAAAAAAAATTTTTAAAGAATCATCTGGTTGGGCTTGCGGAGAAGGAGGAAGCCATGGGACAGGGAAAGGACACCCAAAACTTCATTCTCCAAGGGTTTGGAAAGGTCAAATCAATGCCTTTGTCCTGTCATACTTGAACTCTAAATTAAATCCAATCCAATACTAGACCGGTGCTTCTTGATCTTTAATGCACACACAGATCACCTGAGGGTTTATTAAAATGCAGATTCTGGTTCTGTAGTGCTGAGAAGGGACCTGGGATTCTGCATTTCCAGCAAGCTCCTCAGTAATGCTGAAGCTGTCAGCTCTGGACCCCACTTCGAATAGCAAAATATTAGAGTAGATGGTAAGCACAGACCTCATTTCTTTACAAATAAACTAATAAGAAATAAGGTAGATATAATCCAGAGAAGAGCAAGGATCCCACAATCTAACCCAAGTCCTAATTTCAGGAGTTTGAAAACAAAGATCTGTTTGCACGGCTCCTTGGTTGGTTTGAGTTCGATGCCAAGACTCAGTAGGATGCGAAACTGTTACTTGAATACATGTGAGGTTACTATATCTTTATTCCACTTCCTGTGAATAGTCACTTTTGCCTGCGAAGTTGGTAAACCATGCCACATCGACACCGCTAAAATCCAAAAACTCTTCAATTCCGAAATACATCCATCCTTGGAGGTTTCGGTAAGAGATTGTGGATCCACAGTGCATAGTTCGTTCTTTGGCTAATTGTGGAGATTTTGTGGTCTTTTTAAAAACATTTGTCTCTAAAGTCTAAGTTAGAACACTGGGACAGAAAAAATATGTAATTACTCAGTAATATAATAATTATTCAGTCTCAAAACTGTTTTTTCAGGAAAGTGAGTACTTAAATAAAATCCCAAGTCAATACTCAGTTGGGTTTTATTTTTGTTAACTGAAGACAAAATAACACCGGCCTAATTTCAGCTTTTAAGTGGATAGCCACCGAGTATTTTCTGGGCAAATCTATCTCCTAAGATATGATACTCTTTGAGATAGACGCCAAATTAGCTAAAAATCAGCTTTAAAAAAAAACACCTATTGATGAGATTAAATAAAATATATCTATATAAAACATGATTCCTATATACGTGTTCATATCTTGTGAAGACAGTCTCAGTGAAACCCAAACTGCCAATGGCAGAGCTTGAAGTAGTAACATGTGGGTCTATAGATCTAAAAACCTTTAGAAAAATCTTTGGCCCCATCCAGGATTTTGCCCAACTATTATCGACCTTTGATTTTCAAAGCATGGAATGTGGAGAGACGGCAAAGGTAAAATCTCCAGTAACCTGTCCCCTCCCACAGTCAAGCCACATACCTTCGGAGATTAAAAGTACTTCGAAGGCAGAAATAAAGGGGTCACATCGAGCACTGCTACATTTGTTCCTTTTGAGATCCCTGTGCGTTTTAGGGAGGACTTTTAAACTTTATCTTCACAGAAACACAACATGCTCCCAATCATTTACAATAGATGCTGACCTCAGTCCATAAAGTAAACAGTTATCATGTCAGTAACAGGTAGGGACACGATGATGAGGGCCACTTTCGAAAGCCATGTGAGACACCAATGCTTTCCACTCCCTGTTCTTTTTCAAATAGTCATTCGATAACCTTCAGTATAGTGGAGAGGCTCTGTCTTTCAAAGCCTTGAAAATAAACATCCCGATGATCCCAGTGACTTTTGATGGTTTTAGGGACAAGAAGAATCTGGCAATAGAAACATCATTTATTATATATGTAATGCTTACCACTACCTCTGTATCCATGATTCTCTTGTCATTTGGTTATCTGAAACTCATTTTCTAGTGGATTCCTTAGGAAGGGGGCTTATGGTTCAGTTTTGCTGGACATAAAATCCTTGGTTCATATTTTCTTTCCTTGAATATCTAAAAATATGTTCCTCAGTTATCTTCTGGCATAAAACATTGCTGTAAATTCTGATAATCCAGTTTTATTTCTCTTGTAAGTCATTCTCTTTTTGCCTATAGTTTGCCCAAAGAGGTTTTTTTCCCTTTAGAGTCTTGAAATTTTACTTGTATATGTCTTGGTGTTGGCAGTTCTGGGTGATTTTTCTTACATATGTAGTACCTTTTTAAATTATAGGTTAACATGCAATTTCTAAATTGTTTTATGTTAGAAAAGTTTTCTTTATTAAAGTGGTTTTTTTTTGCTTTTTTTGTTTTTGTTTTGTATTTATTATGTTCTCTTGTTCCAGATTTTTTTCCCCTTTATTTTTTTATTTTTTCCCCTTTATTATTATTTTCCCCTTTCAGGGTCTCCTATTATTTTACTATGTTGTATCTTATTTACCTTATTTATTTACCTGACCCTCCCCCCCCCCCCCGCNAGGTTGGGTAAATTAAACAATGAGTGAACCTCACTCTAACGCTACCAATTAACCAAAACTCATATTAAGACTTAAGATATTGTACACCATCAGGTCACTCCAAACATATATTACTGTAAGCATCAATCTAAAATTATTTTGAAAAATAATTATTGCCAATAGTTCGGGGATGAAGCCTCCAATAGATCCACAGACCTGGACCTATAAACTATTTTATAGGAACCAGTAATGTAGGGAAAAAAATATAATTTGTAGCCCTAGTCCCCCTCCAAAAAAAAAGGAAGAAGAAAAATAGGAAACTGAAAGCCAAAATAAAACCAATGCTAGATGCTAAGATAACATTCTTAAAGTGTGCCAGCTGGATATTTAATAAAAGTGGCAATTATCATATTTCGGTTTCAATTTGGAAGGCTCTCCTTCTAGAAAACATATGTTAAGCACTGGTAAAACTTCCCCTTAAAACACAATGGTTGTGAGAATGCTTATAGTAGGTTTTCAGTAAATATAAAATAAATCTGACTATTGCAATATTATAGTCAATAATGCTCAAGATATTGTAAAAGGAAATAATGACAAGATTCACCTGTGATATTAAGTATATTTACATATTTACCATACTTTACAATTGCCGTGCCGTTGATGGGGACATTACTATATTTCCAAAGCAAGTTTTTTATTCGCTGAGGCTTCACAAGCTAAAGATACATGACAAAGCCACAGGAGAAAGAGCTCTTCATGTGCTTATTATTCCACAGCCAAATAGATGACATCCATGCACTGGTCACTGACTTGTGACACACTGAAGCTTCTTTTGTTGTGCCAACCAAGAACTTATCCTCCAATTTCATCTCCTTCGGTGAGGCTTGGTCGCCCCACTGAAATGGCATCTCTGCATTTCTCGCCTGTCAGTTAAACAACAACAAAGCAGTGAAATCCCGTGGAGTTGAACAAGCACGAAGTATTCAGTTCTGCTTTCTTGCTCATCTCCTTGTATGGGTGAAGACACAGAAATAGTTGCCTAATTTTACTTACTTGCCCAAGAATATCAGGGTGAACATCCTGGTACAAAACGAGTTGAAGTCATATTTGAAAAATGCCTTTTTCCCCAGCCCTGCAGCAGAGTAAGTAATTTTACACTCTCTTTAGAGATTAATCTTGAGGAGAGGTGCCAACTTTTATTTTGGAGGTATTTCCAACTCACTCCTTCCAGTGCCCCAACTTCAAGAATTTGATATCTGTGGCCCCTGAATCCATTAACTGGACCATCACTTCATGGTCAGTCACCTGCCTCATGGTTCTGCCATCCTTGTCGTCCAGCCTGACCCACGGAGCTTCACAACGATCACTCCCTTGCATTTGTCCCCAATCCATCTCTATCTCTCTCTGTTCCATATTATTCAGTTGGCAAAGCTATAACCCTGGTTAAATACAATTATCCTTGGATTCTCTCCCTACATCAGAGAAACTGACCCAATCTAGAGAAAATAAACAACTGTCCTGGCTGGCGTTGCTTTGAAGACAGGATGCTAATCTCAAAGGCTTTTTTTCCCCATACTTCCCTGGCCAACTTATACTCCCACAGCTAGAAAACTATTTTATACTTTCTCATACTCATCGGATGATCTCGATTCTTATTTTTTCTTAGAAAATAAGAGCAAGCAAAAGACAACAGAACCCCTTCCTTTAACTATGAAGACCCACCTATCTGTGCCTGTTCAAATCTAGAACATGCACTGCCTTAACTCCACATACAGTGGCGAACCCACCACTTGATAAACTAGGTCTCATTCCCTCTTACCCTACTTACAGAGATCCTCTGTCATTTCCTTTATCTCTGATAAGTCCCATCAGTTTTCAAACATACTAACTCCCAATTACAGAAATAAGCTAAATATTTTTTTAATTTTTTTAGTTTTATTTTTGAGATAGAGACAGCGTGAGCAGGGGAGGGTCAGAGAGAGAGGGAGACACAGAATCGGAAACAGGCTCCAGGCTCTGAGCTGTCAGCACAGAGCCCGACGTGGGGCTCGAACCCACAAACCTGAGATCATACGTGAGATCATAACCTGAGCAGAAGTCGGATGCTTAACCGACTGAACCACCCAGGCGCCCCATAAGCTAAATATTTTTGACCTCACATCCTAGATAGCTCTTCTCCCTCACATTACTCCCATAGCAAAAATCTCTCAAGAACTATGTATCTATCTGGCCAAAAGACACATGAAACGATGCTCAGCATCCCTCCTCATCAGGGAAATACAAATCAAAACCACACTGAGATACCACCTCACACCAGTCAGAGTGGCTAAAATGAGCAAATCAGAGAACGCNATGCTAAGCGAGATAAGTCAGGCAGAGAAGGACAAATGTCTTATGTTTGCACGTATAGGAGGATTAGGAGGAACTTAACTGAGGACCATGGGGGAGAAGAAGGGGGGAAATGGTGGGGGAAAGGGAGAGAGGCAAACCATGAGAGACTCTTGAATGCTGAGAAACAAACTGAGGACTGATGGATGTGGGGGGGGAGGGGGAATGGGCATGGAGGAGGGCACTTGTGGGGATGAGCACTGGGTGTTATATGGAAACCAATTTGACAATAAACTATTTGTAAAAAAACAAAAATAAATAAAATAAAAAATAAAAAATAAAAAAAAGAACTATGTATCTATCTCCATGTGCTGATCATTCAGTCTCACCTGAAGCCATTCCAATCCAGCATTGCCCCCACCCAGCGACACTGATATTGTCAACAGCACCCTGACCGCATGCTGTGATCTCATGCTGTTACATCCAGTGTTCACAACCATGGTCAAGGTCTTTGATCTCTCCGTCTTATTCTCATGGTTCTTCATTCCTCCTGCATCCTTGGCACTCTCTTCTTGAAGCTGTGAGACACTTCACCTGCCTGTGTGTCCTATCTTCTGTTCCTTCTCAGTCCCCTTTACTGGTTCCTCTTCAGTCCCCTTTACTGGTTCCTCTTCAGCTCCTCAACCTCTAAATGTTGGGGGCACACCAGGATTCAGTCCTCAAGCAACCTCTCTTGGCCCCATACCCTAACTCTCTTAGGGATCGTATCCAATCTCATGGATTTAACTCACCTGCCGGTTGCACATCCGATTTCACCTCTCTAGCCATAACCTCTCCCCTCACTCCAGGCTCGTACATGCAATGGCCACCTTCTCTTGAATAGGTAAGAGCCTCTCAGATGTTTTTCTCCTCTAAGAAAATGGCACCATCACTCAGCCAGATGGTCAAGCCAAAGTCCACATCCAGTTAGCAAATTCTAAAAGCAATACTTTCAAAATACGTTCTGAATCATACCACTTCTCATAACCATCACTTACCAACTGCGTACAAGCCCCATCATCTGCCATCTGCACTCATGTGTAAGCTGCCTAACCCATCTTCCTGTTTGTTCTCTTGCCCTCTACAGACTGTTCTGGGGTCATCATCCAGTTAAAGCAAAGCAGATCAGGGGCGCCTGGGTGGCTTAGTCGGTTAAGCATTCGACTTCGCTTAGGTCATGATCTTGCGGTTCGTGGGTTCGAGCCCCGTGTCAGGCTCTGTGCTGACTGCCAGCTCAGGGCCTGGAGCCTATTTCAGAGTCTGTATCTCCCTCTCTCTCTGACCCTCCCCTGCTCACGCTGTCTCTCTCTCTCCTAGAAATAAATAAAAATATTAAAAAAAAAAAAAAAAGCAAAGCAGATCATTAGCTCTCCCACTTTCAAAAACCCTGATGGCTTTCCATCAGATGAGGTAAAGATCCAAAGGCCCTATTAACTGACTGACTCTTTGGCTTTTTCTCCTCCCAGTTTCTCCAGTGACACTTGCCTCTTAATTGTTCTCTAAATACCTGATGATATCTCTGCCTCAGGGCCTTTGCGATATCTATTCCTGTTGCCTGAAGTATTCTTCTCCAGGGTATTCACATGGGTTTATTTCCCCTTACTTTCTCTAATTTCTTGTTTAATGCTTCCTTGCGCCTTGCCATTCTCTATCCCATCTCCCTGCTTTGCCTTCATAGCACTCACTCACCAGTGTCATGTTGTATCTTTGTTTATTTGGTTATTATCCAACTCCCACACAAAAATGGAAAATTTATGAAGTTAGAGACTCTGCCTTGTTCTTCATTGTACCCACAGCAGCTAGAGCGGAACCTGGTTCATGCCAGATGCCCAATAAATGTTTGCTGAGTGAATTACCAATTTAAGCAATGAATGAATTACCAATTTAACCTATATTAGCTATGAGTATGTATAGTCAGGCAGGCTGTCCCCACATTCCAAAAATATAAAGTACAACTTTGATTAATAGATGCCATGGGGCGCCTGGGTGTGGCTCAGTCAGTTAAGCATCCAACTTCTGATTTCGGCTCAGGTCATGATCTCATGGTTCGTGAGATCGAACCTCTTCTTGGGCTCTGTGCTGGCAGTGGGGAGCCTGCCTCAGACTACCTTTTCCTCTGTTTCTGCCTCTCCCCTGTGCATTCTCTCTCTCTCTCTCTCTCTCTCCCCCCCCCTCAAAATAAATAAATAAACATTTAAAAAAGTAAAAGAAAATAGATGCCATCAAAACAAACCTGTATTGTTTTAAGGAATTTCACTCTATTTCATAAGTAGATATAAGGTACAAAGAACAATGGAGGCTTAACTCACAATTGGTCTTCTTACTCCCAGTTTCACATAAAAGATACTATGGGTCCACTGGCTACTTAACAGCAAATTTTAGTTTCCTGCATAGGTAGTTTGATCAATTGTGATCTAAAAGTCTCATTAAAAAAAAAGTTATCTACCCAGCTGAAATGAGAATCTCAGAAATATGCTCACAGGCTCAGTCTTATACTGTAATCAGCTTCTCTATTGCTCAGTAATAAATGTGGCTTAATAAGGAATACAGCCAAGTGGCTAGTTCTTTCTTCATTATGTAAATGCACGTCTTCTGCCCAATTAGACCTCGAGTCCCCTGAGTATAAGGGACTCCCAGGGATAACAAGAATAAGTTAGGTTACACTGAGTACTCCAAGCATATTGCCTGATCCTCCCCAAAAATGGCAACAAAAGAATACTGCTCAAGATACACATCTAATCAGGTTGACTACAATTCAGTTTATCACAGCCAATTAAGGACAAAGAAAGATAGAGTCCATATCTCAGTGCTTGCTTCACAGGCACTAGGACAGTGGGACCGAATGTGGGGCCTCGTGTATCAGTTCTTAAAGCCTCCAACACTTTACTCACAGTTCCACGGACAAAGCACATCACATGGCTCCTCCCTACCTTCAGAGGAAGAGAGGAAGTGAAATCCTACAGTTCTGACAGGATATTTGCAGCCTTCATGACTGCCACGTAGCCCTTACAAAGCCCCGAATAACAACTTACATAATAGCAGGTAAAGACATTCCCGTTGACCCACAGTCACCTGAGTGAACACACAAATGGCCTTCAGTGGAGAACCCCTATCCCTGGTGGCAAGATCCCTGCAAGAAGAAAGGAAGGAAGGAAAGAACTCCTGTTTCAAAAATAAGAAGCAAAATCAAGCAATGCTGAACCCTGTTTAATTAAAATTAAATTTGAATAAAAGCAAAATGAAATATTCCCTACGCTTTTCACAACAACATCCAAAAGCTTCCATCACCAATGCATAAACTGTATTTGAGAATAAGGCACAAATAAACAAAACTCTGCTGAGGCTTCCTTGGTGATGTGTCTAATTTTGTAGGCACTTGATGTAAGATCTTTCTTGGCTATAATCCAGGTGTAGCTGCACCCTATCTATTTGGATAAAAATGAGCTCTGACCTCAGATGATTGCAAATTCCGCTGAAAATGATCCAGAAGCCAAAGAAACAAGATAAGATTAATGAATAGCTAAAAAGTGTTGGTGTCCATGCAGAGATTTGTAGATGACAGACTACATGCACTTTGCAAGACAATGACGGGTTTCACAGATGGATAAAAGCAGAGACACATCTGCAGTACCCCAGCCTTTTATAGCTCAGGTTATACAAAAGCTTATACCATAGTAAAAAGGTTGGGGGGGGGGGTGGAGAGACAGAAATGGTAAATACAAAGACTGATAAGCAATTATGGAAATGAAAAGTAAAGGAATGAATGCTTGCAGGGAAATTATTTACATACCAAGTAACTATTATAAAGCTTTCATGTTCTACACAAATCTCTGGGCATCAATGCCCACCTAACTTCTTGATTCATAGAAGACAAGACTTTAAATCACCAAAAACGTAATGAAAAGGGGTTTACTGACTGATCCCCCTTCATGTAACTTGTCCAGTACTCTCTCAAAGCAGAAGATGTTGGTGGACAGAGGAGAAAAAATTCTCGATGCATCTGAACACCATGCTTCATCCATCGTGGAGACCTGGTTACCATGTGCAATTTGGGCAAACAAGCAAGTAGAAAGCTGAGCACACACACTGTGGCGGGGATGTCTCACTGTGCTCTGACAGCCATACAATATCCCCCAGCCTGGGGGGCTTAACAGCGGAAATGTATTTTCTCAGTTGTGGAAGTTGAAAAGGTCAAGGTCTATAGGGTTCAGTTTCTGGTGGGAGCCCTCTTCCCGGCTAGCATATGGCCACCTCCTTGCTGAGTCCTCCCATGGCCTTTCCTCTGTACTCAAATGGAGATGGATCTCTCCCAATGTCTCTCTCTCTCCCTCTCTCTCTCCCCTCTCTAATTAAGGCCATTGATCCCACCATTAGGGCACCACCCTCATGACCTGATCGAAACCTAATCACCTCCCAAAGGCTCCCCCTCCAAATATCATCACGTGGTGGATCAGAGTTTCAATGTAACAGTGGGTGGGGGTGGGGCACACACAAATATTCAGGCTATAGTAAGAGGTAACACTCCTCGACTGGGGTGATAATGAAACATGAACTCTTCTCAGAAGCATGGGCTCAAAACACAGTTCCAGGTACCAAACAATATGGCACCTTGTTTTAAGTGCCAAGGGATTTCCAGTTAAATGAGCATGCACAAGAAAGAAAGACCTCATTCAGCTTTTGAGTGATCCAACACGACATGTTCTATCAGACCCTCCCAAACAATGTCCCCGCTCTTCTCCCAGGGGAAGCCCTTCTAGCTGCATTAGAAAAAATTTTAAATGATGGAACAGACGCATCCATTCAAAGCTTCCAAACAAAGGCATGATAAAAGCTGAAAACTCTCCATCCTGCTCTGGTTCTCAAGGTCCCTGAGGAAAGGATATTGAAAATTAATCCAGTTGTGAACTGCTAACATAATTAACTACTTTGTAGATGCTAGTCACTGAGTTAACTGCTTTTTTAGATCCAGTCTAATGTAATATGGACAAGAATCCATTTTACAGATAAAGAAACTAAGGCCCAGAAATGGTAGATAACTGGGTAAGTCATTACGCAGGAAAATGTCTCAAATGATGGGCCTTTTCTCCATGAAACCATCTTTGGACTGGGAAATAATTTGTTGGGCCACTAACTAGTTATGGGACAATAAGCAAGTGACTTAACCTCTTTGGAATTCAGTTTCATCATCTACAAAATGAAAAGAATGAGGAGTGCCTGAGGGGCTCAGTTGGTTAAATGTCCAACTTCAGCTCAGGTCATGATCTCATGGTTTGTGGGTTCAAGCCCTGTGTCAGGCTCTGTGCTAAAAGCACAGAGCCTGGAGCCTGCTTCGGATTCTGTGTCTCCCTTTCTCTTTGTCCCTCCCCTGTTCATTCTTTGTCGTGCTCATCCCAACAACTGCCCTCCTCCATGCCCATCACCCCCCCTTCCCTTCTCCCCCACCCCATCAGCCCTCAGTTTGTTCTCAGCATTCAAGAGTCTCTCATGGTTTGCCTCCCTCCCTCTCCCCCACTATTTTTCCCCCTCTTCTCCCCCATGGTCCCNAAGAATTTACCAAAAAAAATTTTTTTTAAATGAAAGAATGAGATTGTGTGGTGACTAATCAGGTTTTCCGTTCTCTAATGTTATGTTTATTTTTAAATAACACATGGCTAAAAACAAAAACAAAAGATACTCTTTCACCAAATAAGCACTCCCCAATTCCAACCAGCTCTCTTAGAATATTTACCACCGAGAACACTGGAAAGAGGGAGGTTGAACGTACACTCCCACTGAAAGCTGTTTCATCGCATCAACTTCAAGGGAAATTTTCTGACAATGGGTATTCTAGCACAAGTTTGTAAGACTCTTGTTGAAGCCTCAGCCATCTCAGAAAACTGGATTGATTGCAGCCACGCCTTCTGCAAGTCGGTATCTGTGCTCTGGAAATACTCGCATGGAAGATGACAAGCAAAAATAAAAGTCATGAACTGACAGTGGGATATCCAGCCTCCTATTCCAGGATAAACAAACATCTTCATCCTGGTAGAGTTCATGGCAGTCACTCACAGATGCCCTTCTTGCGTCACAGCATCCAGGGGAGGTCTGGCCCTGAGGGAGAACTCAATGAAGAGGTCAGCATACCCCTCCAGAGCCTTGGCGAGGGCGTAATGGTGCTAAGTCAGCCTTAACAGCCAACCCAGATGGAAAGTCTACAAAGAATAAAACTCTGACTCTCTGAGCATACTGAGAACCTGAAGAAATGATGGGTGACAGGGCTATTTCTTGAACAGCCGGCCTTGTACCAGCCGTGAGCATTAAGGACACGCCCAAGATGACCCTCAAAAGGTCCTTGGAAGAAGGCATTTTGGAAGTCGTTCAAGAAGTCACTGCAACTTGAGTCTGCTAGTTTGATAATGAGTTAAAATGAGAACACTTAAGGGAGGAGAGGACGATAGGGAAGCAGAGGTTCCCACAGTAGCTCGGCAGTGACTACTGTCACAGCAAACAGCATCGACAGACACGCGTGGCATGGTGTCAAGAGAACCGGTGGCTCTTCTGGAGCGAACGTACCGGAAAAGACCAACGTGAGAGGCAGGCAAGGGCACCACCGCACACCCTACTCACCCCTCTGTGGCAGCTGCTGATACAAAGGGCAGCACCACTTTGACGTGTGACACAGCGCAGAAAGGTCCTCACAGCAACACACATTCCCAAAAGGACCGCCTTCTCACGCAAAAATCATCTATCACAATACCCACACACATGCTGGCACCGCATTTATCACAGGTAACATGAGAAGGATATGTAATTCTTGAGAGTGATTGTGAGGTTTTCGTGACAAAAAATATGGAAGCAAACATCCTCCTGGGGTTTCCTTAAGCAGCTACCATCCCCTCACAAATGGAATGGAAACTTCAAAGCATGTAGTGTTTCATGTAAATATACCGCTGTATTACAGATGGGTGCGGGTATAGTGCAATACGAACATAATTTAAAACACACAGGTCAAAGGTCCCGATTTCATTGTAAAGTCCTAATATGGGGGAAGGGGGCGGGGGAGAACGTGCGCTGATTAGAAGTTTTTAAAAGCTTGCTGAAATACTTCCATCCATTTGTACGTGAGTTTAGAAATAATCCTTAACGTTGGATAGAAGTCATCGTCAATTGAAACCATTGTTTTAGGGCCAAATAAAAACCAGAAAAATATAGCACATTTGATTTTTTTGCAAGTCCAGCATTTAGTAATGAAAAATTCTCTACGGGAAGTTTTCTCAGAAAAATTAATCCCGTGAAAAATCAAAATCAAGAGTTCTGGCCCAATGGCAGGCAAGTAAACATTTTTAGTCCTATCTTTGGTTAGCTATGAGGATGGTTGTACCAGAGAAAGTTATTTATACATAAATACAGCTCAAGATGTTTACTATACGATGAGCCAAATACATTAAGGCGTGTACACCCCTTCACAATTAGACACGGACACACCACATTAGACGTGAATTGCTTTGACTGCCCAGCAGTTGCCTTGCCCTTTATCTGGAACACTTCCCTCCTTCTACAGGACAAATGCTCCTTTCTCCACTCCCACCGTGAGACGGACAATCCTTTCCACTGCCTTCTACACACAGAAAGTGTGCAGCCAAAACCAAGCCAAAGCCTTCCCAAGGTGTACATTCTGGAACACTCCCCCTCCAGTAAAGCTGTGAAGAACGAGGAAGTACTCTTACCAAAAGCCACATCTGCCACTAGGTGGGAGAAGCCAGGCACAGAAAGGCAGCCTCGCAGAGAGGGCTAGGAGCTTGGGCTCCTGAGTGCCCAGAGGCCCCTGAACCCAGCTGTGCCTCCGCCCCGCTCTTTGTGACGTGAACCACTAAATTCCCTCTCACGTGCTCGGCTCAGTGTCCTCTCCCTTGCAGCTCAAAGTGTCCCCCGTAATCGAAACCCAGGAGTAAATAAATGCAAGTCTAAAGGAAAACACTTGCTTTCAGTCATAAACCTCTGTAACGCGTCCCACAGGGCAGCCCAGAACCACATCGGGAACGCAGCCCACCTGCAGGTCCACAGGAACGAGGTGGATTTGGGTGGTGTGTCGGGAAGACAGCACACGTTCAGGCTCTGGCAGACTGCCCCCACGTGCTGGGGCCTTGTTGCAAGCTCGCCATGAAAAGGACTAAGAACAAACAAAGCAAAGGCTTGACGGCTAGGGAGCTGCGTGACCTGATGCAGTTTGCTTAACTGCTTTGGGCGTCACGTTCCATCATCTGTAAATGAGAATATGATCCACACTGCAAGGCTACAAGGAGGCAGCTTTTCTCCAAGGATGCTCCGAGGACCACCTGCTTGATGACCACCTGATACGCTTGTTAGAATATAGATTCCGGGGCTTTTGATTCAAAATGTGCGCTGTAAAAAACAAGTAAAACACTTCCCAGGTGGTTATTGTGTACGCTGAACTTTTGGAGATCTGTAGTTGTAAGCACAAAATAAACACTAAGCATAATGCTAGCCCGTAATAACTTGCACTGAATTCCCTCCCTTGACTTCTACCCATGGCACACATGCACAAAATCCCTCAAAGTTTGCTGAACTGGAAATTAGAGGCAAGAGAATTCTCCAAAACAACACAATGTATACTTTAGAAAAGAGAAAAAGGTAATTCACAGTTTCAGGCTACCCTGAGCTTCTACTTGCTTATCAAGAATCTCAGTGAATCTCAACCTTGCCTGCACATTACAATCACCTGGGAAGCTTTCAAAACCTCCCCCACATTCAAAGCTGCACCCCAGACAAATAAACCTGTCTCTGGGGGTGGGACTGTAGGCATCTGCATTTAAAAGTTTTTCCAAAGTGATTTCATTGTACAAGCAAGGTTCTAATAGTTTTAGCAAGGATAGAAAAAGACCATCATAGGGGCGCCTGGGTGGCTTAGTCGGTTAAGCGTCCGACTTTCGCTTAGGTCGTGATCTCGCGGTCCGTGGGTTCGAGACCCACGTCAGGCTCTGTGCTGACTGCCAGCTCAGAGCCTGGAGCCTATTTCAGAGTCTGTGACTCCCTCTCTCTCTGACGCTCCCCTGCTCACGCTGTCTCTCTCTCTCTCTCTCTCCTAGAAATAAAAAAATATATATATATAAAAAAAAGAAAAAGACCATCATCTACATACAGTAACAACATATGGGGAGAATGGGGAGAAAAACCTGGGGGCCATTAAATGAAGCAGGCACATTTAATTGTTTTCTATCTCATATACAGGAAAGAAGCCAAATCTTATTCTCCCATCTTTTTTTCTAAGCGATAGACACAATACTTAAAAGTGTATCAGTAGATTTATACCTACAAATTGGCAAAAAAATAAGTCTGAAAATACAGAGGGTCTGTGAAGACATAGGTAAACAGAGCATTTTCTGCACTGCTGGAGGGAGTGTCAGCAGATGCAGCCACTTCGGAAAGCACTTTCATGTTATCTTGTAACGCTGAGCAATCTCACATCCCGTGACACACCTGTGGCTACTGTTCCGCCTTGAGATCCACGCACAAGAGAGACCTCAGCACCCCCGCGCCAGAGAGCAGCCCTGGTCATAAAGCAAAAACTGGAAGCATCTTGAATGGCCAATGACAGGAGTGTGGACAGATCACAGTATACATTATACTATAACTTATGGATGAATTGCATTACACTCACAAAATACGACACAGCAGTTATAGCATGAATGAATCTCAGTAACACAAGGCTGAGTGAAAACCCAGTTTTTAGGAGACTGTATGAACCAGGGATGATAGCTCTTCATGAAGTTCCAAGACAGGCAAATTGAAACAATGTATCACTTATCATACATGTAGATAAAGATGGCTACAGTAAGGACAAATAACGTTCAGAATAGTGGTTATCTATGGTGGAAAAGAGATGGAGAGGCTTAGGAATGAAAGAATTACTGAGATTGACATAACAAATTATGTTCTGATTCTTGGATTAGACAATGTGCTCACAGGTCGTCACTATAAAAAGAAAGAAAACAGGGGCACCTGGGTGGCTCAGTCGGTTAAGCATCTGACTCTTGATTTCATCTCAGGTCATGATCTCACAGTTCATGAGATTGAACCCCACATCTGGCCCTGCTCTGACAGCACAGAGCCTACTCTGGATTCTTTGTCTCCCTCCTTCTCTACCACCACGTGCATGCACTCTCTGTCTCAAAAATAAATAAACATAAATAAAAATAAGTAAAATAAAATAAGGCCACTCATGGACAAGTTGGTGGTATGTCATGAACCAAGAATTAGGATTATTCTAATTCTGTACACCAGAGTTCAAAGAATGGAAGGAAAGTCTATAAGTAAAGACAACAGAACCCAGCACCAGTGAGAAGGAAGTTCAAGGGACTTTTGGTATTCTAATTAAAGTCAAATGCTAATAAGCTAGGATCATTCCAGCTCATAGGTTTTGCCTCCTTTTAGAAGCAAGGATCTCAAAGTTGTCCGGCCAAGGTACAGAACTGTCATCTCAGAGCATGGTGGCCCCTTCACCTTGCTGGCCAGAGGTGGCTCTGCTGACCCTAACTGAAAACTGTGAGGAAGGAAAAAGAAAAAGAAATCTCCAAAGTAATAGCAAAAACAGGAAAAAAAACCCACAGAATTCCAATTTCTAGTGTAAGGATTCCCAGTTTCTTAAGGGTTACAATCCTCATAATTCAACATGAAGTAAACAGTGATTTAATCTCTGACACAGCAGGAATCATTAAATGTGATGTCTAATATCTAACATTTACTGTTGTTTAGGGAGGGAAGAGTTATTCATTTCATGATCCCCTCACCCAAAAGATAATGGACAACAGTTATGGAAATTTTTATTCTCTTCTTCCCTCTATTCTTGTGAGGTAAAATTGATCTGAACCATTCTGTCTTATCTCAATTTCTTCCTTTTAAAACTAAGTGACAGGCTCAGTTCTTTTCCATTAGAAACTACAGAAAATATGTTTTGACTTTCAGGACGCATTTGAATACATAAGTGTAAGGTCAGCAATTCTGACAGGCAGCAGTCGGATAGAGGACAGATTTGTTTAGTATTTGAGTCAGCAGGTCTTTTTAAGATCAATTTCACGGAAGAATTTTGCAGAGAATATTTCTCCTACACAACAAGGGTCTTATTAGTTTGAAGACCATGTTCCAGTTTTGCCAAAAATAAATTCTTTAAACTCCTACTTTGTATGACATAAAATGAAAACAGAAAATTGGGTTTGCCTGCAGAATCATAATGACCCTTAGCAGTGGTTCTCAAACTTTGCTAGGCGTATAGATTTCCTGGAGACGGTGGTAAAACACTAATTCCGAAGTGTTCTTCCCCCTGTCCCAGAGCTACTGAACCAGAAACTGGGCGGTAAGACCAAGAAGATGCATTCTTTTTTTTTAACGTTTTATTTATTTTTGAGAGAGAGAGAGAGAGAGACAGCGTGAGCAGGGGAGGGTCAGAGAGAGAGAGAGAGATACAGAATCCGAAGACAGGGNTTCTTGAACCAATCGCTGCTTCTCGCTTTTTTGGGCGTGTTAACTCCCCGTGCGGGGGGCGCAGCCGAAGTTGGTTGCACTCTTCAACCCAGGCCAGTTCCAATCTCCAAATCCCAGTCCGCGCGCCCCGCTGAAGTTGCCTTAGACACAGCTTCCCAGGCAACCCCCTTGGGCGATTCCAGGCCCCCTGCCGAGCTCTGGGGGCGGAGTCAGAATCGCTGCTTCCTTCTCTGGGTCAGGCTGGCGCGCATGGGCGGGGGCTTGCCTGCCGGGTGCGCTGAGCCCGATTCCGCTGGAGTGAGGAAAACCGGGTCCCTCTATGGCTCGTCACCCGAAACACGAACTCACAGGCTAATAATCCAGTTTTTAGTTCTCTGCCTTCCCTCTGGAGTTCCAGCCAGCCAGGAGCGCGGACGCCCGGTGTCCGCGCGGCTCTTTCAGGGTCCCCAGCCGCCCGGGAGCTACAATGGCGGCAGGCGCGCCACCACTCTGAAGTCCTTCCTCAAGGAACCAGCACAAAGAAGCAGTTTGTGTGCTCAGCTCCCCCCAGGACCAGCTGGCGCGAGGGGACCTGGTGTGCAGGTATTTGGCAAGTACGGTCTTTCTATGCACCGAGCGGAGGTTTTTCTCCCCCGAGCGGAGGTTTTTCTGTTTCGGACTCTCTCCTTTTCCCCTCTCACTCCCCGTAGAGGGTAGAGGGGGATCGCCTCCCACCCTGGAGTCTCCGATCCCGGCCCGATTTTATCTTCCCCGGTTCGCACTCACGTTAGAAGGCTCTCTCAGTGGATTCTGCGTCTTTTTTCTCCCAATCTCTCAGGTTTTGTAAGGTTTCCAATGGCTTCAGATCTTTTCTGTGTGATGTATGGGCGCGAGTGCAAGTACGGAGCTCCTTACTTCTCCGCCATCTTGCCCTCTCTCCAGAAGATGCATTCTTAACAAGCACTCTGGGCCATTCTGATATAGGAGACCCCTGAACCACACTTGGTAGAAAATGCTTTTCTAATTACAATGAAAATCTGAACAAACATATACATTATGTCCTGAACATCAGGCACACGGAAGAAACCTATAGGGATCTGAAATTGCATCCACTTAACTGCATCAGTAAGTTTTAAAAGATACTCTGGTGGCCTCTAAGAATTAATGTACTTTGAAAAACATCTCTGCTTTCTTACCTAGAAAGCCTGATAACTTTTTAAAAGGTTTTATTTATTTACTTATTTTGAGAGAGAGAGAGAGAGCACGAGCCTGAGCGCACACACATGTGTGAGCAGGGGAAGAGCAGAAAGAGAGGGAGAAAGTGAATCCCAAGCAGGCTCCACATTTTCCCTGCAGAGCCCCTCACAGGGGTCGATCTCACAACCATAAGATCACAACCTGAGCCAAAACCCAGAGTTGGACACTTAACCAACGGAGCCCCTGATAACAATTTTTAAAGGACTAAACAAGTGCAACACTGAAGTGTTGAAGTAGTTTCAATCACTTGAAAATGCTACTTTCCTTGGCTCTCCTGATGTTTTCTTTTACATAAATCATTGCCAAATAATGGCATGTAAAAATCCTGTAAGAAAAATTCCTTGTGTGAGGGAATCTAGCTCCTTGAGATCATAATAGATTAAGACACCTAACCAGGTGCAGCTCAGATCACTAGTAAGCCATGTACAACATCTGACACACGTCCCTCCAGAGAGAGCCTCCTCATCACTGCGGACAGACCATGAGGAGTAATCATTCACTAAGTTAATTTGTCTGTATCGATTTCATGAGTGCATCGATTTCGATTCAGTACATTACGCTTAAAGGAGGTGGAGGTTGAGGATTAAAAAATGCTATCATATATGTTCATTCTGGTTGTCCATTAATACATTTCCTTAAAGGTTTTTGATAAAACAGCATATTACCATGTACTCTGGTAAATACCAAATGTGCTAAAAACATCTGTTGTCCAAAGATTGTAGTAAGAACACAATGCTGACGATTAAGAGGTATATACAGGAAGCTTTTTTTTTTTTTTAATAAAATGTGTTCTTCCAACCTAGATGTTGATTTCTCTTCCAACTCTCTGATGCTAGAAAAGGTTTTCCTGACGCTCAAAACACATCTTTCTCAGTCCCCTGGCTGCCTTCCCCCTTCCATTTGCATAGGACCTAACAGACCTCCTTCTGCTTCCT
Organism: Crocuta crocuta; assembly: GCF_008692635.1. NCBI lineage: Eukaryota > Metazoa > Chordata > Mammalia > Carnivora > Hyaenidae > Crocuta > Crocuta crocuta. The sequence continues at coordinate 9,247,992 of NW_027551569.1, forward strand.
ACCTGAGCTTCCATTACAGGAAATAAGCCATGCCACTAAAATTTCTGTACTGACTATGGGGGGCCTGGGTGGCTCAGTCAGTTAAGTGTTGGACTTCAGCTCAGATCCTGATCTCACAGTTCATGGGTTCGAACCCCATATTGGGCTCTGTGCTGACAGCTAAGAGCATGGAGCCTGCTTCAGATTCTGTGTCTCCCTCTCTCTCTGCCCTTCCCCTGTTCATGCTCTGTCTCTCTCTCTCAAAATTAAATTAAATTAAAATTTCTGTATTGACTACAACCAATAAAAGCAGGAAGGGCATTAGGGTTGGGTACAGAAGAATGAAGGTCAATAGAATCGTCTTTGGTTGAGTCACTGTTTTTCTAAGTTGGGAAAATCAGCAGTATTCTCAGGGACTTAGTGATAAGGACACAATTTACAGCTCACATACTAAAAATCATGACCCTATCTCCTGATACCTTTATCTCCAAGTTTTCAATTTTATGGAATTTTACCATGAGGAAATGTCACAGAAATAAAACTTCTCATTCTGTCTCCTAGAAAGTGACAGAAACCTATGATCAGAATAAATTGTCTGTACCTTTCCACTGACCCCAACCCCAAGAGCCCTGCCTTTCAAGACTTCTTTGGAGACATGGGCTTTTTAAAAAGTATTTGTTTTGTATATTGAATTAAGCCATTAATTGTTATTCTAATTTTTATGTGCTAACATTCTCTTACTTTATTCCTTAATTCTTTTCTAATAGCCTCTGCTTTTCCAAATAGAGGGATGGTTTTCCATGTGTAAAGATCCATGGTAGTAATTTCATGATGGGTTGTAACTTTCACCATTACAAAAGAGCTCCCCCAGGGGCGCCTGGGAGACTCAGTCGGTTAAGCATCGGACTTTGGGTCAGGTCATGATCTCACCACTTGTGGGTTCGAGCCCCACATTGGGCTCTGTGCTGACTGCTCAGAACCTGGAGCCTGCTTCAGAGTCTGTCTCCATCTCTCTCTGCCCCTCCACCACTTGTCCTCTCTCTCTCTCTCTTTCAAAAATAAACATTTAAAAAAAAGTTTTAGTAAAAAACCCAGAAAACAAAATATCCCCTCTTGTCAATCTAATGCTTTTTTCCTTGAACTTGTCCCAGGCTAATATTGCCAGCTCTGCATTCTTTTTCTGCTTGTACTTGCCTAGAATCGGTGCCTATCTATTCATTGTCAGACTTGGTGCCATTTTGTGCAGGTGCTTCTCATAAACAACATGGAGACAGAGTGTGCTGTGTTTGCATTGGAGATTCTGTCTTCTAATAGAGAAATATAATGAAGTTTTGCAGTGTAACTGCTTATCACAGTTTCTTATCGATCATATGTTCAGCTTTTTTTAATTTCAAAAGATACACATGGATCTTTTTTAAAAAATAGAAATTAGGGGCGCCTGGGTGGCTCAGTCGGTCAAATGTCTGACGTCAGCTCGGGTCATCATGATCTCGCAGTTCGTGAGTTTAAGCCCCATGTCGGGCTTTGTGCTAACAACTCAGAAACTGGAGACTGCCTGGGATTCTATGTCTCCCTCTCTCTCTGCCCCTTGCCTGCTCACACTCCATCTCTCTCTCCCTTTCTCTCTCTCTCTTCCCCCCCTCAAAAATAAACATTAAAAAATTTTTAAATAGAAATTAAAGACACAAGAGAAAAGTGTAAGCTTGCCTTGCTCCCACACACCTCTAAAAACTTGAAGCAATTTATATTGATCCCCTACTTTGGGAGGAAAAGATTTTAGGATACACTGTCTCCTTTCCCTTTTGTCTCCATATATATAACATTTTATTGGTACATAATTATGTGTGCCTAAGTCTCTAGTCCTCTTTTTTAACAGGATTAAAGAGTACCATTCAAGGGCGCCTGGGTGGCTCAGTCAGTTGGGTGTCCGACTTCAGCTCAGGTCATGATCTCACGGTTCGTGGGTTTGAGCCCCGCGTTGGGCTCTGTGCTGATAGCCAGCTCAGAGCCTGAAGACTGTTTCGGATTCTGTGTCTCCCCCTCTCTCTCTCTGACCCTCTCCTGCTCACACTGTCTCTCTCTCTCTGTCAGAAAGAAATAAAACATTAAAAAAAAAAAGTACCATTCAACCACTATTATGAAGTAGGAGAAAATGTATGCCCTTATACTTTACTGCACTGTCTAGCCTCTTCTAATTCCTTACATTTTTTTCACCTTGACCGTAGGTTCACAATGTCAAGCTTTACAGCATTTCCATTTTGTTCAGTAAATGTAATCTACCTTTCATGCATTACATATAGGTTAATTCTGAAAATTGAAAGCTAATAGAATGTTTCTAATATTTCGATTAGGTAAATATTCTTATCCAGTGCAGATCCAGATAGTGAGACCAGATCGGGCAAAGGAGATACAAGTCTTTATCACTATACCAGTTTCAAGTATCAGGTTCAAATGTATTCTTCTTTCTTATACAGAATCGCTCAGAATTCTGTCACATGCTAGTTTACTTTATAGTTGAATGGGATTTCCTTTACAAATTTTTGTTTTCCCAAGAATTTCTAATTCTTTCCTCTTGTTGACAGAATTAACATGTCTTTACTCCAAAGTCAGATGATGATCAGTTTTACACAGGCCTACTGTTTAGATTCGTGTGTGTGTGTTTGTGTGTGTGTGTGTGACTTGTTTGTGTGTTTATTTGGCTTGTTACATTTTCTTTTTTTATATATAAATTTTTTTAATGTTTACTTATTTTTTTTGAGAGAAAGAGAAACAGAGAGTGCAAGCAGGGGAGGGGAAGAGAGAGAGGGAGACACAGAATTCAAAGCAGACTCCAAGCTCTGAGCTGTCAGCACAGAGCATGACGCAGGGCTCGAACTTACCAACTGTGAGATCATGACCTGAGCTGAAGCTGAATGCTTAACCAACTGAGCCACCTAGGCACCTCTGTTGTTACATTTTCTTTCTTTTTTTTTTTTTTTATCATAGCATTGTTTATTATGAAGAAAATTTTATGATAAATTACAGTAAGATGCTCTGGTCTAACGAAATTAGGTTATTACAAGCTTTTTAAAACATGGAAATAAAGTGTCTTAAAGGATAACACCTTTTTCATATGTGAACAAATGTATCTGTAGGCTAGTAGTAACATATATATTTTTTCTTAAATTAGCTGAACTCTTGAGATGCTAAGATAACTAAACATTGAAGATATTTTTATTTGGTTTAAGTGAGGTTCCCCTAATGTTTAAAAGACAGCACCCTATTTATAGAGGTAGAGAAAGGGTTCTTATTCAGTTTTCTGGTTTGCACAGACCATATCTCTAAGCCAGAGGGTAGTCTGAGAGCCAGATATGAAACAAAGAACAACATTCTTCTTCTTGGAAGGGATGACACTCTTTTTATTTTTATTTTTTTATTTCTAGGAGAGAGAGAGACATACAGCGTGAGCAGGGGAGGATCAGAGAGAGAGGGAGACACAGACTCTGAAACAGGCTCCAGGCTCTGAGCTGGCAGTCAGCACAGAGCCCGACGTGGGGCTCGAACCCATGAACCGTGAGATCATGCCCTAAGCGAAAGTCGGACGCTTAACTGACTAAGCCACCCAGGCGCCCCAGGATGACACTCTTTTCACAGGGAGAAGCATTACTTGTTTCTGATAATTCATACCCATTGGGTTTATAATGGTTAATTTTTCCCAGATTTGAGAAATACCTGTGTTCAGTGTCTAAGGAACACCTTTACTCATTTCTGAGTTTCAACTTTTCTATATTTTCCTAGATAATTTAAATAAGTTATATAGGGCTGTACCAGATGTCATTTTATTTATTTATTTTTTAATAGTTTATTGTCAAGTTGGTTTCCATATAACACCCAGTGCTCATCCCCACAAGTGCCCTCCTCCATGCCCATCACACCCCTTCCCCTCCCCTCCACCCCATCTGCCCTCAGTTTGTTCTCGGTGCTTGTTACATTTTCTTACATTGCTCTTTTGATGCAGAAAATCTTCACAATACATTGGAGAGAACTATCCACGGCAGGTAAAATCGGCACTCCTTTCCTGCCCAAAAAGCAGGGATCGGTCACCAGAAGGTTTCCCTCTCAGGGCTTCAAGAGCAGAAACTCATCAGCGAATGGGGCAGATGAGTGCAGAGGGCAGAGCTCAGAGACAAAGCTCTAATTATGTTTAGTTGTGACCACCAAGGGGGCTCCAGTGTTGTAGCCAGCCCCTCAGTGCGGGCTGCTGGGGTGCCAAGTCCAGTCCCGCCTGTTTGCTTCCGGCTCCCTGGCCCTGACTCCCCACTCCCTTGCTTCCTGCTGTTAGAGAAGCCGCAAGCATAAAGGTAGGCATCGTAAGAGACCTCACATTTTGTGAAGGTTTTCCAATATCCTAACCTGTGGTTTGAAGCCCCGCCTTCATTTTGAACCTCACGCCCTTCTTAAAAGAGGAAATCTGGGGCCAGTGGAGCAGGCAACACTTCTGTGTTCCAAAAGGTGGCAGTTTCCGGGGCGCCTGGGTGGCTTAGTCGGTTAAGCGTCCGGCTTTCGCTTAGGTCATGATCTCGCGGTTCGTGGGTTCGAGCCCCGCGTCAGGCTCTGTGCTGACTGCCAACTCAGAGCCTGGAGCCTGTTTCAGTCTGTGACTCCCTCTCTCTCTGACCCTCCCCTGCTCACGCTCTCTCTCTCCTAGAAATAAATTTAAAAAAAAAAAAAGGTGGCAGTTTCCAAATTAATAATCCTTCAACTTGCCGTGTCCCATTTCCATATTTCTCCTGCTCTTCCAGTACCTCTTTCCTCAGGCGTTTTCAAAGGTTTTGTTGGGGAAATGACTCTACTTCTTTTTTTTTTTAATTTTTTAAATTTATTTCTGAGAGAGAGAGACAGCATGAGCAGGGGAGGGTCAGAGAGAGAGGGAGACACAGAATCCGAAACAGGCTTCAGGCTCTGAGCTGGCAGCACCGGGCCCGACATGGGGCTCGAACCCGCAAACCGTGAGATCATGACCTGAGCCGAAGTCAGACGTTTAACCAACTGAGCCACCCAGGCGACCCGCTTCTACTTCTTTCTAAAGGTGAATCAGGAAGGCAAGAGTTAAAACCTTTTCTCTGTCTTAGAATTAGAACTACCACCAACAAACGCACACTTAGAAAAACATTTTTCACTCTAAATCTTTTTTTTTTTTTTACTCTCTACTTTCCAATGGAGAAAATAAAATCCTAGCTTACTATTGTGGCCATAATTTCAAATCTCTGGGAATTAACTGGGTGCAATTATTTACAAATCATCATCATAATCAAAGTAGCATTAGTCCCTCAATCTTCAATGAATAGGGAGCCTAGAATGCATAGAACTTGTGAGGCAGATGGAGTTGGACCTTATCTCTGGGTGGTGGGATTATAGGTTTTCAGTTAATTGGGTTTTTTCTTTTTTGCTCCTCTCTATTTTTCTTAAAAAGAATTCTACAATTGCCATGTATTGTGGGTGAAATTAAAAAGTTGAACAAAACAGGAATGTTGATGGTTTTGTCTGTTATTTTAGACTTGGAGTAAACAATTTTATATCTCTATTTTTCTGCTTCGGAGGGGAAAAGAAAAGTCTGCAATAAGGGAAAAGCATAACAAAGGGCAGTCCACATCGAGAGCAGGCTAACCTAGAATTACCTGTGAGAGCCACTCAGGAGAGCCCTGATTGCCCAAAAACTTGCAAATACTTGACGGAAAGTGGTATGACCATAAATCCCTATTCTGATTCAGAAGAAAAATCAGCCCAGAAGAGTCCCCCATTTCTTACTGCTGCATGATTTCTCTCTTTCTGTTACCCTGTAAGGGGAGACAGAAGAAGCAAGGTGCCCAGGAAAACAGGTGCTTTCCACTAAAAAGGGCAGTCATGTGCACTCCCATTTGCCAGAGCTGTGATACCTGGTGCAGTGGGTTAAGAGCCTCACAAAATCAGATGATCCTAGGATAGACTAAGAAAAAAATCTGTGGTTCTCAAGCTTGATGGAAAACCAAGGTTAAAGTGCCATTTGGCAATTCTGTTAAGGTGAAAACATTTAAAGATGGGTAATGAGGGGCGCCTGGGTGACTCAGTTGGTTAAGCGTCCGACTTCGTCTCAGGTCATGATCTCATAGTTCATGGGTTTAAGCCCCGTGTCGGGCTCTGTGCTGACATCCAGCTCAGAGCCTGGAGCCTGTTTCAGATTCTATATCTCCCTCTCTCTCTGAACCTCCCCTGCTCATGCTGTCTCTCTCTCTCTCAGAAATAAAAAAAAAAAAAACATTAAAAAAATTTTTAAAAGATGGGAAATGATAATTTACCTATCATGTACCCTATGACACAGGTATGATCTGATCTGAAAAACCCGAGTCCACATTCTCTCCAGTTCAGTTTGCTTTGTCTGGAAGAGCTGTTCAGCCAGGCACCATGTTGACAGAGTAACTTAACATTGGCCTGATGCGAATGAGCTAACGTCCCTGTCTGAAGTTTGCAAACCCAGACCATGATGGAAAGGCAAAGGTCAAATATCACATTTGGAAGAAGCCTATTAATCACTGTCACTGCCACATCTGTTAGGCATTATCTTGAGTAACCCCAGACCCACGGTCCTATAGGAAATGAATCTTTCTCTACTCTGTGCCTCAGTCTGTATTTACCTCTCCTTTGCCTCATTCCCACAGTGGTCACTTGACTGGCTAACTAACCTGATAAAGTATGTCTGTGTGATGGAGTTAATCAATGTCAGTGGCCAGAATAGGACTTATTACAAGCTCCACTGATTCATTGCTTGACCTTCAGTGTCTTCATGTGTAAAAGGGGGTGATACCTCTCAAGTTTATTGTGAGGATTAAACAAAATAAGGTACTTAAAGCCCCTAGCACAGGACCAGACACACAGGAAGTCCTCACTAAATAAGAGCCATGCTTGTTGATTCCATTACCCTCTCCAGAAACAACACAACTTAAACAGGGACTACTATGGTTTAACAATATAAAGCAGCGAGCAGGAAATTCCACATTCTATAGTTGGCCAGAGTAGAATATTTCTGGAGCAGCCACAGCTCTTGGTGTGCATCTGCCTACTCAGATCACTACCAGAGGTGACATTCTGTGTGGAAAGCACCTATGGTAAAGAAAATGGGGATTTACTATTTGAGCATTAGTCCTGGTGCATATTTCAGTCTGTGGATCATTTAACAAAATCAGAGGACCATAAGACCAGGCAAATAAAGGTGTTAGTACACAGAGTCAGTTTTTTATTATTTGTTACTGTTATAAGGCCATGAGTTGTTCAATATGGCTGAAAATGAGTATAATTTCAACTGAGAGAGATAAATTTCTTGCCATGTCTGAACTCAAAGAGCCCTTTCCTAGGTGGTATTTATCCTAGAATCCCCCCGTAAACCACCAGTAAATCCTGAAATGATGATGATATCTGAAAAGCATCATCATTTAAGGATATTTCTAATGTCATTATAAATCCTTTGAGTAGGTGATAAGAAAAAGAGGTAGAAAGAAGGATGAAGGAGAAAGAAGTAGCTATACACACACACACACACATACTATACCATACATTGGAGCCTTTCAATCCCCTCTTCTACATCAAGCAAAATAAATTACTTACTTGAAAAATTAAAACACTTTAGGGTGCCTGGGTGGCTCAGTCAGTTAAGTATCTGACCTCAGCGCAGGTGATAAGCTCACAGTCCATGAATTTGAGCCCCGCACTGGGCTCTGTGCTGACAGCTTAGAGCCTGGAGCCTGCTTCAGATTCTGTGTCTCCTTCTCTCTCTGCCCCTCCCCTACTCTCTCTCTCTCTCAAAAATAATAAATATTAAACAATTTTTTAAAATTTAAAAATTAAAAAAAAAACACTTAGTTTTGGGTCCTAGACTACCTAAGTGATATCTTCATCACAAGTCAACAAATGCTAAATAATTAGATAATTATTTTAGAAATAAGTGTTTTAGGTTGCCAAATATAAGGTTAAAAATAGATACTGGACATTGGAATTTTTTTTTTAAATATTTTATTTATTTCTAGGAGAGAGAGAGAGAGACAGCGTGAGCAGGGGAGGGTCAGAGAGAGAGGGAGTCACAGACTCTGAAACAGGCTCCAGGCTCTGAGCTGGCAGTCAGCACAGAGCCCGACGCAGGGCTCGAACCCATGAACCACGAGATCATGACCTAAGCGAAAGTCGGACGCTTAACCGACTAAGCCACCCAGGAGACCCTGGACATTGGAATTTTAAAAGCAATTAAAATAGACTAGAATGAGAGATATGTACATGTGTCAAGTCCAAAAGTGAGATGTCAACTTTATAGCCATGGTCAGATATGAAAAACAAATTTCAAGGAGTAAATATTCCCTAACACTAGCCTGGGAATTTAAGGGGGGAAAAAAAAGATACACTCAGGGAAAAGTACTGGCTATAACACTTTGACCTCCATAACCAAGAATTCATAATATCGGGGCGCCTGGATGGCTCAGTTGGTTAAGCGTCCAACTTCGGCTCAGGTCATGATCACACGGTTCGTGCGTTCGAGCCCCGCGTCGGGCTCTGTGCTGACAGCTAGCTCAGAGCCTGGAGCCTGATTCGGATTCTGTGTCTCCCTCTCCCTCTGACCCTCCCCTGCTTATGCTGTCTCTATCTCTCTCTCAAAAATAAATAAAACATTTAAAAAATTTTTTAAAAAAAATAAAGAATGCATAATGTCAGCGAAACTCTGGAGCACAAAAGGAGAGACCAAAGACTTCCAAGAACTCCACTACCACCTAACTCTTAGAGAAAGAGTTTAAGTTCCCCAGACACACACATCACACATTCTAAGATATACCCTAGAACCACAGACACCATAGATCAAAAGAGTAGAATTGGCTTTCATTCTTAGAGCAGCAAGACCTTTGAGAACACGTCAAGGTACTACTCGACTCTGGTGTGAGCCTCCTCTGCTAACCTGCTTCTAATTTGGCTTCTACTCATCTAGTCTTTCTCAACTCAAGCTATATGACCCTGTTAAAACATAAATGTAGGTGATGCCAAGAAACTATGGATATATAATAGCTGTCAGCCCTGTGATAGTGCAAAGTTATCAAAGGTCAATCAGAGAGAGTAGAGTAGAAGCCAAAGAAATCCTGAAATAGTGAATGGGAAGGCAAAGATTCTACAAGTAAGCACAACATAAAACATAGAATAAGAGAAAAAGAGGATGTAAGCAGGGAGAGAGTCTCTATTTGAGAGAAGAAGTAATTCCAGAACGACCATGAGTAGTGCCTCTTGGAGTTGGACAATATGGCAGCCTTGAATGGAATCCATAAGAGTGAAAGAAGAGACTCCCGGTCTGCTTTAAGAGAAAATCTAGAGGCTAAGATGTACACAGCCAGGCAGATAAGACTTGGTGAGAACAAATTTTCTAGAGTCAGAGCCTAGAATATACCAGCTTGGCCATGTACACCAGGTTCCATCCTAAGAAGTTTTATCTTTGGCCTTCCTGCACACACCCCTGTTCCCTCCATTGGCAGTTTCTCCAGTGTGCAGGTGTGTCACACTTCCATGTCTTTGTGCAGGTAGCATTCCCCATCCAGGCTGAATTTCCTTCACTGAGGTCCTGGATTTCTTTCAATTCAGTCCATAAGTTTTCTCCTAACGAAAGACCATCCTTACCTCCTTCACTCATACCAAACTAATACGCCATTCTTTGGGTGCCTCTGGTATACACTTCACTACAGCATCTTTTGCAAATGCCTATCTCTCTCTGTATACACAATCATGAACTATCTGATGGTCTAATTCATCTCTATGTCCCATGGCCCCAGTACAATGGACTGTCAAATGATAGGCATTTGACAATTTATTTTTTTAATTTATATCCAAGTAAGTTAGCATATGGTGCAACAATGATTTCAGGGGTAGATTCCTTAATGCCCCTTCCCCATTTAGCCCATCCCCCCTCCTACAACCTCGCCAGTAACCCTCTGTCTGTTCTCCATATTTATGAGTCTCTTAGGTTTTGTCCCCCTCCCTGTTTTTATATTATTTTTGCTTCCTGTCTCTTAATTTCATCTGTTTTGTATCTTAAAGTCCTCATATGAGTGAAGTCGTATGATATTTGACAATTTATTTTTTTAACTTTATTTATTTTGAGAGAGAGAGAAAGCACAAGAAGGGGGAGGGGCAGAGAAAGAGAATCCCAAGCAGGCACTGAGAGCTGTCAGAGCAAAACCCTATGTGGGGCTTGAACTCATGAACCCTGAAATCATGACCTAAGCCAAAATCAAGAGTTGGACGCTTAACTGACTGAGCTACCCAGGCTCCTGGCATTTGATGATTTATTGAGATCTACAGTGTTCTGGCACTGTTGTAGCCTCTGGAGAGGCAGTGTGAATAAGACAAAGTTCTTGTCTTATAGAGCAATAAACATACCCATAAATAGCATGAAGGAGTGATAAACACCATGAAGAGAAATAAAGCCAGGTAAGGAG
>NW_027551569.1:9258573-9286404 GCF_008692635.1 Crocuta crocuta
AGAAAAAGCTTCTGAATAGGATGGTCAGGAAAGGTCTCTCTTCGGAGATGACATTTGAACAGTCTCTCAAGAAATAAGAGAGACAAGTCCAAAAATAAATGTGGAGAAAAGCATTAATCATAAGATTTCTTCTTAGGGAGATTTAATATATTTGTTGAGAAGAAATTTAAGCCAGTTTGAAGCAACAGATGGGGCCTCCAAAGGACTGACTCAGATGGGAAGGAACTGATTGGCTTCTGAAGCATAGTGGGAAGAAGAGAGATAAGAAGAAAGGAGGGACACCAGCAGCAGGGACTGTGACCCTCAGTGAGCCTTCCACCCTCAGCTTCCACTGAAGTCTCAGAACCCAGGAAATGCTTGGCAGACACATGGAAAATCACCAACAGTCCCCATTGTTGTAAGAGCCCCAGAGTCAGGCAGACCGTGCCTGAGAATCGGGGCAGGCAGGTGGGCAGCAGGTTAGGAAAGGTGGGCAAGTGAAATGCTGACAACCCAGAGTAGGTCTAGAGGCTAAAGGAAAGACCAGAAAATAGAAGGAGAAGCTGGGAGGAGGGTCAGTGGAAAGTCACCACTGCCCAGCAGCTCCCACAAGGATAATTCCTAATCTAAACCAAATCACTGTATCTGCTCACCAGTTTGTGAGAGCAGAGAGCCCTGAGTTAGTCTTAGCTAGTTATGACCCAACTGTCCGGTCTGTACCAGAGATTTCTTCTCAGGGTGTACAATCAAACTTTGACTACAAATCGCAAGTCGCATCCACTGTGCACCTCCAAGGCACTTTACATATATCACCTCTGATCCACATAAGAGCCCTGCTAGGTTCTAAGAAAAATGGGGTTGTAAGAAGTTAAGCAAATTCCCCAAGATGACACAAAATTAAAATTCAGAACTTTCTGAATCCAAAGCTGGGATCTTTTTTTTTTTTTAATTATTTTTATTTATTTCTAGGGGAGAGAGAGAGAGACAGCATGAGCAGGGGAGGGTCAGAGAGAGAGGGAGGCACAGACTCCAGAACGGGCTCCAGGCTCTGAGCTGGCAGTCAGCACAGAGCCCGACGTGGGGCTCGAACCCACGAACTGCGAGATCATGACCTAAGCGAAAGTCGGACGCTTAACCGACTAAGCCACCCAGGTGCCCCGTTGGGATCTTTATTCAACACTGAGCCACTTCCCAAAGCATGTCATCTGGTCCAGGACTAAAATACCAGGCAAGGAACAAAATTACCCCAAGGAACCTGAGAGTAAGTACAACCAGGGTTTTGGGGGAGAGAAGCAAAGTCTGGAGAAAATTAAGGTGGACAGAACCCAGGCATGGTTTCCCATGATACACTGCTCTATCTACTTCTACCTCAAAGGCGGCAGTGACTACCTCCACCACCCTGGTCCTATCCAGATCTCTGACTTCCTCCTCCTCCATCTTCCTGTTCAATCACCATCTCTCAAATGATCCTCCATTGGTCTTTTTTCTCTCCCTCCAACGTGTCAAATTATTTTCTTTGCTTTTGATGTTCCTTCTGCAAGGAATAATTTCCCCACCCCACCCCCCAATCTTGAGAGTTGCCTCTTTTGCATTACCCAAGTGATTTACAGTAGCTCCTCTGGGTGACCTTCCCTAGTGACTACTCTTTTTTTTTTTTTAATATAGTTTATTGTCAAGTTGGTTTCTATATAACACCCAGTGCTCATCCCAACAAGTGCCCTCCTCCATGCCCATCACCCATTTTCCCTTCTCCTCCACCCCCCATCAACCCTCAGTTTGTTCTCAGTATCTATGTGTCTCTTGGGGTTTGTCTCCCTCCCTCTCCTTAACTATGTGTTTCCCTTTCCTTCCCCCATGGTCCTCTGTTAAGTTTCTCCTGTTCCACATATGAGTGAAACATATGGTATCTGTCCTTCTCTGCCTGACTTATTTCACTTAGCATAACACCTTCGAGTTCCATCTACGTTGCTACAAATGGCCAGATTTCATTCCTTCTCATTGTCATGTAGTATTCCGTTGTATAGATAAATCACATCTTCTTGATCCATTTGCCCCAGTGACCACTCTTAAGGAGCACTAGTCCCAGGTCATTCCCTGCCACATCCTGCTTATCTGTCATTAAAATCATTTATTTATTTCTCCCACCCACCCACTTCGCTTCCGTCACCACCAGACACAAACCAGAATTATGAGCTTCAGAAAACCACTAAAATGTATCACTTTCTACACTCACCCCAGCAGCTGGCATAATGACTGGACCAGGATAAATATTCAGCCACTACCAGACTCTTACTCTCCCTAAGAAGTTGGATAAATATGTCAAATTTGTAATAAACTTATCTGGTAAAGAAAATTTCTCCAAAAAGTCAAGTTTTTTGTTAAATTTAGATTTTAAAGGATAATAGAATACCTAGTGCCCAGGTATCAGTTTCTAATACTATTTTCCAATAAAAATAGCCAAAATTCCTTGGAGAAATGGTAAATTTGTAACTGGCAGAAAATGTACAAGGTGAGCATGAATATCTTCTGTTGCAGTACAGTAAGAAAGTGCTCAAGAAACACACACACGATGGGGGTTTGCCAAAAGGACATAGGGGCCAACTGCAAGAATGGCCAAAGTTGGAATAATTGGAGTAAAATAAAGTGGGGTAGGGCTATCATCCAAATACAAAATAAATATTCATGAGTCCATACTGACATTAATATATGATTAAGTAAACAAATAAATGGGGGAGAAGAAACAAATCTCTCATGCAGAAGAATTCCAATTAAGTTATGCAGCTATTTTGTCCTCAAGGAGAGAAAATATAACTCCCCACACCGTAAGTGTGGGCTGCACATAGTGACTTCCTTTGAAGCAAGACGGTATGGAAAGGTGGGGATAAAGAGTAACTTCACAGTGGAGAATCTGACAAACACTATCTTAGCCAGGTGATCAAGGTTAACATCAACAGTGATAAATCATGTTAAGAGAATGTACACTCGATATAATGTGATGAAAATGGCACTCAACCTCTGTGGTCTTCTTTCACAAAAACCCGTAACCCCAGTCTACTCCTGAGAAAATCATCAGACAAAGCCCAAGTGAGAAACATTCCACAAAATATCTGAGTACTGCTCCTCAAAAACAAAGTCTGGGAAGATGTCATAGCGAAGAGAAGCCTCAGAAGACATAACTTACTAAATATAATGTTTTCTCCTAGATGGAATCCTAGAAATTAAGGAGGCACTGGGTAAAAACTAAGAAAATCAGAATAAACTGGGCTTTAGTGAATAACAATGCATTGATATTGGTTCATTAGCTGGGACAAATGTACCATACTAATATAAGATACCAATTATAAGTAAAATTGGGTGTGGGGTATACACTTTGTGCTTGCTTTATTTTTCTGGGTATCTAAACATGTTCTAAAATAAAGTTTATTTTCTAGAAATGCATAAGACATTTTTATAACTTGACTTATGAACACCATGATAATTATTTCCATATTAATTTATAGGCTTAGTATAGCTCGAGCCAAAATCCCACTTGGTTTGTTTAGGGGAGGGATAGGTTTAGGGAGATGACAAAAATAACCACATTCATTTGGACAAATACTTAGTGGAGAATGGAAGATTATTTTTTTTTAAATAGTTTATTGTCAAATTGGTTTCTGTATAACACCCGGTGCTCATCCCAACAAAGTTCCCTCCTCCATGCCCATCACCCCTCTTCTTCTCCCCCCAACTCCATCAGCCCTCAGTTTGTTCTCAGCATTCAAGAGTCTCTCATGGTTTGCTTCCCTCCCTCTCCCCACTATTTTTCCCCTTCTTCTCCCCCATGGTCCTCCGTTAAGCTCCTCCTAATCCACCTGTACATGCAAACATATGGTATCTGTCCTTCTCTGCCTGACTTATTTCGCTCAGCATAACACCCTCAAGTTCCATCCATGTTGCTACACATGGCCAGATTTCATTCTTTCTCATTGCCATGTAGTGAGAATGGAAGATTTAAAAGAAAGTTAAGGTAGGGGCGCCTGGGTGGCTCAGTCGGTTAAGCGTTAGACTTCAGCTCAGGTCATGATCACATGGCTCTGCATCAGGCTCTGTGCTAACAGCTAGCTAAGAGCTTGGAGCCTGTTTCAGATTCTGTACCTGCCTCTCTCTCTGACCCTCCCCTGATCACACACACACACACTCTCTCTCTCTCTCCCTCTCCCCCTCAGAAATAAATAAAACATTAAAAAAAAAAATAAAGAAAAAAATAAGAGAAAGTTAAGGGAATATTTGCCCTGCATCATAATAAAAAGTATCGTGAAGAACAAAAACTTAAAATAGTATGGCTCAAGTACAGAAAAAGGACTAAACTAAACAAGTGGGACAGTACTGGAAAGAATACCAAAGCAAGCAAGAGAAAATGTATGTGTATTTAACATGATAAAGAAAGCATCATAAATCACTGAGGGAGAGATGGATTACTTAACCTATAATTTGTGGGAAAAATTCAGAATATTCTTCACCTCACATACTAAAAGTGTTATGAAGTTCAAAGGAAAAAAGTAAAACTCTAAAATACAAAGAGTTCAGTTTTCAGCTCTGATATGTAAGGAACCTGGAAACCATCACTCCCATCCTTACAACAACAAGAAGTGCTCAATGGCTTTTCTGGGACCTGTCGAAGAACTGAGGTAACAGGGCCAACTGCCAACCCCAAATCTGCAGAGACTGATGAATTCGATGCATCGCATCCAAGTTACACTTACCTGAAGCAGAAGCTGTTAGAGTCATAAACTAGGAAGAATGCTTAAATGATAGTTCTCCCAAATTGCTGGAAGCTGAATGTGGACAAAGGGCACAAGGCTGCACAAGTTGAGGGGACCCTCACACTTTCATAGGTTTTACCTGCTTCCAAGAACTCCAAAGATCCCCTCATGGCTCTTGCAGAGAGAGAAGAACAACTATATTCATCAATAGAGAGAGAAGAGTAACTGTATTATAGACTGCATGGCTTAAACAACAGAAAGTTATTCTCTCACAGTTCTGGAGGCTGGAATTCCAAGATCAAGGCTAGCCTGTCAAGTTCTAATAAGGCTCTCTTCCTGGCTTGCAGGTGAGTACCATCTTGCCGTGTGTTTACATGGCATTTCCTTGGTATGTGGACATAGAAAGAGAGACAATCAGACAGACAGAGAAAGAGAGCAGGAAGAAACTCTCTGATGTCTCTTCCTGGAAGGGCACTAATCCAATCTGAGCAGAGCCCTTCCCTGATAACCTCATCCAACCTTAATCACCTTCCCAAGGCCCCCATCTCCAAATAATACCACATTGGAAGCTAGGGCTTCAACATATGATTTTTTTTTTAATTCCAATGTAGTTAACATACAACATTATAATGCTAACCAAAGTAAGCTAGAGAAAGACAAATATGTGATGTTACTCCTATGTGGAATTTAAGAAACAAATTAACAAAGGAAAAAAAGAGGCAAATCAAAAACTATAGAATTTCAAGGGACGTGTTCAGTCCATATCAGTAGCCATTGTGAAATATGCCCAAGGCATTCTCAATAAGAAAGGCATACTCTCTAAGGGAAAAGACTTTTTACCATCGCCTATTTCACCTAGAAGGACCTTTCTCCCACTCCAATACCCTTTAGTCTTCTTGCCTCATCTAATGAAGCTTCAAAAAAAAAAAAAAAAAGCTAAGAAATACCTATAACATCACAGAACACTTCCCTTTCCCCACACCTTAGCACCAAACTTTACCAATATACTAATAGTAGATTACAGCTGAAAAGGATGCCAGATACAAACTCTATCTGAGGAGTTTTTGGGCAATCCCAAAGACAAAAGGGGAGACAAAACTAAGAACAGCAGAGGAATTTTAGGCCTTTAGCACCTACCACTATAGCAAACATTAAACCCAGCCCAGCTTCTAGCCAGCTTACCATAAAACATCACATTAAAGTCCTACTACCTAATCCATTATGTTCAGTTTCCAATAAAAATTACTAGGCATGCTAAAGGACAAGAAAACTATATAGTCTGGAAAGACAGAGCAATCATCAGAACCAGACTGAGATGTAACACAGATGTTGCAATTTTCAGGCAAGGAATTTAAAAATAACTGTGATAAATATGCTAAGGGCACTAAGGGGAAAAGTAGACAGTACACAATGACAAATAGGTGAGATCAGTGGAGAGATGGACACTAAGAAAGAATCAAAAGGAAATGAAAGAAATCATATATACTGTGACAGAAATGAAGAAATGCCACTGATGGGCTAAGGAGACTAGCCACAGCTGAGAAAGGAATCAGAGAGCTTCAAGATAGGTCAATAGCCATTTTCCAAATGGAAATGCAGAGATGGAGAGAGAAAGAGTGAGGGATGAAGAGGATAAGAAGAACAGGAGGGAAAGGAAGAAGGGGAAACCATACAAGAGCTGTGGAGAAATTTCAAAGGTGTAACATGTTATACTGGAAAACCAGAAAGGGAAGAAAGAGAGGATAAAGTAAAGAAATATCTGAAGTATTAATGACTGAGAATTGCCTAAAATTAATCACAGACACCAAAACATTTATCTAGGAAGCTTCGAGAACACTGAAAGGATAAATGCCATAAAGTGTATATCTAGTCTATCGTGTTCAAACTACCAAAAACCAAAGCGAAACAGAAAATCTTGAAAGAAACCATGGGGAAAGGAATCATCTTACCTACAGAAAAACTACAGAAAAACAAGAATAAGAGTTACAATGGAATTCTTGACAGATTTCATGCAAGAAGAATAGAGTGGAGTAAAATATTTAAAGCAAAGGGAGAAAAGAAAAGTCCACCAACTTATAATTCTACATTCAACAAAGTCATCCTTCAAAGTATTGAAAAAATAAAGACTTTCTCAGAAAGAAATTGAGGGAACTCATTCCCAGCAGACCTGTCCTGCAAAACCAAAACAAAAAAAAACACAAAGNAAGTTCTTCAAGAACAAGGTCAGAAACATGTATATATATTTAAAAATTAAAAGCAAATCTACTGGAGATTTATCTAATATCTAGTTGGGACATGACTGCAGGCACAATCACAAAGGAAGAAAATCACTATAGGAAAGTTGTATAAATGTGATTAAATAAAGGGTTCGATATGGCAGAACATGAGATAAAATGAAAAGCCATATATGCGATAATTCAAGGAAAAATATTTACCAGAAAGCTAAGAAAATATTAACACCCTAACAAATAAAGAGCAAAAGCTAATTAAAAGAAACATTTCTAGTATTTCAATAGAAATACGGGGACAAAAAGGATAAGAATAAACCAGCCACAAAAGCATAACCATTAAGAAATAATCAAAGCTTGGTAATAAAGAATAGAAATAAAATGCAATCTAATTTCATCATCAAAATAGCATAAAAATGTTTAAATAATAATGAAGAAAAAGAAAAATATAACAGAGATGGTCCACTTTGTTCAAAAGCAGTTGGCAAATGGTGTAAAACCCTTCATGTTGATACCCTTCCTTGATGTAGGAATCTCATTTCCAGCAATCTACTGGAAGTTAACAGCAGATTTCAAAAGCATATCAAATATTTCTACAAAGATGGTCATACTTATAATAATCTCCCAAGGTAGATATGAGATATGGTAATATAGTTAAATAAGGTACAATAAAGTCATATTTTAGAATATGTAGCTATTGAAAAATCACCAAGTGCTTAACATGAAAAAAAAGTTTATTAAATAAAGTCTGATGATCAGAAAGTGAATAGAACTGCGTGCAGACAACATTTAAATATATATAATTTTGAACACATTATGCAGGTACATACAAAATATAAAAGAAATACTCTAAAATATTAAGTCATGACTCAGATTTAATGGGTTACAGATGATTTTAATAGAGTAGTTTTTAAATTATGAACCTACTGAATGCTTATAATAATGTATTATATGTAATTTATATTACATTAGCGAATGTACATATATACAAGCATTCATTAGGTTCATAATTTTTAAAATACCAAAATTACTATAGGAAATTTCTTCACTATTGAAACTCTGATAGTTGGCAGGAAATATGTAAAAGTCCTTCAGATTTTGTGATTTCAACAATATGCTGTTATAATCTCTATTCTAGAACCATTTCATAAGATGACAGTGGTTCTACTATTAGTTACAGAAACAGACATGGAACCTTATCTCCTGACTCCCAATACAATGGCCTTTTCACTGCCCTCCACTGAAACGAATAAAATTTGATTTCCTTAGAGGTAACATCAGAAAGATGGCAGAATAAGAAGCTCCAGATATTATTCCCCCCTCAGAGACACTGATTTATTAATGGTCCAGAAAGCTTCTATGAGAACCCTGGAAATAGTTAAGAAGTCAGAGTATCCCAGGCAAACCACAAAGCCAAGAACAATCACATTGAAACTGGTAAGAAAAAACCACTGCATTTCAGTCTTGATAGGGACAGCTTAGTGTGATCAAGAAAAAACAGCCAACTTGTAACTTCTCGGTTGGGAAGGAAAGAGAAGAGTATAATGTATGTCCAACTTTCCGACTTTTCAGGGGCTGCCTAACACAGAGGACCTGACTCAGAGCACTGGTGGGGAACTGGCATAATTAGGATACCTGAGGGCCACTGAGAACAAAGGAGAGCTTGGTGGCTTATTGCTGCACCAAAGAACTATAGCACTACAGAGACACCAGACAAGGTAAGTGATAATGATCTCTGAAAAAGGAAATCAGCAAACCTCTCTGATTGGGAAATTATACACACAAGCCCAGAGAAGATAATTCTTAGAAAAGGCTGGAGAAGTCTCCAGATTCTCTCATGAGGCTGACCAGTGAGTGGTCTTCCTCTATATGAAATCAGTCTATGAAGACTAAGAGAGGTGGCTTTTCTTTTAAGTGGCCACATTCCAGCAAAAATAACAAGGCATAAAAAGAAAAAGAGAAACATGGCCCAATCAAAGGAACAAAATAAAACTCCAGAACTGAACTTAAAGAAATAGAAGTCTATTAATTAACTGAAAAAGAATTCAAAATAATCTTATTGAAGAAATTCAGTAAACAAAAGGAACACAGACAAAGAATATCAGAAAAATGATGAAAGAACATAATGAGAATATCAACAAAGAGAAAAAAACTATAAAAAGGAACCAAACAGAAATTCTGGAGCTAAAAAATATAACTGAATCAAAAAATCCACTAGAAAAGTCCGAAAACAAATTTGATAAAACATAAAAAAAAGTGAACTTGAAGACATGGCATTTGTAATTATCCAGTCAGAGCAGCAAAAAGAAAGCAAAATGAAGAAAAGTGAAGATAGCTTAAGGGACTCCTGGGACACTACCAGACGAGCCAAGATACAACAGCATGGGAGTCCCAGAAGGAGATGATAAGAGAATTTATTTGAAGAAATAATGGCCATAAACTTCCCAAACTAGGAATGAAACAGACAACCAAATTCAAGAAGCTTAATGAACTTCTACTAAGATGAGCCTAAAGAATCCATGCTGAGACACCAGAGACAAAGAGAGAATCTTGAAAATAGTGAGAAGTAACTCATCACATACAAGGAAACTTCTATAAGATTATCAGTGGATTTCACAGCAGAAACATTATAGGGCAAAACAGAGTAGGATAATCAAAGTGCTAGGGGAAAAAATAAATAAAGCAGCAACTTGAAAGCACACAAAAATATAAAGCTCTCTATTAAACGTAAACATGTAAACCAATACAGAATCCTGTAATACTGGCATGGTAGTAAAACATTTTAAAGGTGAAAGTATAAAAAAGAACTATAACTATAAAACTGTTAATGGATACACAGTATTAAAAAGATGTAAATTTGGGGGCACCTGGGTTGCTCAGTGAGTTAAGCACCAGATTCTGATTTCATCTCAGGTCATGATCTCACAGTTAGTGAGTTCAGGCTCCACATCTGGCTCTGTGCCTCTGCAATGACAGT
The DNA here is from genome assembly GCF_008692635.1 of Crocuta crocuta. NCBI lineage: Eukaryota > Metazoa > Chordata > Mammalia > Carnivora > Hyaenidae > Crocuta > Crocuta crocuta. The sequence continues at coordinate 9,268,500 of NW_027551569.1, forward strand.
GTGGAACCTGTATGGGATTCTCCCTCTCTCCCTGTCTCTGTTTCTCCCAGACTTGTGCCCTCTCTCTCTCTCTTTCAAAAAAAAATTTTTTAAAAAGATGTAAATTTTGACATCAACAACACAGGATGTAAAGGAGTAGAGTTTCTCTATGTGATTTAAGTTAAACTGTTATCAGTTTAGAAAAGATTGTTGTAACTATGAAATGTTTTATGTAGTCTCCATGGTCACCACAAATAAAATATCTATAAATATACACAAAAGGAAATGAAAAAGGAAACAAAGCATGTCGGTACAAAAATAGATAAATAAAGATCAATGAAACACAAAGGCAGCAAGAGAGAAAAGCAGAGAAAAAATAGCTACAAGACACACAGAAAACAACTGACAAAATGGCAACAGTATCTTCTTTCTTAGTAATTACTTTAAATGTAAATGGATTAAATTCCCTAACCAAAAGACATAATGTGGCTGAACAGATTACAAGTATACATTATCTTTAAGCGATTCACTTTATTTTTTTTTAATGTTTTTTATTTATTTCTAGGAGAGAGAGAGACAGCGTGAGCAGGGGAGGGTCAGAAAGAGAGGGAGTCACAGATTGAAACAGTCTCCAGGCTCTGAGCTGGCAGTCAGCACAGAGCCCGAAGCAGGGCTCGAACCCACGAACCGCGAGATCATGACCTAAGCGAAAGTCGGACGTTTAACCGACTAAGCCACGCAGGCGCCCCTAAGCGATTCACTTTAAATATAAGGACACACATAGGCTGAAAGTGGAAGGATAGAAAAAGATATTTTGTGTAAATGGTAACCAAAAGAGTGTAGTCATATCTATATCAAATAAAAGTCAAAAATATCGTGAGACATAGAAGAATATTATATAATGATAAAGTGTCCATTCACTAGGAGATCTAATAACTTTATATACGCACCTAACATCAGAGCACCCAGATATAAAAGCAAACATTTACAGAATTAGAAGGGAGAAATAGTAACACAATAATAACATATTTTGATATCTCATTTTTAATAACATATAGATCAAACAGAAAATAAATAAGAAAATAGAGAACTCAAAGAACACTATAGATTAGAAGGACATAATTAAACACACACAGAACACTCCACCCAACAATGATTGAATACATATTCTTCTCAAGCTCACACAGAGCATTCTCCAGGATAGATCATATATTAGATCAGAAACAAGTCTTAAATTTAAGAAGGTAGAAATCATATCAAGTATCTTTTCTGGCCACAACAGTGTGAAACTAGAAACTAATAACAAAACTAAAACTGGAAAATTAACAAATATATGGAAATTAAAAAACACACTCTTGAACAGCAAGGATCAAAAAAGAAATTACAGGAAAAATTAGAAAATATGTTGATGCAAATGAAAATGAAAACACAATCCCAAAACCTATAGGATGTTGCAGAAATAGTAGCACTAGTAGTAGTAGTAGTAGTAAAAGGAAATTGTACAGTAGTAAATGTCTACATTGAAAAGGAAGAAAGATCTCAAATCAATAATGGAAATTTACACTTTAAGGAACTAGAAAAAGAACAAATTAAATCCAAGGTTAGCAAAGGAAGAAAATAAAGATTAGCATAGAAATAAATGAAACAAAGAACAGAAAACCAGTAGAATAAATTGACAAAACTACAGGTTGGTTTTTTGAAGAAAATCAACAAAATTGACAAAACTCTAGCTAGAATTAGAAAAAAAGAGCAGACTAAAATAACAAAAATTAGAAATGAAAGAGAAGACATTACAACTGATCCACAAAAATAAAAAGAATCATAAGGGACAACTATAAACAATTATACAACACTTATATTATACAACAATTATACAACTATGAACAATCCAACACAAACAAGTTGGATAACATAGAAGAAATGTCTAAATTCCTATAAACATACAACTTGCCAAGACTGAATCATGAAAAAATAAAAAATATGAACAGACTAGTAAGGAGTTTGAATCTGTAATCAAAAACCTTCCAACAAAGAAAAGCCCAGGTCCAGATGGTATCACTTGAGCATTTTACCAAAAGTTTCTTTTTTAAACATGTTTATTTATTTATTTTGAGAGACAGAGAGAGAAAGTGGGTGTGAGCATGTAGATGGGGAGGGAAGGCAGAAAGATAAGGAGAAAGAGAATGCCAAGCAGGCTCCATGCTGTCAGCAAAGAGCCCAAGGTAGGGCTCAATCTCACACACTGTGAGATCACGACCTGAGCTGAAATCAAGAGTTGGATGCTTAACCAACTGAGCCACCAAGGTGCCCCTTTTCTAAAGTTTTTTTCTACCAAAAGTTTAAAGAATTTTGCCAATCCTTCCCAAATTCCTCCAAAAACTTGAAGAGGGAACACTTCCAAATTCATTTTATAAGGCCTATTACCCTGATACCAAAACCAGATAAGGACACTACCAAAAAATAAGAACTAGAGACCAAGATCCTTGATGAACATGGATGAAAAATCCTCAACAAAATACTAGCAAACAGAATTCAACAGCATGTTAAAAGGATTATACACCATGACAGTAGGATTTATTCCTGGAATGCAAGGGTAGTTCAACATTCAAAAAAATCAGTCAATGTCACATGAACAGAATAAAGGATAAAAGCCACATGATCATCTCAATTGATGCAGAGAAAGCTTCTGAAAAAATTCAACATATTTCCATCATAAAATACACAGAAAACTAGAAATAGAAAAAAATTATCTGAACATAATAAAGGTCATATATTAAAGCTCATAGCAAACATCATAGTCAGTGGTAAGAAAGTGAAACCTTTTCCTCTAAGTACAATAACAACTCAAGGATGCCCACTTTCACAACTTCTACTTAACATAGTACTGCAAGAAAAAGAAATAAATGACACCCAAATTAGAAAGGAAAAAGTAAAATGATCTCTCTTCACTGAAGGCACAATACAGAAAACTAAAAATTCCTTGAAAAAAAATAACCTGTTCCAGTGAATTAAGCAAAGTTGCAGAATACAAAATCAACACGCAAAAATCAGTTGTGTTTCTGTATATAAACAATAAACAACTAAAAGGAAAATTAGGAATTAAATTAAAAGGAAAAGGAAATTAAGAAAACAATCCCATTTATAATAGCATCAAAAGCAATAAAATACTTAGGAATAAACTTAACAAAGGAGGCAAAAACTTATAGATTGAAATCCATAAAGCATTGCGGAAAGAAATTAAAGACAATGCAAATAATGAGAAGACATCTCACATTCATGAGCTGAAAGACTTAATATTACTGAAATGTCCATACTACCCAAAGAGATCTATAGATTCACATGGGGATCTCTATCAAAATCCCTGTGGCAATTTTTGCAGATATAGAAAAAGCAATTGTAAAATTTACATGGAATTGCAAAGGACCTGAAATAGCCAAAACAATCTTGAGAAAGAAAAACAAAGCTGGAAGCCTCATACATCCTGATTTCAAAACTCATAACAAAGCTACAGCAATCAAAACAATGTGATACTGGCATAAAGACAGACACAGAGACCAATGTAACATAATTGAGAGGCCAGAAACAAAGCCTCAGGTATATAGTCAGATGATGTTTAACAAGGGTCCCTTGACTACACAAAGGGGAAAGGATAGTCTCTCTGACACATGGTACTGGGAAAACTGTATATCCATACACAAAAGAATGAAGTTGGACCCTTCTCTTACAACATATACAATAATTAACTCAAAATGCATTAACAACCTAAATGTAAGGCCTGAAACTAGACAAATCTAAGAAAAATATATAGGGGAAATCTTCCTGACATTGGATTTGGAAATGCTTTCTTGGATATAACACCAAAATCACAGATCACAAAAACTAACATAGACAAACAGGACTACATCAAAATTAAAAACCATGCAGCAAATTAAACAATCAACAGAGTCAAAAGGTGACCTACCAAATGGGAGAAACTATTTACTAACTATGCATCTGATAAGAGGTTAATATCCATAATGCATAAAAAAACTCCTAAAACTCAACAACAAACAAATAAACTCCGTGAAAAATGGGTAAGGAACTTGAAACAGACATTTCTCCAAAGAAAATCTACAAATGGCTAACAAACATGAAAAGATCCTCAACATCACTAATATCAGGGAAATGCAAATCAAAATCACAATGAGGTATCAATCCATGCCCAGCAGGATGGCAGCTATCAGAAAGAAAGAGGGAAGGAGAGAGAGATGGAGGGAGGGAGAGAGAGAAGAACAAGCATAGGCAAAGATGTGGAGAAATTAAACCCTTGCTCACTGTTAGTAGGAATGTAAAATGATGCAGCTACTATGGAAAACAGCATGCACCTTCCTCAAAAAATTAAAAATAGAATTACCATATGATCTAGCAATCACACTTGCATATATTTTGGATATATATGCAAAATAACTGAAAACAGGATCTTGAAGAGAATCTGCACGCTTACATTCATTACAAATCATTCACAATAGCTGAGAGGCAAAAGTAAAAAAAGTCTATCAATGGATGAATGGATAAATAAAATGGGATCCATATATGCAATGGAATATTATTCAGTCTTAAGAAAGAAGAAAAAACTGTCATATGCTACAATGTGAATGAACCTTGAGAACATTATGCAAAGTGAAATATGCCAATCACAAAAAGACAAATTGAATGATTCTACTTACATGAGGTATCATAAGTAGTCAAACTCTTAGAAACAAAGTAGAATGGGAGTTGTCAGTGGCTTTGAGTAGGGGAATAAGGGTTCAACAAGTATAGTTTTAATTTTTTGAAATGAAAAAGTTCTAGAGATCTGTTGCATAATAATATGCACATGGTTACTACTATCATACAGTAAACTTGAAAATCATTGAAATGATAAATTTTGTTATGTGCTTTTTACCATAGTTTTTAAATATATGAAAAATACCTAATCTTGATGATAATCAAAGACAGACCAAATAAAATGCTGAGATACTATTTATTCTGCCTTTCCATTTAACAAAAAAGGAAAATAACCAGTGATAGCAACAGGTAGTGAACTGACCTTTTGGAAAGTAATTTGGCAATACACAGGAAAAGCCTTAATAATAGGTTTACCACCCTCTCCCAATTTGTTCTTTCCTTCATCAATGTATACCTAACATATACTATGTTCCATATAGAGGACACGGCACTGAAAAAAGAGGCATGGCCCCTATATGAAACTTGTAGTATGGTGGTAGATATTAAATGCTACAAAGTATACAGTGGGGAACTTAATCTCCTCTATAATTTATAAGAATTAGTGAAGTGCCCAAAAGAAGAGGCAGGGTGAGGATGTGGTGACTACACCAAAATGTTCATTTCAGCATTATTAATCAAGTATTGAAATTAGAAACATAAACAGAAGGGCTAACTCTGTAAACTATGGTATAGACATTCACTGCAAAATTATCCCAATTTTTGAAAAAAATGTTTTCAGTGGCCATCTGGGGTAGTCATTAGAACTCTTGCCAAATATTCCAATATTCTTCCTTCTGGACACATAGTAAGAATGTACTTGCCTACCTTCTTTGAAGTTAGCATGGCCACGTGACTTGAATTGATCAATGAAATGTGAGTAAGTGATGTTTCCCTTCCAGGAAGACTTTAAAAGACAGTGCAGGGTGGCCATATTGTCTTATTCCCCTTTAGTGATTGTGAATGTTTGTGTCTCAATGGGGTCTCCATCAGCATTAGCACGGATCCTTGAATCTGAATGAGCAGTTTCCCTGTCAGTCTACATTAGACACATAACATGAGCAAAAAATAAATCGTTGCTGTGTTAAGTCACTATGATTTGAGGAGTTTTATTACCACAGGATTGAGACTGATATTGTGCCTCTACTCTCTGGGAAAAAAATGCTAATTACCTTAAATAGTATAAAAGAATACAATAAATATTGTATACTCTATGAGTGTACTTCTACTTTGTAAGCATCTTACCCTAGAAAAAAGACTTAAAAAGTACATACACCTAAATATTGATAATGACTGTCTTTTTATGGATATGTGGGGGGCTTTTCCTACCTCTTTTGAGCATGTATTCATAGATTTTCTTTAATGAGTAAATTAACAGTTCTTATCGAGCATAGAAGTCACAATAAAAACTGTTCAGAAAAGGGAACTATATTATTTAATATTTGCAAACCAAAAGTATTCCAGATAGAAGAAATTCTCTCTTCACATAAACATGCTCCCCTGAAAAGTAGGAGCTACTTGACAATGTTTTAATCTATTCAGTATATATTTATGCTTATCCACAAACTTGCAACCTAACACTATGTGTCTTATATTCTGTATTAACTAAGCTCAAACCCTAAGAAATTTTTGTTGCTAGAGGTCTTCTTTCTTTTCCTTTCTAGACTCCCAGTTCAATACCTAGTTCTATTCAGGCCCCAGAATCCTTATCAGTACAAATCAATCCAGTTAAATATTGCTTTATTTAAAGAACATCATTGACCTGCTTTACTCAGAAATAAGCGAAGTCCCTATTCAGGAAAAAATGACTTTACTTTTGGCTGTACAGCCTATTCCCCAGGGAACCTGATTTCTACTGCAATCTCCCCACCCCTTTTACCATAAAGATAATGATATTGCTAACACAGGATATTTCCAATTAACTTAAAAGGGCTTAAAGTATTTACGGTCCACTTAGCTTACATAATGGTATATAGTTTATATCATGGTTGAAAGGTCTCTTTAGATGCAGTAAAAAGCCTACATCTTTATTTAAAAAAAAGAAGAAATCAGCTATAATTATGAAACATTGTCTAGTAATCATAAAATGTTATTCTTTTTTCCTAACAATAAGGAACTCTTGATTACAAAAACATATGACCTAAAGCATAAATCTGTACTATAATCAACCACATCCATGATATGATCAGCAATGATATCAAGTGACATCTGCTTTTCTTTGGTATTTGCATGACATATGTCTCCATCTTTTTACTTTTCAAAATTTTATTTCCTTATCTTCTAAATACATCTCCTGAAAGTTTTTAAAATCCACCTGATAGTCTTTGTTTTGTGATTGCAACATTTAGTCCCTATATATATAATGTAATTACCAAAGTATTTGGGTTTATATCTACCCTTGTGTGTGGTAATTTTGTCCCAATGTCCAAATTTTCCTCTTCTTTCATTAGCATTGGCTAATTTTTCATTATTTTATCTTTAATCTGTTAGCATGGAAATTATACACTCTTTTACTATTCTTTTAGGGGCTATTCTAACAATTACAAAATGTGTCATTAGCTTATCAAAGGACTAATATTTGATTGATACTTCTATTTTGTCCCAGAAAAGGCCTTAGGACTTCTTAGCTTTTAACCTCTCTTAGAACAATGAGGCAGCAACAGACAGGACAAAGGATTAAAGGAAGAGAAAAGGCTATAAATATGTTGCCTGGAGCTCAGACTCCTATTCAACTTTTGAGAGCAGACTGCTGGGCTCCTCAATGGAGAAAAATATATTCCACCACTATTTACACAAGCCCCTAGTATAAACATGATACCCAGCATTCACTTTCAATTCTATAATGAGCTGGGTCTCATCACAGAAAGAGTAAAACATTTGGCCTTCTTCTCACCATCTTGAGGCCAAACAGCATCATTCTTTTCTCATCCACACCCCGCTCTCTATCCAAAGAAAGGGAGAGAAATGCTTGTCATCCTTGAAGGTAGGGAGCACTTCCATGAGGCATTGCATCGGAGCTTATCACAGCATACCACTACTCAGCAGGAATCAGGAAACCCATCTCCCACCACACCTGCATTTGGTTCATTTCCTGTTCCTACAGCAAAAGAGAGCTCTTATGAGTGCTGGATGCAGACTGTGCAAAGGAAGAGCATCTTTAAGGATACAACTTTGGAAACCAAGTGTTAGCCTTGGAAACCTTCATAGTAGTTCACATCACGGAACATCAGGTGGCCTCGGTACCTCCATGACCAAGAAACCCAGGAACTGAACCACATTCAGAGGATGCAGAGCCCGATATATTAAAATACAGGGATCGCTCCAATTTTCGTACATGGCAAGTAACAAATAAATGCAAGGTCACTGTTACACAACTTCCAGTAAGACTTGCAGTCTTTGGTGGACAGCTTATGCAGTTGCTGCTGCACTTCAAACTATACTATAGGGCTCCATAACAGAGACCCAGCGAATGGTCACTGCAAGAGAGATCATGAAAAACTGGTTCCGGCTACAGGTGGCACTGAGACTTAAAACCGATGTCCACCTCCAATACATGTTATCCATCTACTGTTGACTACTCCCAATGATAGGAGGTCCTTAATAAAATATAATTCTGCCGCACTTATCAATGGAGCCCAAATAATGAGAGTCCATATTATGCTAGAAACCACCTAATGGGTCACAGGAATCCTATGTTTCATAATTCTAACCATTTATATCATATCTCAATTACAACTTGACCTATAGATGAGGAACTATTAGAAAGACTTCAAGAAGGCTACATAGTGTTTTGATTCACTAGACAACCAAAAGCAATAAAGAAAAGAGAAAGTCAACCCATGTTGATTTTTCAACTAGATCTGAGAATTTCACCAGAGCCACAGAACCAAACAAGCACCAAGTCTTTGCTAGATACGTCAGCTACCCACACTGAGTCCCCTCAGACTTCCATATCCATTTCAGACACATTACCATGGAGCCCAGATACAACTTCAGGATGGGGGTCTCTCTGTGCTGATTAAAACAGTAACAACAACAACACTACATTAACAACATATAACAGAAGGATGGATGTCCTTTGAAACTATATTATGAGGATATTTCTTTAGAGATTTATTCGTTGTACTTTGAAGGGAAGCAATGGCAGTGATATTATTATGACAAACATTAAAGTCACTATCCACAGCATTTAATATGTTTAAATAAATTCTCCTTTCAGAAATAACTAAAAGATGTGTTAGCTTAAGAAGGGAGGATGATAAAGGCCTCTGAGCATCTATAGCTCCTTGCTTGTCTTTTCATTTCCTGCTACTCAAAGTAGGGACTCAAGAACTCAGCAAATAGTTGCCAATCTAGGGAGGGAGTGTCCACAAAGGAAGCTGCAATTCAAATATGAATAAGCAAAACAATCTCCAAGCATTCAAGGTAGTTTAGAGGTATGTCTGAAGGGATGGGTTTAGAAGTCATGACTGATGGAAAAGGAGAATGATTTCCAGCCAAATCTGAGTCAATGCTTCTGGAAGAGCCAAACAGCCAGGAATCAGAGAGCAGCCTGCCTCCCCACACAAAGCTGCGTGGCTGGCCTCATCATTGCACAGTGTAAGCCCAATGTCAATGTCACCAACAGCCAGCAGCACAAACATGCAGCTGCCCAGGGCAGCGTCGGTCCCCCAACTAAAACAATGAGCATGTACGCCATTCATATCCTAAAGCAGTTTCAATCATGTTTCGTGAATTAACTAATAAAAACATTCCCAACACAAGATGGTCAGGTGATCTTGCAGAAGGAACAACCTGTAAAAAAGAATAAAAATGGAGCACATTTCAGTCTTTGGCATCCATCCCCTTCTGTAAGAACAGGGATCAGAATAAATCATGATGGCAAAATACAGACATTGAGCTTTATTGTAATGACTAAGGAAAACTACTGGCTAATACACTGAAGAGGAGACCAAACCCAACCCTTGGGCAGCCTTCATAGTCATTGGAACCCTATGTCACCCTGTACCTGAGACAATACAGCAGCTTTATAATGAAGTGAACAACTTCTCAGAGCTGCAGTTTTTAACATCACTGATTGCCTGTCCTTGGGCAACATCTATGGCAGTCAAAGCACCTTGTCTATGGGGCTCTCAATCGGAGCGGGTGGCAGGTTCAGGAGCATGCTGTGGAGGGCACAATGACTCACACGTTCAATGGCATAATAAACACTGTTGTAGACCTAAAGGATCTCTGAATCTGACTTCACAATGTGTTTGTGTGTATGCCTGTGTACAGTATACACAAGATGCACACATCATTTTTAAAGCGGGGAATGTGGTCCATTTCTGGGTAGTGTCCTGCCTTCCAAATACACCTGGAACAAAACCAAACCCCCACAGCTCTGAAGAATCAGCCTCCACCCATTTCCTCTCTGGTCCCATCTTCTACTCCTTCCCCAGCCTATATAGGTATCTTCTCCTACCTCCATGCCTCTTCCCTCTTTCTAGAAGCTCTCATGTGGATCTGCACATGTCTGGATACTTCTCTGGTCATTCCAGTCTCTCTACAAATATTTTACCCAGGCTGTTCTGAGCTTCCCATCTAAAACAGTTGCCTACCTGTCATATTTCAACCTTCTTTCCTGTGTCTCTGTAGCCAGACACTATCTGACTTGGTGTCCTTGTTTGCTTTGTCAAAGGACAATGAGAACACCATTAAGTATCTGAAATCAAACTACAAGACTGAATTGATGGTTCACAATAATGCAGATAAGCACTTCTGGCCAAAAGGTCTCTCCAAGCAAAACAGATGGCTGATCTGATAGAAGGCTTTAGAAAGTATGGAGTTCTATGAGTGGCCAACGGGCAGAGGCAGATGTGGGCTCACATCAGGCAGGTGCTCAGGTAAGGCTATTACTGATTGGCTGGCACTCAGAGGCAGGTGTTCTGAGGAGTATCCACGCCTAACTGGATGACTTCCAGAAGTGAGGAACCAACACCGGTTTGTCTTAAAACCAGCTTCAACCAAGACAAGTTGGTGTTGTACCAACGAACAGACTTAAACTTGGTTCTGATGGCTGCCTGTCACCATGGCTACAGTATAGTCAGACATTTCCTAGGTTTGTGGGAAGTGTGATTTTATTTCTCTCTAAAGGTAAACTACATTCAATCAGGTTTGTCTGTTTTATTCATCGCTATCCCAGTACCAACTACAACACCTGGCACATTCACTGTTGAATGAATAAATGAATGGGGTTTTTTTTGGCAGGATCACTAATAATAAGCACTTTCATTTTAAGGTTTGCTCTTTATTTTCAGAGCAGACTATAGCAGTGAGGAGCATGGCTTTATAATCATACAGTCCTGGCTTTGAACTTCAACTCTGCCATTAACTAGCTCAGGAACTTCCTGAATCTCCATTTCATCATTTGAGAGAAGGGTGGAGGAAAAGAACACCAGTATCTACCTCCTAAAGTCTTTGAGGATTATGTAAGTAATGCCCAGTTTCTAGCATGTTAAGTGTTCAAAAACATGAATCACGTATATTACTACTTGGAAGGTTTCTGAAAGGCTTAAAGAAGACATTTCAGATCACAAAACCCAGGACACTCTGGCTTGGCCCTACGGAAAGGCACAGAGCAAGGTCTGAAATAAGATACTCCAAGAGGCCCTCCTGACCCCACATCCTCTCATCCTCTCTCCTCCAACTCCCCCAACAACAGCCCAGATTTTCACCTCCCCCAAACCCCCCTCCCGCAGGCCAACCACGCCTGATATTCCAGCATTAACATCTCCCAAGCCTGCAGATACATTAACTGAGTTCAGTCATTTTCTTCCAAAAGAAACATTATTCAGCAAGTGCACTATGTTGATCTATTTATTTGACTAACCCTGTCTGACTCACGGCAGCTTATCATATAGCATAAACCTGAGACAGTGAGACAAAGGGTAAGTTTTTTTTTTCTTAGTTTATTGTCAAGTTGGTTTCCATACCTGAACTGAACTCGGATGCTTAACTGACTGAGCAGGCACCCCTGAGTGTCCCTTTAAAACTTACCCTTTGTCAGTTTCCATATAACACCCAGTGCTTGGACTTCAGTTCAGGTCATGATCTCACAGTTTGTGGGTTTGAGCCCTATATCGGGCTCTGTGCCAACAGCTCGGAGCCTGGAGCCTGCTTTGGATTCTGTCCCTCCCTCTCTCCTTGCCCCTCCCCTGCTCACACTCTGTCTCTTTCTCAAAAATAAATAAACATTAAAAAAATAATAAAGGGACACTCAGACACTGAACCAGACCTATTGGAAGGCAGCTATGCTCACCACTATATCACCAATGCTGGAGAACCAGACCTATTGGGGCAGAGGACTCTACAGGCCTTGAGGTTCAAGGTAAAGTCCATCTACTCTGCTGCTTTGCCCAAGTCTAGTCCCAGAAAAAATGATAGTTTTCTAGGTGTTCATAAGATTTAATGTTCTCTCTCTCCTTCTCCTCCTTTCCTCCTTCTCTCTCTCTATCTCTCTGTCTGTCTCTCTCCCTGTCTCTCTCTCTCTCTCACACACACACACACACACACACACACACACACAGCGCTTTACTCCTCAGCATTGTCCCCAGCTCTTGCCAATCAGAATCTCTAGTACCTTTAATTAGGTTTATGTGCACAAAGGAGCCTCAGGCTAACTATTTATTCCTTTGGAACTGTCTGAAAACTGACAAGAGCTGAGTGTATCTGCTCAAACTGACAGTGAACTATACTCCCTCTACAAGACACTGTTTCACATTATCTCAATTTTGTTATAACATTATTGTCCCTGGATCTCATTAATACAGATACATTAAACTGTGCCCTGTGTGAAATGTAATAAAAACCACAGTAAGGCCTGTGGGGAGATGGCCCTGGGTTTGAATCTTCTCTCTCCTATTTACTAGCTGGGTCACTCTGGGAAAGGTGCCTAAGCCTGGTGAGCTGATTTATGCCCATCTTGTGAAACCGTTCTGAGAACTTCGACATATAAGCCATAGGCACAAAGCAGGTATTCATCAGGTAGCAGCTTAAAATATACAGGGGCACCCAACATTTCAATCCACAGCCTGCCAGAGCTGGGCACAAGGCTACCAATGACCTTGGGAAAGAATTTCAGAGAAAATATAGGATCAATGGGAATACATGTTCTCTTGGAGAACAGGGGACAATCAGGAACAATGGGAACCCACTAGATTCAGCACAGGTCTGGAGTAGAACTGGTTTCCCATCCCAAAGTTGAGACATAAATTACAACCTTCTGAAGGATTCTTATGGGTCCCCTGTGAAATTGACCCACATAAAGAAAGGCAGTGCTAGCCACGTATCTAACTTCAGTACGCACATTCAACATCACGAATAAGAAAGTGTGGAGACAGGTGCCTGGGTGGCTCAGTCGACTACATGTCCGACTCGTGATTTTGGCTCAGGGCACAATGTCACAGTTCATTGAGTTTGAGCCCCACATCGGGCTCTGCACTGAGTGTGGATCCTGCTTGGGATTCTCTCTCTCCCCCTCTCATGCTCATTTTCTCCCTCTAAATGAATAAATAAATAAGCAAACATATTTTAAAAAAAGAAAAAGGAAGTGTGGAGGGCACGCGTTCTTGTGAGGGTTCTGGGAAAGATCTAAGTCTTCTCTCAAGTCAGCCACTGAAAGTCACAATGTCATTTACTCCTGTTCTCATGAAGACACCACCTGGTGGCTGCTACCAGAAACGACAGTGCAGAATTAGCCTCTCAATCTCTTCCAGCAACCCGTTCATTATTTTTTATTTCTTCATTCAGCAGATATTTACTGTGTCCTTATTATGTACCGGACAAGTGCCAAGTGCTGCATATACAAAGCAGAATAAGATTTAGTGGTGACTCTCAGTGAGCTCACAGTCAAGACAACTATTGAGGGGCCCCTGAATGGCTCAGTTAAGCATCCGACTTCCATTCAGGTCATGATCTCACAGTCTGTGGGTTGGAGCCCCACATTAGGCTCTGTGCTGACAGCTCAGAGCCTGGAGCCTGCTTCACATTCTGTGTCTCCCTCTCTCCCTCTGCTCCTTCCCCGCTCACTCTGTCTTGGTTTCTCAAAATAAAATAAAGACATAAAAATTAAAAAAAAAAAAAAGACAACTGTTGAGTAATGGAGTTGCACGTAGCCAGAAGAGTCAAGATCAAGATCCTGCGCTAACTTGGACCAAGGGCTGACCTTCCGGCCTCCCTCACCTTAGGAGACTTACTTGCAAATAAATGGCACTCCTTTGCTTGAGCCTACCATGGCCTTTCCACCTCATCCCTCCCTTATGCCTGCACCAGATCAGGCCTCATTCCATGCTCAAAATGAAGTTCCTGCCCATCCTTCCCCTGAGGAAGGCTTGGAATTGGGAGGGAATGCTGTTCATTTCCTTTTTTTTTTTTTTTTTTGTAGGGTTTAACTGCTTCCCATGACTCCATCAGCCCCGGATTGCTTCCCTTTTCATTCCTGCCCTTCCCTTTCTCCTGCTACTTCTGCTAAGGAATGGACACGTGAAAGACAATGGATGAAGAAATAAAAGGAACATTCCAGTCCTGCTTTTCTCCCAGCTTCATCCCCTGACATTTTAAGCAGACATTTTTCAGAACTCTTCTTTCAGAATTTCCTGTGGCATGTTCTAGTGAACATCTCATTTTAATCCCTTGAGGATAAATGTGATCTAGGGAAATAGTCAAATTGTAAATGAAGTCCCTACTGATGACTCAGACAGGTGGCTGAACTGAGTTCGTGTCATCGTGAGTCCAAAAATGAGTCGTAGCTATTAAAGAAGGAAATTGACTTTCTTGGGTAGCTGGAAGGCAATTTAGAAAGGGAGCTCCTCCAAATGTATTTTGAGTTCTGAAAAGCCTTAGTGAAATAAGTATATATCTCCCAAGGCCCTTACTTAGAAAAGTTATACTCATTTTAGATGCATAAGTTTTCTCAATATTTTAGGAACACATGTGAAAAAGTCCTAAGGGAATCAAGGGAGGTGGCAGGTTGGCGATCAGGACCGGGAGAGCCACAGGTCCTCGGAAGTTAAGCTTAGCCTACAACAGGCGGGACACCCCTTCTAACTGAGTCAGGGCCGGAGGTAAAGATGGATACAGGTGGGAGGTGAAAGGAGGTAAGTCGGTGCTGGGGCCATAAAGTGAGTTTACATGGAAGAAACGAAGAAGTGCTCACCTTGGGAGCATAGGTAAAGCTGCATTTACCTACGTGACACATTTGTACATGCCCAGCAAAGGCTGCCACTGAAAGGAACTCAGATATAACACTGGAAGACAGGTGGAGCACGACCCAGTTATGAAAGGCCTTGAATACCATTCCAGAACTTTTGGACATTTCCCCCCAGAGGCCAGGAAGCATGAAAGAATTCTGAGTTAAGAGATCAAAGTGGGGTCTTGATCACATATAACAGCAGGGCAGAGGCAGCCCAGGCTCAAGATTGGGAGAGGCCTGTGGATTTGGTCAGATAGGAGTTCAAATCCTGGTTCTACCACTTACTGGATCAGTAGGTGACTGTGAGAAGGTCTGCTTCATCATCTGCAGGATGAGAATAATGCCAGCATCTTAGTCCTAGTGAGAGTCCTGTATCTGGCACTGAGTCAGCATTCAAACGATGGCTTATGCGTTCCAGCAAGTTGGTGGTAATGGACCGGAAGAAGACAGAGCCTACCAACCAAGAGAGATCACTTAGGACGCTGTTACCGTAATCCCGAAATGGAATGGCAACGTGCTCAACCAAGCAATGGTGTCCTTCCCACAAAGGCAGTGGAAAGGAAGAGTTTACAGCCACACATAGTTCAAAGAAAGTCAAAGAGGTTTGCTGACTAGATAAAGAAAGAGGAGGGAAGGGTCAGGTTCAGGCCCAGAGCCTGGGCTCCAGGAACATGTGATGCCACCAGCAGGACAGGGAAGGAATGGTGGGGCTCCACACAGGACAGGCTCTGTCTGGGTGAGATGCGGGAGTGGAGCTCTGCAGCAAGCTAGATTTGCTCCTTCATTCCTTTGGAGACTCCGCTCTTCCCCAAATATGTCGTCAGCACAGAAGCTTTCCCTAAGCGGCCTGACACGCACGATCACTCTCCACCCAACTTCTTCAGAGCACACGGAACTACCTGACATGGTACATGTTTGCTTCTTGGTGGGATTTACTGTCTGGCTACCTGCTCAATAAAACATATGCTCCAAAGGGGACAGGGTTCATTTTGTTTTGCTGCACGTCCCTTGTAGCTAAGACAGTGCCTGGCACACAGCGGATGGTCAATATATATTAGTTGTTATTAACATGTTTTCTAAAATGTCTGGCGTATAAAACACCTTTAATAAGTTTAATGTTTATTGGTGACTATCTCCAAAAAAAACCCTATAAAACGAGACAGGCAGACGGGAAGTACTATACCTTGGAGAAATCACACTTACTCATCAGGAAGAGGAAGAATTAATAGAGCCACTGGGGTTATAGATTAGACAGCGTAGGCTTATTTTAGGGTAAGGAAGAGAGGTGAGATCTGCCCTCTGGGAGGCCACGTCTCAGACCATGTAGCCACAGGCTTTCCACGTGCTACTGCTGAAAACAGAAAAGGGAGGCAAAACTAGCTCATCCTGGGACAGGTTAGCAGCTATAAAAGGGGAAGAATGAGTATTTTCTGGCAACAGAAAAGCAAGGCGCTTAGGCTGATCAAATTTCTGACTATAAGAAATTGCCCTACAATGGCCTCTTTGGCCCAATCTTGCCCTTTTCTCTTGTCAAATCACTTGGAAATCCAGATTCTGGCAGAGTTCACAAGAGCTCACTTTGCTGGAAGACCAAACATCAAGCTAATTAGTGGATTCATAATTGACTGCTCCAGATAGACAGGATTGCAAGATCAGCTCCTCTAACAAATATGCCTATTATGCACTGAGAAAATTTTTGGCAAAGTCATTAACACAAGTTCACAGTGGAAGAGGTCTATGCTGCTGGTGGAAGAGAAGTTCCACCACTTCTTAGCCTCTCCTAGATAATGGATCGGGGCTCAGAGAAGCCACAACTGCTCAAGCCTCTCCTCTCAAATAGCATCAGGCAACATGCGATATTCCCAATGCTTTTACAAGCACTGAGCCCAAATTCCCAAGGCTGTCTTCCGATTCAAACTAAAATGCTGCTAAATTACATGGTGAACAAGGGTGAGTGGTGGTGAAGCCCTGGAGTCCATCCCCAAGCCATTAAGTGAGATTATAATGTCAGCCACGTGCAACCCCTTAACCACAAAATATGATGACCACTGACTCCATCTTTATAGAGGCTTTGACTTCAGAATATAAATAAACCAAGAGGAGATACAAAGAAACCCACCTCTCTGCAGCCTGTCAGAAATCACAGGTATGACCACATATCCGTAAAACATGTCTCAGTAGACTTTGGAGTAAGAAATATTTCTCCAAAATCTTAGCGACATGGGGAGTGCCAGGCCCTTACTCCCTGAGGTTCTATTATGCTGAGAAGGGAGATTATCCATGGTCCTTTCCCAACTGTTGAAAATGCCTCAAACACTGCTTCAAAATCATTTAAATCGACCTAAAATTGCAAATTCTCACAAATGCAATCATGATTCTATTCTAGAATTAGCAGATGACTGTGTCAATGTATCAGGAATACTGGCTAGAAAATAGTGTCTACCTTCATGATAGTTGTTTTGAGAAGGGGCACACTTACTACCCGGTGCTACCTCTGTTCAGGCCATTTAAGAAGAAAGAATGTCTGGGGTGCCTAGGTGGCTCAGTTGGTTAAGTGTCTGACTCTTGGTTTCAGCTCAGGTCATGATCTCACGGTTCATAGGTTTGAGCCCCACATTAGGCTCTGCACTGATAGTGCATAGCATGCTTGGGATTCTCTCTCTCTCTCTCTCTCTTTCTCTCTGTGCCTCCCCAACCTGCATGCTCTCTCTCAAAATAAATAAATAAAAACTTAAAAAAAAAAAAGAGGGGTGCCTGGGTGGCTTAGTCGGTTAAGCATCCGACTTTCGCTTAGGTCATGATCTCATGGTTCGTGGGTTCGAGCCCCGTGTCAGGCCCTGTGCTGACTGCCAGCTCAGAGCCTGGAGCCTATTTCAGAGTCTGTGTCTCGCTCTCTCTCTGACCCTCCCCTGCTCACGCTCTCTCTCTCTCCTAGAAATAAATAAAAAATAT
>NW_027551569.1:9289292-9331630 GCF_008692635.1 Crocuta crocuta
GCCTATTTCAGAGTCTGTGTCTCGCTCTCTCTCTGACCCTCCCCTGCTCACGCTCTCTCTCTCTCCTAGAAATAAATAAAAAATATTTTAAAAAATTAAAAAAAATAAAAATTAAAAAAAAAAAGAGGAAGGAATGTCTGATAAAGCTCAGTTCCTAGCTTGCTTCTGCCTCTCCCATGACCCATCCTCTGACAGCTGGGCCAGTTACTTAACTTTCCTACTTAAAAAGAGTTATGAGGTCTTTGCAAGAATTATATGAGCTGATAGCAAAGGACTCTGCTTGCTGCCTGGCTCATTAGTTCCTTTAGGGATCTAAGTTTTGAGTTTTGCTTTTTGTTTTATTGAATTTCACTTTGCTTTTGGGCTTTGGGGGGGAGGGGCATTGGGGTNATTTAGAGGGCAGCCTCTCATTCCAGCAAGATGGTAAGCAAAGATGACACAGTCTCACATTCCCACTACAAGCACCTAGAAATATCTGTTCCTTTTTAAATGCATAGGTGCACCTGCAATAAAGAAGGGGAAATTAGCAGGTGTCAGAAATGAAGCAGCAGCTGAAAAATCAGAAGTTAGTGGAGGAATCGACTGGGCAGCTGCCGCAGGGGCAAGGGCTGTCATGGGGGAGAGGAGGGAGTAGATAAAGTATTGATCCAGCAAAAGTCAGAGTTTAGATTTCAAGGAGCACCAGAAACAAAGCCTAAAGGGCCTGCCCAAGGTAGGCCCGCTGCCCTGAAGGAGGCCCCTCAAAGCACTGCAAGCACCAGGAAAATGGGCTGAAGAGCATTCTCCCACCAGCTCAGATCACCTGTAAATCTCTAGTAAACGGTACGAAAGGAGAACAAAAAGCTCCCTGCAAAATTTAAACCCTAGATCTCTCCTTCTGGGGTATCTTTTAGGCTATCTGCATGCTCCAGAAATGCCCAGTCTGAGAAGTTCACATAAAAATTGGTCCTGAGCCAATGAGAGGCATGGAAAAACCAGAGTAAAACTCCATGACCCATGCCTCAGACAACTCGCACAGAAAAATCAGGCCCACGAAGCTCACGAGTTACAAAGGCACATTAAGCAAGAGGATTCTAAGCCCCAAGAACTGGAAATAGAATCATCTAAAAGAGAATAGAATTAAGTATATTTAGTAGGAGAAAAAAAACAAATCTCATATGCTACAAACACATTTGATAAAATTCAGCATTCATTCATGATTTTTTTAAATAACAAAACAAACAAGAAAAGAGTTCTTATGAGTCTAAGGACGTTTTCTTAACCCAATAAGGGGTATACACATCAACAACCTACAGGCACATCATTCTTAATGGCACAGCATTACAACCTCTCCTTTTAAAGTCAGGAATAAGAAAGTGCTATCATTCCTCAGGAAATATTACGTAAAAGGCCTGATAGCAAATACTTCAGGCTTTGCAAACCAGAAATCAGCTGTCCAAACTAGTCAATTCTGCCACTGTAATGCAAAATGAGCCACAAACAATACGAGTGTGACTGTGTTTCAATAAAACTTTATTTATAAAGGCAGTCTAGCGGAGATCAAGACTTGAACCATAATACAAGAAAAATAAGTGAAAATCACTGTAATTTTGCAACATAATAAAAAATATTAGATTTGGTCTTTGCCTCTGGTTCATAGCACAGAGCTCCTAAAACCACAGGAATTTATAAGAGTTATTATTACAAATAATATTTTATTTGTTATTCATAATCAGCCCCTTTCAACCATACCTGAATTTATGCTAATGAAATGGCTCTTGAAAATGAACTGTATCTGGTTAGCAGTAGGGAGGGGAGAAGGGCTGGAGATTGAGCTCAAACACCAATTGCCAATGATTTCATCCGTCATGCTTATGTAACGGAACTTCCAGAAAAACCCAAAATGATGGGAGTTTGGAGACCTTCTGGGTTGGTGAATACACAGAAGTGCCAGGAGAGTGGAGCATCTGGACAGGGCATGGAAGCTTCATTTACCCCCATCCCCACACCTTGCCCTATGTGTGTAGCTCTTCCATTTGGCAGTTCCTGAGTTGTTTCCTTTATAATAGGCCAGCAAAAGTTAAGTAAAGCACTTTCCTGAGTTCTGTGAGCCATTCTAGCAAATTATCAAACCTGAGGAAAAGGTCATAGGTGCCCCCAATTTAGAGCCAGTCAGAACCATGGAAAACCCAGACTTGGGATTCGTATCTGAAGTGGGGTGTGGGACTGAACTCTTTAACCTGTGAGGTGTGCACCAACTCCAGTAGTTCCCAGAACTGAACTAAATTGTTGGACACCCAGTTTGTGTCTGCAAAAAACTGGAGAGTGTAATGTGGGAAAAGCCCACAAATTTGGTGTGAGAAATGCTCCAAGTAGAGACATAGTTTAGTCATGCAACTTGTGGCGGGGGGGCAGTGGAATCTGTCATTATCGAAAGATTATATATCTGTCCCCATAGGAAATGCAAGAGTATCTACAGTAAAACATGAAAATCAATGAGAATTCAGCAAGGTATACAAAAACAAATGATGTTCCTACACACCAGCAATAACAGGAAGAGATAATAAAAATATCATTAACAACAGCAATATAGACTGTGGGAAACTTAGGAAAACATTTAACAAAGATATATAAGAAGCATGGCAAAAAAATTATGAAATTAGACCAAAAGGCATAAAAAAGAACTTCATAAACAACTATTCCATGTTTGTGGATGAGAGGGTTCAGTATCAGAAGATGGTAAATTCTCACCATGTATCTGTAAAACGTCTGAGTAATTCCAACAAAAGCAAAATGAGGCTTCTACCATCCAAAAATATATTTGAAAGCGGAAAGAGCCTGGTCTAGTTAAAGCAGCACTAAAGGTGAAACATAGCCCAGATCTAGAAGCTTAAAGGAAGTAAAAAAGAGGCTGGGGCACATTGGACAAACACACACTAATGAAGAATACAAAGCCACGGAACACATCCACACACATAAGGGAACATGGTATGGACAGCACTGAAGAGATTCAGTATATGGAATGGAGACAGCTGGTCACCCGCATGGAAAGAGATTGAAGTAGATTCCAGCATCATACTAATACACGAAAATTAATTCTAAATCACTTGAAACATTACATTTCAAAACTTTTAAAAGAAGGTTTCAAAACAATTTTTGTGACATTAGGGTAAAGGAGGATTTCATAAACCTCCTTTATATAACATATATACCATAACAAGGAAACTAATATACTGTATTCAAATTTAGCACCACTTTTGAATACACGATATCATTAAAAAGTGAAAACATAAACCACAGACTAGGCAAAGATGTTTCTAGTCCATCACACTGACCAGGAATTAATATCTAGAATACAAATGATTCTTATATATCATTAATCCAAAGGCCACTGGCAGTAGAAAAATTGGCAAAGGGTCTGAATGGGCAATTCCCGAAAGAGGAAGCTTGTGTGCTCACTAAGCAGGTGACAAGGTGCTCTATCACACCAGTAAGCTGAGAAATGCAAACTAAAATGAGGTGGTACAATCCCATGACAATCCAATAGGCAAAAATTTGAAATCTGATAAATCAAGAGGATGTGGGGAAACAGCAATTACAAATGGGAACGTAATTACAACTGCTTTGGAGAGCGGCTTGGAAACATCCACCGAATGGATGATGTTCACCTCCTGGAACCTGGCAATTTCTCCTCCAGGTACTTGCTTTAGACAATCCCAAGCACGTATTCCTAAGCGGCGATGCACACAGATGTTCACTGCATGACTATCTGCAACAGCAAAAAGGTGGAGTCACCTTAACCTTCTCCTAGGGCAGTGGATAAACAAACTGATTTATTCATAAAAAGCAATGAAAACAAATTACCAAGGATATGTCTCCAAAACCATGTCGGAGGGACACATACAGTAAAATACAATTTGTGTATATTTTAAAGCACTCCCTCCAAAAGGCACAAACATACCTAGGAAAGACACACAGCAACTCTGGCAGAGGCGAGACTGTAGAGGGAAGGAGGAAGGTAGGCAATGGGCATGGGGAAGGGTAGCGCTTCAGGAATACCTAAAATATCTTCTTCCAGAGACAGAACAGGGGAGGAAAGAGGAAAGAACATATGCCAACAAATACAGCAAAATGTTAGCATCTGTTTAACGTCAGTGCTGGGAGCATGCCTGCCATATAGGGTCCCATAGTGTGCTCTCTAGGCTTCAAGTATTTATAGATTGAAACATTACTTCAGAAAAAGAAATCATGGGAGAGCCCGGGTGGCTCAGTCAGTTGAGCATCTGGCTCTTGGTTTCGGCTCAGGCCATGATGTCACGGTTTCATGGGCTCAGGCCCCATGTTGGGCTCTGTGCTGACAGCACAGAGCCTGCTTGGGATTCTCTCTCTCCCTCTCTCTGACCCTCCCCATTCGCACTGTCTCTGTCTCTCTCAAAATAAATACATAAACTTTAAAAAAAAAGGGGGGGGGGCAGAGAGAGAGAGAGAGAAAGAAAAAGAAATCATGTTTGGAACAAACATGTAAGTGTCATGACATGATTATAAGATGTCTAAAACCCCCCTCTGCCTCAGACAGAGCCAGTCCTCTCCGCCCTCATCATTCACTTCAGCCTCTGGACTCGATGCCAATGGCTGTCCCCCTTTTCCCAAAATCAAAGCTTCCCACAAAGAATGAATATTTGTCAAACTCAAAAATATTCACAAGAATGTGGATATTTCATATTCATAGCTCTGAAGGCAAGTTAAAAAGGATTCCAGAAATATCTGGAGCAATAGCAACATCAATGGAAGCATCAAAGGATTACATCTATCCCAAGGTCACTACTTTGAAGAGAGTAAAATTCATTTATACTGTAAGTCTGATGTTTGTTTGTTTGTTTTTAATTCAGCAGCAACTAAGTCATTCCTCTGATGACTGTCCATGTTATCCGATGTGGGAGTCAGCACACTGCACTGAAAATGCTCTAGGAGAGGCTGCTGGTGCCAGCGTTACAAACGACGCCACGTCCTTACAAAGAGTGTGTGATTCAACACAAGGCTCACACAGTGGTTGTAAATTATTGCAGATCCTCACCTCATCCAAGGGGGATTTGCCCAGGTATTTTGCTCAGGAAATGGGAAACATGTTAATCAAACACTGAACCCCATGGGTCGGCAGAGAGGAGACACTATTTTCACGGTGAGATCAGATCCAGCAGGTGTAACAAGGACAGAGTGCACACGAGGGAACAGCAGAGGAATCAGAGAACCTGACCAGCATAGAGTGAGCCATTCACCAGAAGCAACGGGTGCCTGCATCATTTCTCAAGCCGCTCACTCTCAAATCCTATCATAATCAGAAGAAAAGCCTGAAAGCCTCCAGCCCACTCCGCAGACGAGAATTCCACTGTCAGTTGTTAGTTCATTACACAAAGCCTTCATTATGTTTACAACATATACTGCAATACATTCAATGAAACAGACATGTTTACTCATGACTGCGTATTTATTTCACAAATATTTATTGAGCACCTACTATGGCCAAATGCTGGACTGATGTAAAAATGAAGTGACACAGCCACATCTGTGTCCTCATCAAGTGTCTGGAAATAAACCACATTGTTCCCCCCCACAAAATGACAAATTTCTTCTAACAAGACTTTAATTCCCTTCTCATTTGTCACTGTACATATCTACCTACAAAAGGGCTCCTATGAAGCTTTCAAACCTATGAGGTTACCCACCCTGTCCCTACAAAGTACGACACATTGGGATCGCTGTGTTCATGGCTCCTGTCTAGTAGAACTGATAAAATGAAATCATTAATATGTAGGGGTGCCTGGCTGGCTTAGTCGGTTAAGCGTCCGTCTTTCGCTTAGGTCATGATCTCGCGGTTCGTGGGTTCGAGCCCCGCGTCGGGCTCTGTGCTGACTGCCAGCTCAGAGCCTGGAGCCTGTTTCAGTCTGTGACTCCCTCTCTCTCTGACCCTCCCCTGCTCACGCTGTCTCTCTCTCTCTCCTAGAAATAAATAAAACATTAAAAAAAAAAAAAAAGAAATCATTAATATGTAATTCGTCTTACTGAGGACTATAACTTCACTTTAAGGAGCTACTTGATGGTTAACTTGGCTTACCTGACAGGGGGCCATACACTAGCAAAAATGGCCAAAATGTACTGTCCTCTCACTCTATGCCAAGCACTATTAAGTGTTTTCTACTCATTAACTCGTTTAATCCCCCCTGCAACCCAGCAACGTGGTATTTTTTTAATAGTTTACTGTCAAGTTGGTTTACATATAACACCCAGTGCTCATCCCAACAAGTGCCCTCCTCCATGCCCATCACCCCCCTTCCCCTCTCCCCCACCCCCATCAGCCCTCAGTTTGTTCTCAATATTCAAGTATCTCTCATGGCTTGCCTCCCTCCCTCTCCCTCACTACTTTTTCCCCTTCTTCTCCCCCATGGTCCTCTGTTAGCTTCCTCCTGATCCACCTATATGTGCAAGCATATGGTATCTGTCCTTCTCTGCCTGACTTATTTCGCTCAGCATAACACCCTCAAGGTCCATCCATGTTGCTACATATGGCCAGATTTCATTCTTTCTCATTGCCATGTAGTATTCCATTGTATAGATAAGCCACATCTTCTTGATCCATTCACATTTAGGCTCTTTAACGTGGTATTATTTTTATCGTCAATATACAGATGAGGGAAAATGAGGCATACAAAGACAACATGCCCCAAGTCACACAGTTAGTAAGTGGCTGAGGTACAATTAAAATTTTCATCCATGCTTTTCACCACTATACAAAACTGGCTCATAGACAGACAGAAAAGATGACAGTAAAACCACAACCCCTAAAGAAACATGCAAATTTCAGGGATTTCTCCTAAAGAAATATCACAGGTATGTAAGACATGGTTAATAGCATCTGTTTGACAGAACTGTTTAAACAGCAAAAAGAGGAGGAAAAAAATGGAAGTGCCTAAAAATCCAACAGCACAGGAATTAGGGTATCTAAGTAAACTATCTCTATGCCTTCATAAAATAAAGCCATTAAAATATATGGAAAAAGAATGTTTTCAAGTGTATCAAAAGAAACATTCATGGGGCACCCAGGTGGCTCAGTGAAGCATCCAACTTCAGCTCAGATCATGATCTCCCGTTTCCTGAGTTCAAGTCCCACATCAGGCTCTGTGAGGACAGCTCAGAGCCTAGAGCCTGCTTCAGATTCTGGGTCTTCCTTTCTCTCTGCCCCTCCCCCACTTGCACTCTGTCTTTCTCTTTCTCAAAAATAAATGAACATTTAAAAAAATTTTTCTAAAGAAACATTCATGACATTGTTCAAAGTACAAAGAGCAATGTACAAAATTTACAAAAATAACATGATCTTTCCTTTTTAAAAGAAAACCATATCAGTATGCATAGAAAACTAGCTGAAAAGAATAGATAATAAAATTTTAATCACTATACAAGTTGTCATATTATAGGTGATTTTAATTTATTAATTTTTGCTTGTCTATTTAAGTTTTTCTCTACAAAGCAGAAGCTCATCTAATAACTACATGACAGGTGTCAGTTAATAACTCACATCCAAAATTAATATTGAAGAAAATATATTTGGCTCATCTAATAACTACATGACAGGTGTCAGTTAATAACTCACATCCAAAATTAATATTGAAGAAAATACATTCGGCACCATATATACAAAATTAATATCAAAGAATATTTATAAAATGCCTAGTGATACAGAATTGTTATTGACCCATAATAAATCTTCGGATTACATTCCCCAGTCTCTTAAGATTTTGACCATGTACTTCCAATATTTCAAAATTTCATTAATTTGGGGGGGCGCCTAGGTGGCTCAGTCAGTTGAGTGCCTGATTTCAGCTCAGGTCATGATCTCGCGCTTCATGAGTTTGAGCCCTGTGTCAGACTCTCTCCTACTGGTGTGAAGCCCGCAAGGGATCCTCTGTTTCCCTCTATCTCTGTCTTCCCCAGCTCGTGCTCTCTCTCAAAAATAAATAAAACATTTTAAAAGTTTTCGTTATTTTGAAAATACACTCTCTAACTTTATGAACATTTTAAATTTCCGTAAAAATTGTAATCTTAAAACATTGTGTTTAGTGGGTAAGAATTTCAGTCAGAGAAGACTAAAAAGCTCCAGACACAGATGGCGGAGACGGTTACGCAGCAATGTGAGTGATGCCGCAGAACTGTACACTTGAAAATGGTTACAGTGGTAAATTTTGTGTCACATATATTTTACCACCACAAAAAAAAATCAGTAGCAAAAAAAATTAAAAACAAAGTAAATAGCAATTCTGATGTCTTATTTTCATATCCTAATAGATTATCATTCTGTAAACTCACAGAGCATAAACCTTCCGCGTCATCGGAGTACCGGAAACAAACCACAACTTAATATGGAAGAAAGTCGTCACTGGGAAAGCATGAAAGCCTTCGTGGAAAACACTGCAAACCTGAGATGAAGCTGAAGGATAAGGAGGACTTCAATAGGCAAAAATGACATGCATGTGTGTGTTTCTTAACAATAGTAATTTCCTCCAAATTTCTGGGATTTTGTTTGATTTCCAGAATTGCCTGCAAAGCTGGATTCTACTCACACAACCTAATTCATGGGAGCATCATGAGCAAAACAGAGGCAGGAGAGCCAGGGCAGCTATGACAGTACACTGTGCAGAGAGGAGGAGGAGGAGGAGAGAGACATTTACCCTTTATTTGTCAGAAACAGACAAGCTCCGGATGGTGCCATGATGGGGTGAGGAGTTCACTTTTGAAAGGACCACTGGGCCCAAGGGTATGGGAATGAACGTAGGACAAAGGCAGGAGCTAGGAGACACTAAAGGTGAGACTGGAGATAGAAAGATATCAGAGGAAATAATATAGAAGTAGCTCTGATAAGACTTGAGGATTGTTTGAACACATGTGTGGAAGAGAAGGACAAAAGTTGATCCCTATCCTAGAATTAGATGAAAACTAGAGAGGTCATCAGGAGCTATTTGGCGGGAAGGAAAATGAAAACTCGGGTTTCAGTTAGAATTTGATGGGATCAAATGAACAGACACTTCTCCAAAGAGGACATCCAGATGGCCAACAGACACATGAAACGATGCTCAGCATCCCTCCTCATCAGGGAAATACAAATCAAAACCACACTGAGATACCACCTCACGCCAGTCAGAGTGGCTAAAATGAGCAAATCAGAGAACTCTAGATGCTGGCGAGGATGTGGAGAAACGGGCACCCTCCTACACTGTTGGTGGGAATGTAAACTGGTACAGCCCCTCTGGAAAACAGTGTGGAGGTTCCTCAGGAAACTAACAATAGAACTCCCCTATGACCCAGCAATAGCACTGCTAGGAATTTACCCAAGGGATACAGAAATGCTGATGCATAGGAGCACATGTACCCCAATGTTCATAGCAGCACTCTCCACAATAGCTAAAACATGGAAAGAGCCTAAGTGTCCATCAACGGATGAATGGATCAAGAAGATGTGGTTTATCTATACCATGGAATACTACATGGCAATGAGAAACAATGAAATCTGGCCATGTGTAGCAACATGGATGGACCTTGAGGGTGTTATGCTGAGTGAAATAAGTCAGGCAGAGAAGGACAAATATCATATGTTTGCACGTATAAGAGGATTAGGAGGATCTTAATGGAGGACCATGGGGGAGAAGAAGGGGGGAAATGGTGGGGGAAAGGAAGAGAGGCAAACCATGAGAGACTCTTGAATGCTGAGAACAAACTGAGGACTGATGGGTGTGGGGGGGAAGGGAAGCGCTGGGCATGGAGGAGGGCACCTGTGGGGATGAGCACTGGGTGTTATATGGAAACCAACTTGACAATAAACTATCTGTAAAATAAATAAATAAATACATACATACATACATAAATTTTTTTAAAAAAGAATTTGATGGGATCAAGACACAGGTAGGTTGATATGTTCACCTTCTGGCGGAAATATGAGGCTTGAAATGTAGAATTTTGCAGTCCTATCCAAATGAAATCAACAAGACAGCCAAACAACAGTATCTAGATGTCGCATTCAGATGTAATGGCCTCATACTCCATGTAAGCAACTGAACACCTGGGAATTAAAAATTCTGGGAAGGGTACAGACCTTTTGTAAATGGACCATTCATTCCAGAAACCGATCTCTTCCAGCTTGGATAAGTCTTAATTGATCGTTCCATTAGTAAATAATCAGTAATCTAGCTATAAAAGAAAGGGGGGGGAACCAAGGCAAAAAAAAGTCATATATCAAATAAAGAAGAAAAGGTAGTTGTTAAGAAAGTAACAACAGCAGTAATAAATGCTTCAGTACAGTAAACAATCTGTTTGGGAAGTGGAAGGGGTGGAGGGCTAATGGACATGGTCATTAAAATACCTCAGAGGGGAATTTCAGATGGAAAAGTTACCAGTAGTTTTAAGTGTTAAGTAGTAAGTGAATGATGAGGAAGTGAGGCAGCCAGCAGAAATGACTAATCTTGAGAAGCTTGGCAACAAAATAAAGGAAGTGCATAGAATTACAACTCCAAGAGAAAGCAGGCAAAGAAAAGGGTGGCTATTCTATTTGGAGTCAGAGAAACCTGACCATCCTTATTGAAATTAGTAAAAGGAAGAAAGAAAATGCAAGAATAAAGAGCAGAATAATAGATAAAAATAATGTTCAAGAAGGAGGAGGGAAGGTTATAGAAAGGAGAAGGATAGATGACTTTTTCATAAGAGGAAATGTATTGGGGTGCCTGGGTGGCTCAGTCAGTTAGCATTTGACTCGATTTCAGCTCAGGTCATTATTCATGGTCCTGTGAAACTGAGCCCAACGTTGGGCTCTGCGCTGATAGTGCAGAGCCTGATTGAGATTCTCTCTCTCTGCCCCTCCCCAGCTTACACTCTCTCTCTCTAAAAAAAAAAAAAAAAAAAAAAAAAAAAAAATACACTTAAAAAATGGGGGGAGTATTTATTTAATTAAGAAAAAAGAGATCAAATCAGAAATATATTAGATTACCTTGAGATTATCAGGAAAAGAAGAATCAAGGTCATCTGCTAATACTGAAATAGACTTAAAGGGAGGGAAAATACTCTCTTAAGTACTAAAAGGTATGTCACAGAAATCAACATGGGGTGAGTGTGTGTGCACACTTCTATACACATGGATAGACACATACCCTTTGATTAAAATACTTCTTTCAGAAACTGTAAATAACTCCAGCAAGTCTACTTCTAGTATATATTTTGGGTTTTTCTTCTGCATGAAAGTTGTCTTAGCCTGGGGCACACCAGAATGGCTCAGTGGGTTAAGCATCCAACTCTTGGTTTTGTCTCAGATCATGATCCTGTGGTCGTGAGACTGAGCCCTGCATAGGGCTCTGTGCTAACACTGTGGAGCCTGCTTAGGATTCTCTCTCTCTCTCTCTCTCTCTCAAAATAATTAAACATTAAAAATAGTTATCTTATTCTCAATGGTCACTATTTTTGTATATAAGTCTATTTCAAGATAGTGAACAGAGGAGGGGACAATGTAAAACAAAGACATTCATTTGTCAAGGCAATCATATGACAGAGTAAGAGGCAGGATTCCAGAGAGTAATATTAATATCTTATAAAGTCCTGAAACACTCGGTAATTAATTTTTCAGCAGGAAGAAGGTTTCATTCCAATGGTAAGAATCATTGTCATTGCCAAGGCATAGGAGAGAAAAAGGGGGAAAAATCTAGGAGATTAAGAAGTGAGTCACAGAGAAGCATGGTCATACACTAATTCCTGTACACATGAGCCTCATCCAAAAAGGAAGATGGCAGGATCTGGTGACTGTAAGGCAGGCTGCTGCCTCTGGAACGGGTCCTTCCAGACAAAAGAAAGGGAAGGTAAGCCAGCTTCATAATAGCAGGTGAGGATTTAGATTTCTACTGCAAAAGCACCAGATGGACTATAAAATTCTTCACAGGCAGAAATATCAATTCGCTCAACAAATATTTAACACCTATGTTCTAGACACTAAGTAAGCTAAATGCTGAGGAGAGAGAAGTAACTGGCTTCTTGTTATCTGTTACTCCAAAGCTCAGTGTCTTAACATTATAAGCGACTGTTATCTCAGTTTCTGAGTAGGTGGTTCTCGATCTGGGTCCTTGCATTGGGAATCCCCAAGAACACCTCCAGGTCGAGCAATCACTAGGAGGATTCACCTACATATAGTATTGTTACTCATGGCTTTGTCTACAGCCAAAGGATACAAAGCAAAAATCAGTACAGGGAAAATGTGCACAGAATGAAGTCCATAGGACGCCAGGCGCAAGCTTCCAAGAGTCCTGTCCCCACAGAATCACACGGGACAAGCTTACCCCCTCTAGCATCACATTGTGACAATTTGTGAAATGCTGTCTACCAGGGAAGCTCATCAGGGACTCAATGTCCAATGGTTTTACTGGTGGCTGTTGCTATAGGCACCCTCTGCCTAGCACATACCAAATTCCAGACTTCCAGATAAAAACAGGTGTTCACCATAAATATTGTTTGCAGAGTTCAGGCAAGGTCAACCATTCATCATTCGAGAATGATGGGAACCTTCCCTAAATCCAAGCTCCCAGATGGCAGCCAGGAGCCAATCTTGGAAGCAGACCCTTCTAAGGACAGCAGTGTAGGGGCTGCTATGTTAATTCCTTTCTACACTGTGTCTCATGAAGTTGCATTCAAGCTGCCAACTGGGGGGTCCACAACCTGAAGCGTTGTTGGAGCTGGAGGGTACACTTATAAGAAAGTTCACTCATGTAGCAATAGGCTGGAAGTTCTTCACCACTGGATCTCTCCACAAGGCTGCCTGAATGTCCTCAACATGACATGCCCCAGAGTGAGTGACCCAAGACAACAAGAGAATGAGAGCATCCCCAACACAGAAGACACCATCTTTTAATAAATTTATCTCAAAGTGACATACCATCGCTTCTGCCATTGATCACAAAGACCAACCCAACTATAATGTGGGATGGGGAGGAAATTAACTCTGAATGCCAGGAGTCAGGGATTAACGGGGGCTATCTTAGAGGCTGGCTACCACAGTCACCCTCGGGCTCCCAATGACTCCCATCTGCCCCACCTGCACTCTACACTAACCCCTCTAACAGTCGCTAAAAGTCTCATCAAATTCTGGCGTCAGCTCCCAGTCCAGACTCTCAGCCTCTAAATCAGGTCTAGACATGGGCGAGGCTCCTTGAGTGTAGTCCCTGACGTTCAGCCCACTGAGGACAGTTCCTCTCAACGTCTAAGATGTGTGCCACCAAAGCTACCAGTTATCTTCAACACACTATGGTGGGGGATACAGGACAGCCACTATAAACACTTGCCCACAAAGGGGTAAATGGGAAGCATGTAGGGCTAGCAATTCTGAAATCCTGTCAAGCACACGTTGTGAGTTCCTTCCTGAGGTCTGGGAATAATTCTCCATGGCTCTTAACTCCACCCTCTGGACTCTCGGTTGGTTTGGGAGTAACAAGTACTTGAAGCCAATTAGTTTTCTCTGCCTGCTTCCTACTTCTTGATACTTGGGGGTCAAAGCCCTCTTTTCATTTTGCACTATGTCCCTTTCATTTCAAGCTGATGGTGTCTCTTCAAGTGTAATGTTCTTAAAAACTTTGAAGGTCTTCTGTGAATCCATTTCAGCTTCATTCCATTAAACAAAACCCACACCCACAAATCTCTTTGCAATGGGTCCTTCCTCACTTTGGGCTTTTGCTGAAGTACAATGTCCTTGAGCGTCCACAAAGCCCTACCATTGACCAAAAGGGTGTAGAAAGTAAACCCCTATCTCTTTAGAGGGTATTTTGGCTGACTGCACAGTTCTCTGAAGTACCATCTTTGATTTTTGAGATCTATTATTTTTATTTTAATGTTTATTTATTTTTGAGAGATAGAGAGAGCGAGAGAGAGAGAGAGCACAAGCAGGGGAGGGTCAGAGAGAGAGAGAGGGCACAGAATCCGAAGCAGGCTCCAGGCTCTGAGCTGTAGGCACAGAGCTCAACGTGGGGCTTGAACTCACAAACTCTGAGATCATTACCCAAACCGAAGTCAGACGCTTAACCAACTGAGCCACCCAGGCACCCTAATATTTGAGATCTTGAAAAGATTTTGCAGTCACACCCTTGGCTTCATGTTTAGACCTTGTTTTCCTGAGAGTGCCCAATTTGATCTTTGCTCAAAAGCCACTGCTTACTTTTAGTATCATGTAACATCTAAAGAGGACGGAAATCTTCAAAAACAGCAAGTCCTGGCTCTTTCTGTTCACTAATTCTGCCTTCAGTTTGTCTTGCAATTTTATTATAAGCAATGGGGCAAATGGGGTGGTGGTGAATGGAAGGAACAACACTGTGTAAAAATCTCCAGAACTGCATCACCCAGTTCATTAGGTACATTTGCTACTTTCCCTGTTACTGCAGATGATACCATTGCTACATTTTTTGCCACACCATAATAAAGACTGTGCCTTTTCCAGTGTCCAACCTGATTCTGCTTGTTTTCCTTTAAGCCTCCACTGGGAGTCTCCTCAAAGCCCAAACCTCTGTGAGCAGTGTCCTCAAGGCACTTGAAGTTTTTGCCAACATGTCCCTCAAAATCCTTACAGCTTTCCCACCAGGTACTCCCTAGTTTCAAAGCCACTACCGTATTTTCATTTTCTGCTATGTCAGTTCCCCACTGCTGGCACCAAATTACTAGTTATCTATTGATCCCTAATAAGTTACCTCAAAGCAGTTAAAACAACAAGTATGTATTGCCTCGCATGGTTTCCAGGCGTTAGAAATTGGGAGGCATTTCGAAGGGTGGTTTGGGCTCAGGGTCTCTCATGAGGTTGCCATCAAGCTGACAGCAGGGCCTGTAACATCTGAAGGCTCCACAAGAGGAAGACCTGCTTCTAAGTTCATTCTCATGGCTGTTGACCAGCCTCTGTTCTGCTAGTGTTGCCGCATGAGCCTCTCACCACACATTGCCTGTCTTCACAACATGGCGGCTGGTGTTCCAGGGAGTGAGTGATTTCAGAGAGGAACCCAAGACAGAAACCCCAGGCTTTTATAACTTAATCTGCAAAATGATGTATCATCACTTCTGCTATAATTTATGTGCATGAATACCAAGAGACAGGAGTCACTGTGGACCATCTTGGCCTTGGCAGGTGGCTACCACAGTTCCTATCTGGAGTTCTTCATGGACGACAGCCATCAACTACTTACAATAAAATGTACTGAGGGCCAATATAAACACATGGAGAAGTCAGCACCAGTTTGCCCTGAGGGACCCAAGAATATAGGACAGGGGGATGTGATGCTTCATTCAGGGCCTAGAGGAATGAATGAGATTTGTCGGGATGCATGGAAGAGCCCTGGCCTGCTGGAAGCTTTCCAAGCATTGCTCTCCTGCATATCCTACCTGCCTGGTAAATTTGATAACCTCAAAGCTCTCCCTAAGAGCAAATATGGAATGACTTAATTTAATATCAATATTTTTAGAGGACACATTACCATTTCACAGATGAATCAGAAGTATAAGGGTAGATGATGGATGCTATGCTTGGAAATGCCTCGTCTAAAGGTCAAATTTACTTAAGGGGGAACAGAAGATGAATAAACTGAAAACACACAGTTTGATAACAAATGGGTGAGCCAGAATAAATGCCCCTAATTTTCTAAAGCACACAACCATGCCACACCTAATAGTGATTACTGGGAAAAAGAAATCCTAACTCAAGGACCATTCCAAAGAAACAGATGTAAGTGCTATTTAAAGGGTGGATAGAAAACCAGACCATGCAAGCATGCTGAAAGATTAAAAGCTGCTCTTTTTAATCTCCCATTAAAGGAGTAATACAACCATTTAAAACTTTGTGAAGTATAGGGGCACCTGGGCGGCTCATTCAGTTAAGCATCTGACTCTTCGTTTCAGCTCAGGTCATGACCTCACTGCTTCCTGAGTTCGAGCCCCATGTCAGGCTCTACTCTGGCAGCCCAAAGCCTGCTTGGGAGTTTCTCTCTCCCTCTCTTTCTGCCCCTCCTCCGCTCTCACTATCTCTGTCTCTCTCAAAATAAATACGTAAGCTTAAAAAAATAAGAAAATAAATATTTGTGGAGTATTAATAAGCATAAGGAAAAGCAAAGAAAATCACCGATGCCCCCAAATTCTAGGGATAACCACTAATTAGATTATAGACTGCTCCCTCTCTGACAGCTGGGAGACACCGAGATGAACGAACACACACACACGCATGCACACAAACAAAGGTATAAAGGCACACACACGCACACACACGTACACAAACATGTAGAGATGGAGATGTGTGTGTACAGTTTGGGAACCATATCATTTTTGGAAACAGCTCTCTGTTTTTCCTGAATATAAAATTAACATAAAAATTAATATATGCATTAATTTTTTTAAACCCAAGCATTATGGAGAATTACAGGCTAGAAAGTAAAATTCACCTGTAATTCTTCTACTCAGTGGAAAGAGCACCGTTTACTCTTAACATCTGGTATTTTTCTTACAGGCATTTTCAACGCAAATACGATTTTAATGCAAAAATAGGCTATGCTGTTTGGCTTATTGCTTCTCTCATTTAAAAATACATGATGCCTATCTTCCTCGGTTAATACACGCACGTGACGTTATGTGTGTGCCTTAATGACTACATAATTCCCAAACAGGCATGTACCACAAGCTCCCTAACCAATACCCTACCCGGGAGCATTTGTTCTGCTCCCAATCTCCCGCCATTGCTAACAAGGTTCCGTAATCACACCTTTACGCACACATCTTTACATACCAGTTTGTTATTTCCTCAGGAGAAACTTCTGGAATTAGACGTGATTCACCTTTTAAGAATCCATATGCACAACCCACAATAAACGCTGCACCGGTGCAACACAGCAAGAGTGGAAAATTGCCCCCAGCCACCGCCCTCACCATCACTGAGTGCTAGAAGCAAACACAGTTTTAATTTTCATTTCTTCAGACATGAAGGGCAATTAATGCATTAAGACACTATATCTTCAAATGTTTAAGTTATCTGAACTTCTTTGTAAATTATGCATTCTTGCCTTATGCCAAATTTTCTGGTCAGTGTTCACTGTGTTTGTATTGATTTGTAAGTCCCCTTCCAACCACCCAAATGTACCTCCATTTATATGTGTGTGCATGTGTGTGTATTTTTCAAAGCCCATCAGCAAAGTCTTACCAGCAGAACCTAAATGAGAACTTACTGAGCTAGTAAGTGGTTGAAGCTCATGCGGATCTTCCAGACTCCCAAACACAGGCTCTTCCCACAGTGGTGTTGTGGCACTGACCGGCCACCTCCTCAGGACTTGCTCACTACAGCCACCTGGGCAGCTCTTTGAACTCCTGATGCCCAATGGTCACTCCATATCAATTAAACCAGACACATGGGGCGCCTGGGTGGCTCAGTCGGTTAAGCGTCCGGCTTTGGCTCAGGTCATGATCTCCCGGTTTGTGGGTTCGAGCCTCGTGTTGGGCTCTGCACTGACAGCTAGCTCAGAGCCTGGAGCCTGCTTCAGATTCTGTGTCTCCCTCTCTCTCTGACCTTCCCCTGCTCACGCTGCCTCTCTCTCTCTCAGAAATAAATAAAACATTTAAAAACAAATTTTTTTAAAATTAAACCAGGCACAGTATTTACCGGAGATGCCCGGATTCCAAAGGGCAACAACATTCGGGGGCACTGGCTGAAGATTTCATCCCCCGGCTGCCAAGCACGCTGCTGGCCCATGGCTCTCTGCTGCCAGCTTTCTCCTCGGCTGCCCCTGGTTGAAGGAGCAACTTACTTACCCCTGGCTCAGGGACACACACACACACACACATACACACACACACACACACGCTTCTGATGACTGGAGGAAAAAAGGTATAAAGGCGTATCCTTGTTGCCCAGCTCCAGAGTCCCAGTTCCAGGGCCCCGGGGGCTAGGACAGGCCTTCTGATTACAGTGGAGCCCACGTTCTCCTTCTGCCCAGTCCTGCCCTCCCCCTCCCCCCAGGTGTGGACCCTGAGAGGCGCCCCCGCGATGTCTCGCCTGCTCATCTCAGAGGCTGCTTCCTGAGGGCAGCCAGCCTGTGTCACATACCATATGGAACTTCCCTTCAAAGAATAAACAGAATCTTCCTCGAAGGCCTTACCCACACATGAAGGTAGCAACCAAAGCATATTCAAAAATCCTTTTAGGTGGAGTTATTGTTGAATGAGTACAGCGTTTCTGTTCGAGGTGATAAAAATACTTTGGCAATAGTGATGACAGTTGCACAAAACCAGGAGTATAACGGATGCCACTGAATTGCACATTAAATAAGATTAAAATGGCAAATTTTATGTTTTATATCTTTGGCCATAACTTTAAAAACTAAAGAATGTATTGCTTGGGATTCTTTCTCTCTCTCTTTCAAAATAAATAAATAAACAAAAAAATTGATAAGGTAGCATACCACACACCATTGGATGGTATACCTTAAATGTGTGAATTATCGGTATGTGACTTATATTTCAAAAAGCTACTAAAAAATCTTTTTCGTGCAATGTAATGACATGGTAGTCAACGAATGAGAAAAATAATAGCCTCAGGCCTGTTAATCCGTAGAACAACGACAATAATTTGAAACCCTCATCAAAGGGCTTTCTCTCACTCATGGTCTCATTCCCTAAAATATAGGGACAAAATGCTTATTGATTTGTACTTTACGTATCTTTGGTCAGCAGTAATTCAGGATTTATATGCTGAGTGGTGGGAAAAGAATAAGCAATTTCTTGGGCCAGCTCAAGGCTAAGAATATTTAAAGACTACTTGAGAGCTAAGATATTGGCAATGTCACTAAATTCACTCTTGCAGCAATACAAGCGTTCAATTTAACTGGAGCACAAGCTAACACGTGCAGAAAACCACTACGAAGCTAGATATCAGACCTGTTTCTAGAGAGAAGCAAAATAGGCTTGTCTATAAAAAACCAGAATGTGCCAAAGGCAGCAGTGTCCAGAAAATAAAAAATGCAAATATCCATCTCTCCAGAAGCATAGTCTACTGCCACTCCTCCAGCATTTATAACATACTTCACATCTGCAAACTCCTCCATAATCACTATCATTAAACATCCCCAAGGAGCCCAGAAATTTCCACTTTTTGAAAGATTGGCAAGCCTCGTATCTCAGTACATACCTTTCCATAACAAGAGCCCTCTATTCAATAAAGGCCAAACCTCCAAGAAGAGTAACTGTCATTTCAAGTCTGTGGTTTCTGCTCCCAGGCCTCCACAATCAATGTGCTACCAGAAAGCAACCTGATGGTGTACAAAGCTTATTCACTGAAGTGCTTAAGAATGAAAGAAAACACTCATGTCAAAAATGGCACCCAACGCACAATGGTGGAAAAAAATGAGATAAATTTCAAGCTAGAGGAACTTGAGCTTTAGCCTTGAATCTGCTGCGGTATCCTCTGTGACTCTGATCCAATTAATTAACCACTCTGAATCTCAGTTCCTTTATCTGTAAGATGGGCTTCATGATAATACTGCCTAATCTCACAGATTATTGTGGGGCCAAAAGAAATTAATGGACATCCACACACTTCAAAAATGGAAGTTCTATACAAATGGGAAAGAGTACTAGAGCACTTCCAATCTCTAAAAAACTCCAGAGAAACACAGCTTAGGGCCTTTGAAAACAACATAGTGGTTTAAATACAAGAGTAAGGAAGTAAATTCGACTGACAGAAAAATATTAATCCAAGTTACATCTTTGTGCGTCCATTTCATAACCGACTTGAAGCCAAGCTGATTATGCTGTGTAAGCCACTAACCAAGGTGTGAAAGGAAATAAGAGAATAAAGAAAGAGCCTCAGGGTGCCTGGGTGGCTCAGTTGGTTAAGCATCTGACTCTTCATCTCAACTCACAGTTGTGAGTGAGTTCAAGCCCCACAGTGGGCTCCATGCCCAATTTTTCAAAAAAATAAAAAATATAAATATAAAAGAAAGACTTCATTTAGACAGATGAAATCATTTCCATCTGAGACTCCAGCGTTTGTTTGCTTTGTTGTCATTGTAGTGTATGTTGCCTTTGCTTGTTATCATAAAAAGCATGATGTAAGATACTCCATTCCTTCTGGAGCTTGGCCATACCTACTTTTTGTTTCTAGAAAAGACCCTGAAGAGAATGGAATTCTCACTGCACAGCAATTCTCTAGATTTTAAATGAATCCAGTGAGGTAAGGCAAAAATCATCAGCACACTGATTTTATATTCCGTAAATGTATAACCTCTGAAATTTCAGAGTCAGGGACTTATTTTTTCCCCACTGAATGAAGACTTAGATTGGGACTCATCCATGTTCCAAATTTAGCAGAGCCTCCACGGCTGGAAGCAGTTGCTTAACAACTGCACACATTTGTGTATTACTTCACGGGTTGCCAGGAGAGGCCACCGGCGGAGCCAACAAGCACAGTCAAGTCAGACACAAACAGCTGACCAAAAAACAGATCCTGAAATCAAGAGAGAATAGATGATGTCCCTCTTTTGACCTCCTTTCCCTTAGGAAATCCTGGTGGGGGAGGGGGAGGAGAAATCAGGATACGTTCTGATGAGGCAAGTCATTTATGGTATTTAGGCACTGAAGAATTCACCAACTTTGACACAAATAAATTTTAGTCTCCTATCTTCTCTCCTCTTTCCTTCCAATAACAAATTTCTCAAGTGAGCAGTCCACAATTTTCACCTCCTCTTACTCACCATACACTGAACAGCTCTCTCGGGGTGCACCCACCACCACTGTGTCATCACCAAGTCAAGTGGCCTTTCACAAACATTGCTTATACTCTCTGTGGCACGCAAACCCTGCTGGCCATTCCGTCTTCTGGAAACAGCTCCCCCCCTGACTCCTCTGATAACACTCACCCCAGTACTCCACCTACCCGCCCCCCCCACTCCAATGTCCTATCCCTGTGCCTCTCCTGGCTCTTGATGACCTAAGACCCCTGGCTTCTGCCTTGGGTACTCTCTACTACCCACAACCGTCAGAGACATGAGCTTTTCTGTCGCTCTCTGTCCAGCGGTATGTGACAACACTCAACCACCTCTCTCTTGAAAACCAAGTCCATATTTCTAATTGCCTGCCCCATATTTCTATTTCTCCCACTCATTACCTAATATCCTAGATGGAAATCCCCATCTTTCCTACAAAAACAGCCTCCTGTTCCTGGCTTTCTAAGTTTTGTTATTTTCATTTCTCACTATCAAAGCCATCCTTCTAACCCAGCTACATTTATAAATTTCCAAGTGCCAAGAATGGCTTAAGAAGTCCCTCATGTCCACTGCTTCCTTTGCATGAGTAGATACTACAATCACTTCCTATGTGAACTCTTGTTGGCCGTAGCTTCTGAGTCAAAAAATTCTGTACTACAATACCACCAGATCATTCTTCCTATAGTAATGTGTGGATCACAGCACTGTTCAAAATTGCCAGGGCTTCTGCTTTTTAAATCCGTATTTTTAATCCTAACATCCAAGGTTTTCTATAATCCAGCCTTCCTCTCTTAAAACCCAGAAGGATGCAATGTTCAGATGAGTTTGGATTCCAGCTGTTTTCCTGAACTTGCCTTGAGGTTTCCAACTCCACTTTCAATGCTCTTTTGTACCCCACTTACCATCTCCACCTATTAAAGTTATATCTTCCTGCAACACCTAGCTCAAATAACTTCCATGGTGATTTCTTCTGTCAAACAGAAGAATGTCTGGCATGCCTCCAAGGCATTTTGCACCATTCTTGGGGCTTTCACCATGGTCTGTGAAGTGGACATTTTATCTCCTCTTTAGATCACAAGTCTCTCAAAGAGATGGGCACAGCATTAAGGTTGTTGAAAACAGTATGAACTTTGAAACCAAAATAATGAGGGTATGTTTTCACTTACACTGGCTAAATCATTCTAAATCTCTCTGGTTTAATTCCCTCATCTGTAAAATAAACCCACTGTAATTATGGTGAATTGATTTGCTTTCCTCAAAGGTAGGCAAACTATGGCCCATAGGCCAAATCCAGCACACTACCCATTTTTATAAATAAAGTTTTATTAGAACACAACTATGCTCATTTTTCCATGTACTTTCTATGGCTGCTTTTGCACTGCAATACTAAAGCTGAATACCTAGAATAGAGACCACATGGCCTGCAAAGACTAAAATATTTGCTATCTGTCCCCTGGGGAGGTGGGGGAGGACCTCTTCTCTACCTCCATTTCACTCTCTTTTTTAGATGGAGAGGTAGAATAAAGATAT
Source organism: Crocuta crocuta (assembly GCF_008692635.1). Taxonomy (NCBI): domain Eukaryota; kingdom Metazoa; phylum Chordata; class Mammalia; order Carnivora; family Hyaenidae; genus Crocuta; species Crocuta crocuta. The sequence goes on from NW_027551569.1 coordinate 9,311,591, forward strand.
TTTCCAGACTTCCCTGAATCTAGGGGTGCAGGGGTTAACCGGGTGCCACTAATTAGATGCACTCATGATGCATTCATGCAAGGAGGTATAGGGCGATCTTCTGGCTCCCAGACTGCTCACTGCCATGAAGGAAAGTCATGGAAACATGAGACTTTGGAACCCCAGCAGTGTCCCAGTGCCCTGCTCCAAGCTTTCTGAGGGCCGAGAAGCAGCTGCAGCAATGGCGACAGCCACAGGGACTTTCTGATCCCAGCTTCCCAATACCAGAATGGCAACTGCAAGGGTGCCTTCTGACCTTGGTCCCATATTGTTCTGGAAATCTTTCCCCTGAGGCTCAGCCTTCCAGTGATTTTGTAAGCACCCCATTCTCTGTATTAAATCCTTTCTTGTTGAAAATTTTAGCCAAGTTTCTGTGTCTTGTATTGAACTCTGACACAGAGCCAAATGATGAATATCTCATTGAGTTACTGAGACATGAAGTGACAGTGTCTGTGAAAGTACTATATAAACAGTAAAGTGAATGTTTTCTGTAAATCTTCATCTCATCCCCCATATAGTACCCCCCCACCGCTGATTCAGCACAGTGCCCCCATCCCCAAAATTCTCCACAGCTCTCTCCTTCCTACCTCTGCTTCCTATCCCATCTCTCTTCTAGTTCCAATAGCCCTAAGGATCAAGAGTTAACTTATCTGGAAAGGTGAATACAAAATCTAACTCTCCAGAAAGATGCACATGCATTAAAACTTCAATGTCATTTCTGACGCTCATGGGCCTTCCGAATTTTATCAATGGACCCACTAGGTTATAAAGCCCTGATCTTCTATGCTAGTGAGCATCTAAACCTGTGTATCAAGCCAGATCGATCTCCTGAGGTTAAGCCTGATGTATACACCTGCCCACTGAATCCCCTGTAGGCAACTCAAGCTCAGTGTGTCCACATGTGGCTTTATCTCCCCACTTCTACTCTTCCTCTGTTGTTTATCCAGTAAGTGAATGATGCAGTGACATTCCTTCCTTCCTTCTCTAGACACAATTGCTGGGACTTGACATTTCTACATCCCTAGTCGCTTTTGAATCTAACCATATCCCCGTCTCCATTGTCAGTAATTTGTCCAGCCGCCCCCACCTCCAATCAAGATTGCTATAGAAGCCCTCGAATTGGCCTCTCTGCTTCTACTCTCTCCTCCCAAATCCAATCCCTCTCCTGCACCTTAAAACATCATGTCAAATCCAACCGGTCCTTCTTGTTTAAACATTTAAGAATTCTATGCTGTTTTCACTATGTCTCTTGAGCTCCTCCATATCACCCCACTGTGCGAGCAAACAGGTTCCAGAACCAGTCTTTGTCCTTCCCAAGGAGGACATGCCACCCCCTCCCCCATGATGTTGTTTCTCACCATTTGATTTCCTACTGCCACTTTTCTACCCCACCTACACACACACACACAGACACACACACACACCACACTTTCCTCCTGGCTAACACCTTATCCTTCAGTTCTCAGCTTAGATACTATTTAATTACCTTATTTACCGAATGTTTATTGGGCCTCTACCATATGCCAACCACCGGGCTAGCACTGGAGATACAGCAATGAAAAGACAGTCACAATCCTTGTCCTCACAAAAGTCAATCTTAGAGGGCACTAGGTAAAAAATGACAAGTACGATGGTCCCCTAGTTGCCCCCAGACTGAGTCAGGATCCTCCACTCTGGGATGCTGTAACCTATACCAGTGACAACCTCCCAACCCCAACACCACTACTGGCTCATCCGTCTATCCTAATGACCAAATTATAAACTCCTTACAGGCAGGGCTGTGTTACTCATCATTTCATTTATCATTAACACCTTGTACTGTATATATCTGGCACTCAGGAATTGCTTAATTAATCCCTACTAATTATGGAAATTCAATCAGTAAATACCAGCTGAATGAATCAGCTCAGCTTAGGAGTGGCCCTATAAGGGGATACGTTGCAAACAGCTGGGGTTGGGGTTCTCGCTGTTGGCTTGCCTGGGCTTTGCCAATGCCTCAAATCATAGTTAACATGCTTCTGACTAACACTGGGCTTGCTGTCTGCATTTCATGTTAAGCAGCTATTCCCAGCAGCCCTTCTTGCCTCCAGGATAAATACCTGCGTGCTCAACAGTGCACCTAATTAGAAGCACCCCCCGGCAACTCCGGAGGCCTCGGGAGGCCAGTCACCAAGCTGTGCCCTTGGTCACTAGAACCTAAGCAACATCGAAGGCAGCTAAGCACAGGGGACTCAGTGGCCAGGAGAGGCCCAGGAGCTCAGCCACTTTAGATCCCAGAAGCTGAGCTCCAAATTCCCTGCTAGGCCAGCCCTGAGTATGTGTGTGTCAACTACCACCACATTTCTTAAGGTGTGTGAAACCGGTGGCGGACAGGGGGGATGCAAAGAAAACCTGAGGAGTAACTATGAAAAGTAATAAGGCTGTTTGGATAAATGCCAGTTAGATTCCTTGCATATATAACAATACAAGGGATCATTTATGAAGCACCTGCTACGTGCCAGGTTCTAACCTCTTGATGTACATGAAGTCATTTAATTCTCTCAACACCCCTATGAAGTGAGCTCCATTACCATCTCATTTACAGATGAGTAAATGGAGGCAAGGTGAGATTATGGAGCCTCTCGTGGCTGCCTCCCAGCCAGCCAGACAGTGACATAGCAGGATACAAACCTTCAGTCTGACTCTGCCTAGGATCGGAAAGTCTACATGGAGACCCCTGTGAGAAAGAGGCAGTGCTCTCACTTCATCTTGCCAGAGTCCCAGGCCCCAACGCTGACAAGGCTCAGGCGTGTGCTGTCAGGCAGGACTGAAAACACAGTCTCTGTGTTAAGGGTCTGCCCATCAGTCTGGCCAATTAATTCCTGCCATCAGTATGAGAATCTGATGCTGCCGGATCTTCCTATTTTTCAAAGAATGGAAGAAATCTAGATTGTTTTAATTGGGGATAAGAAAAGGGAAGGCTCCCAGAAGGCTTTAGCCAGAGGGACTGACAGGAACATGGTAATAAAAACTGAGAGAGGCTTAGAAGGGAGGAAGAGTGTTAAAGATAAAAGATTGTCCAAGGGCACCTGGGTGGCTCAGTCGGTTAAGTGTCCGACCTCAGCTCAGGTCATGATGTCACAGTCATGGGTTTGTGCCCTGCATCGGGCTCTGTGCTGACAGCTTAGAGCCTGGAGCCTGCCTCAGATTCTGCGTCTTCCTCTCTCTCTCTGCCTGCCCCCTCTCAAAAATAAACATTAAAATTTTTTTTTAATAAATAAATAAAAGACTGTCCAGTTCTGACCTGCTGAGTTTCCAGTGTTAAAGAGGCTCTGAGGGACATAAGAACTCAGTGTGGAGCCAGGGACCCAGGGAGCAAATAATAGAGAAGGTTCTGGTTACTTTGATATCAGGCTACCCTACCTCAGCCCTCAGTTCGACCAAGAAAAGGATTATTTAAAACACCGCAGTCCTGTTTGTTGTGAGGCTGGTGAAAATGCAGGCTGGTGGTAGTTTCCTAAGGCTGCTGTAACTCAGTACTGCAAACTGAGAGGCTTCAACACCACAAACATACCTCTCATCATCCTGGAGGCTACAAGCCTGAGATGAGGTGCCGGCAGGGTCTTGCTCTCTCTTAATGCTCCAGAAAGAAATGTGCTCCAGCCTCTCCTCCCAGTTGGATAGAACCTTAGGTGTGGCAGAACTCCAGTCTTCACATGGTGTTCTCTCTGTGTGTGTCTGTGTCCAAGTCTCCCTTTTCATAAGGACATCAGTCATATTGAAATAAGGGCCACCTTACTCCAGTATGACCTAATCTTAACTAATTATATCTGCAATGACTCTACTTCCAAATTAGGTCAAATTTGAGGTAAAGGGGGAAAGGGCTTCAATACAGTTGGGGGTAGGGGGACAAAATTCAATCTATATCAAAGTTCCAAATGGAGGTCTCCTTTCTTCTAGAGTCAGGATCCATAAGAGCAGGATAAGGCATCTAAGAGACTTTATGTCTACCTCTACCTCATTAAAGAATGGAATACATTAAAAGAAAAAAAAAAAGAACAGGATTAAGCCATGCCATTTTTTTATGTTTATTTATTTATTTTGAGAGAAGGAGAGAGGCAGACAGAGAGGAAGAGAAAGAATCCTAAAGCAAGCTCCACGCTCAGTGCAGAGCCTGATGTGGGACTTAATCTCATGACCATGAGATCATGACCTGAGCTGAAATCAGGAGTCAGATGCTCAACTGACTGAGCTACCTAGGTGCCCCAACATGCCATTTTTATCTATGGAAAATCACTACATTCGAGGAACCATGCAAAACCTACAGGGAATACAAAGATGAATTAGATCCAATTCTCAAGGGTCTTCCAGTGAAACTGGATGGAGAAGACATACACAAAAGCTATCCTACAAATAAGTAGGTTATAGTTAAATTGAAAGTAATGTAAATACAAGGGTGTCTGGGTAGCTTGGTCAGTTAAGCATCTGACTTTAGTTCAGGTCATGATCTCACAGCTCGTGGGTTTGAGCCCCACATCAGGATCTGTGCTGACAGCGCAGAGCCTAGAGCCTGCTTCAGATTCTGTATCTCCATCTCTCTCTGCCCCTTCCCCATCCATGGTCTGTCTCTCTTTCTCTCTCTCAAAAATAAATAAACATTAAAAAAATGTTTTAAAGAAAGTAATATAGGGGCACCTGGGTGACTCAGTTCAGCTCAGGCCACGATCTCGTAGTCCATAGGTTCAAGCCCCGCATCAGGCTTTGTGCTGAATTCTCATAGCCTGGAGCCTGCTTCAGATTCTGTGTCTCCCTCGCTCTCTGCCCCTCCCCAACTCATGCTCTGTTTCTCTCCATCTCTCAAAAATGAATAAATGTTAAAAAAAAAAAAGTAAGTAATATAAATACTATCAGAATCAAATGGGGGTGGAAGGAGTCACTTTTGTCTATAAAACTTAGGAACTAATTTTAGGCAGAATTTTTATTTCAGTATTGAGAAAGGACCAGAATTCTGACAGAAAAAGACTTGGGGTTGAGGCAGAGAAACTGAAGACATTTCAAGAAGATAAAACAGGTTAAACAAAGAAGAGAGAAAGCACAAGTTGTGTTTGGATTGGGTCTGTTTGCCCTGAGAATTGGGTATGTATTATGGAATCATGTGATAGAAGACTAAAATTACAGCTTGGCATCAGGTGGTAGAACGCTTAAATGGAAGGAAAGGGAGCTTTGCATGTAAATTGGTAGGCACTTGGGAGTAATTTGGGTGGCCAATAGAAGTAGTTTCTCTTCTAATGGCTGAACAATTCCCAAATCTTGGGAGAGATCAAGACATCCAGGTACATGAAAATAATGGGTCCTCAATAAGATTTGACCCAATGATGACTTCATTGAAACAAATTACAATAAAACTATCAAAAATCAAAGACAAAGAAAGAATTTTGAAAGCAGCAAGAGAAAGAAATGTGATACCTTATAAAGCTATCAGCTGATTTTTTGGCAGAAATCTTGCAGGCTCAGAGAGAACAGGATAATATATCCAAAGTGTTAGAAGAAAAAACTGCCAACCCAGAATACTTTATCTGTCAAAGATGCCCTTCAAAAATAAAGGATAAATAGACTTTCCCAGACAAACAAAAGCTGAGGGAGTTTATCACCACTAAACATACCTTACAAGAAATACTAAAGAAAGTTCTCAAGTAGAAATGAAAGGATATTAATAGCACAAAAACATATGAAAGTATATAATTCAGTGGTAAAAGTAGGTATATAGTCAAATTCAGAAAACTCTAATACTTTAAAGAAAGTGTTAAAATCACTTAACTCCGATATAAAGAAAAAAAGCTAAAAGAATAAATGACTTAAAATAACTACAGGTACAGGGCACTTGGCTGGCTCAGTAAATAGAGCATGCAACTCTTGATCTCAGGGTTGTTAAGTTCGAGTTCCACATTGTGTGTAGAGATTACTTTAAAAAATAATATACCTTAAAAAACACAACTATATGTACAATAATTCATTGATAGATACATGATATAAAAAGATATGTTGTGCTATCAAAAACATAAAAGGGAAAAGTAAAAAGGTAGAGCTTTTGTATGCAAAGTTATCATCTTAAAACAAATTGTTATAAGATATTTTATATCTTATAATGACCTCAAGGCAAAAAACTATATTACATACACAAAAAAGAAAGAGAAAGAAACTTAAGCATACACTATAGAAAACTGAATCACAAAAGAAAATAGCAAGAGAGGAAAAATGAAACAAAGGAACTACAAACTAGCCAGAACACAATTACAAAATGGCAAAAGTAAATCCTTATCAATAGTTACATTGAGTGTAAATGGAAAAATTCTCTAATAAAAAGTCATACAGTAGCTGAATGGATTCACAACAACAAAAGCCCAATTACATACTGCCTAACAGAGACTCACTTCAATTTTAAGAACATATACTGTTGAAAGTGAAGGGATGGGAAAAAGTATTCCATGCAAATGGAAAACAAAAGGGAGCAGGGGTAGCTATACTTACATCAGACAAAATAGACTTTAAGTCAAAAACATAACAAAAGAAAGTTATATAATGATAAAGGGGTTAATTCATCAAGAAGATATAACAATTGTAAATACATGTGCACCCAACAGTGAGCACATGAATATATTTAGCAAATACTAACAGATCTGAAAGTAGTAAAGACAACAATATGAAGGAAAAAAAAGTGAACTTAAAGTTCACGTTAGACAAAACAGACCTAACAGATATAAAGAATATTCAATCCAAGAGTAGCAGAATACACATGCTTCTCAACTGCACACAAAACTTTCTCTAGGACAGATCATATACTAGTATACAACCAAGGCTTTAAAAAATTTAATAAGATTAAAATCAAGTCAAGTCTCTATTCCAACCACAATGGTATGAAACTAGAAATCAATAACAGGAGGAAATCTGGAAAATTCATAAAAGTAAAAATTAAACAACACATTCTGAATGGCCAATTAAAAAAATTCATTAAAGAAATAAAAGGAAAATCCAAAAATATCTTGAAACACACAAAAATGGAAACACAACATACAAAAAACCTATGGCTTGCAGCAAAAGCAGGTTTAAGAGGAAAGGTTATAGCAATAAACCTACATTAAAAGAAACAAGATTTTAAACAATCTAACTTTACACCTCAAGAAAATTGAAAAACAACAACAACAACTAAGCCCAAAATGGGCAGAAGGAAGGAATAAAGATTAGAGTGGAGATAAATGAAACAGAGACTAGAAAAATAATAGAAAAGATAAACAAAATTAAAAGCTGATTTGTTGAAAAAAATAAACAAAATTGACAAAACTTTAGCAAGACTAAAAGAAAGAACTCAAGCAAGTAATATCAGAAATGAAAGAGGAGACATAATAACTGATACCATAGAAATAAAAAGATCATTAAAGACTACTATGAATAATTATACACCAACAAGTTGGATAACCTAGAAATAATGGATAAATTCATATACACATACAATATGCCAAGACTGAATCATAAAGAAATAGAAAATCTGAACAGACCAACAGTAAGTCAAGAGACTAAATCACTAATCAAAAATCTCACAACAGGATCACCTGGGTAGCTCAGTCAGCTTAGCGTCCAACTCCTGCTTTTGGGGCCTGATCTCATGGTCATGGGATTGAGCCCCACATTGGGCTCTGCACTGAGCATGGAGCCTGCTTAGGATTCTCTCTCTCTCTCTCTCTCTCTCTCTCTCTCTCTCTCCCTCCCTCCCTCTCCCTCTCCCTCTCTGTCCCTCCCCACCTCAAAATAAATAAATAAACTTTTTTTTTTAAATCTCCTAACAAAGAAAATCACAGGACCACATGGCTTCACTGGTGAATTCAAACAAACATTTAAAGAAATAACACCAATCCTTCTCAAACTCCTTCAAAAAATATTAGAAGGGAAACTCCCAAACTCATTTCAGAGGTCAGCATTACTGGTATCAAAGGCAGACAAAGACACTGCAAGAAAAGAAAAACTGCAAGCCAATAACCCTTTTGAATATAGATGCAAAAATCCTTAACAAAATACTAGCAAAACAAATCCAACAGCACATTAAAAGTATCATATACCATGATAAAGTAGGATTTATCCCTGGGATTTAAGGAAATTCAACATATGCAAGTCAACAAATATGATACAACACATTAATAAAATGAAGGATAAAAATTATATGATCATTTCTATAGCTGCAGAAAAAAAGACAAAATTCAACATCTATTCATTATAAAAACTCACAGCTAATTAGGTATAAAAGGAATGTACCTCAACCTAAGAAAAGCCATATATGACAAACGCACAGCTAACATATCAACAGTGAAAAAGCATTCCTTCTAGAATCAGGAGCAAGACAAGAATGCCCACTCTCACCACTTCTATTCTTAATACTGGTGCTCCTAGCCAAAATAATTAGGTGAAAGAAAGAAAGAGAGAGAGAGAAAGGAGGGAGGGAGGGAAGAAGAAAAGACGGACAGACATATTAGAAAGGTAGAAGTAAGGGGCACTGAGTGGCTCAGTTGGTTAAGCATCTGACTTTGGCTCAGGTCATAACTGCATGGTTTGTGGGTTCAAGCCCCACATCGGGCTCTGTGCTGACAGCTTGGAGCCTGCTTCGAATTCTGTATCTCTCTCTGTCCCTCCCCTGCTCACGCTCTGTCTTCCTCTCTCTCAAATATGGATAATAAAACATTTTTTTAAAAAATTTTAAAAAGGTAGAAGTAAAATTGTCTGTCTTTGCAAATAACATGATCCTAATATATATATTTAAAAAAAACCCTCTAGACTCAACCAAAGAAAAAACTTAGTATAAAAGAATTTGGCAAAGTTGCAGAATACAAAATCAACATATAAAAATCAGTTGCATTTCTATACACTAAAAATGAACTATTTGAAAGAAAGATTAAGAAAAATTCCATTTACAATAGAATGAATGAATTAAGGAAAAAATTTAACCAATAATGTAAAAGACCCATATGCTGAATACTATAAGACTCTGCTGAAAGAAACTGAAGAAGACACAAATAAATGGAAAGATATCCCATGTTCATGGATTGAAAAAATTGATATTATTAAAATATCCATACTACCCAAAGCAATTTACAAATTCAACACAATCCCTATCAAAAGTAGAATGGCATTTTTCATGGAGATAGGAAAAACAATCCCAAAATTCATATGGAACCACAAAAGATTCAGAACATTCAAAGTAATTTTAAGAAAAAAGAATAAAGCTGCAGACATCACAACTCCTGATTTCAAACTGTATCACAAGTCTATAGTAATCAAAACAGTATGGTACTGGGCTAAAGAGACACAGAGACCAATAAAACAGAAAAGAGAGCCCAGAAATAAATCCACACATATATGGTCAAATAGTCTTTGATAAGAAAAACAAGAACACACAATGGAGAAAGGATAATTTCTTCAATAAACAGTGTTAGAAAAACTGCAATCCACATCCAAAGAATGAGACTGGAGCCCTATCTTACACCTTTCACAGAAATTAACTGGAAATGGATTAAAGATCTAAATGTAGCAACCCCTATGAAAAACAACACCAGCATTCTTCACAGACCTTGAACAAAGAGTCCTAAAATTTGTATGGAACCAGAAAAGCCCCCGAATAGCCAAATCAATCCTGAAAAAAAAAATCAAGACTGGAGGCATCACAATTCCAGACTTCAAGATCTATTACAAAGCTGTAATCATCAAAACAATATGGTACTGGCACAAAAACAGACACTTAGATCCATGGAACAGAATAGAGAAGCCAGAAAGGGACCCACAAATGTATGGCCAACTAATCTTTGACAAAGCAAGAAAGAAGGTCCAATGGAATAAAGACAGTCTTCAGCAAATGGTATTGAGAACACTGGACAGCAACATGCAGAAGAATGAACCTGGACCACTTTCTTACACCATACACAAAAATATACTCAAAATGGATGAAAGACTTAAATGTAAGGCAGGAAGTCATCAAAATCCTAGAGGAGGAAACAGGCAAAAACCTCTTTGACCTCAGCTGCAGCAACTTCTTACTCAACATGTCTCCAAGGCAAGGGAAACAAAAGCAAAAATGATCTGTTGGGGCTTCATCAAGATGAAAAGTTTCTGCACAGCAAAGGAAACAATCCGCAAAACTAAAAGGCAACCAATGAAATGGGAGAAGATATTTGCAAATGACATATCAAAGGGTTAGTATCCAAAATCTATAAGGAACTTATCAAACTCAACACCCAAAAAAACAAATAATCCTGTGACAAAATGGGCAAAAGACATGAATAGACACTTTTCCAAAGAAGAAATCCAGATAGCTAACAGACACATGAAAAAAATGCTCACATCACTCATCATCAGGAAAATACAAATCAAACCCACAATGAGATATCACCTCACACCTGTTGGAATGGCTAAATTAACAACTCAGGAAACAACAGATGTTAGCAAGGATACAGGGAAAGAGGAACTCTTTTGCACTGCTGGTGGGAATGCAAACTGGTGCAGCTACTCTGGAAAACAGCATGGAGGTTCCTCAAAAAACTAAAAATAGAACTGCCCTACAACCCCATAATTGCATTACTAGGTATTTATCCAAAGAATAAAGGTGTGCTGTTTCAAAGTGGCACATACACCCCAATGTTTATAGCAGCACTATGAACAATAGCCAAAGTATGGAAAGAGCCCAAATGTCCATCAACTGATAAATGGATAAAGATGTAATACACACACACACACAATGGAATATTACCGGTAATCAAAAAGAACAAAATCTTGCCATTTGCAACAATGTGGATGGAACTAGAGTGTATTATGCTAAGTGAAATTAGAGAAAGACAAATGCCATATGTCTTCACTCATGTGTGGAATTTAAGACACAAAACAGATGAACACTAGGGAAGGGAAGCAAATATAAGATAAAAACAGAGAGGGGGACAAAACATAAGAGGTTTATATACAGAGAACAAACTGAAGGTTGCTGGAGGGGTTTTGGATGGAGGGATGGACTAAATGGGTGATGAGCACTAAGAAGAACGAGCCCTTGTTGGGATGAGCACTGGGTGTTATAGGCAGGGGATGAATCACTGGATGCTACTCCTGAAATCATTATTGCTCTATGCTAACTAACTTGGGTGTATATCAAAATTGAAGAAAGAAAAGAAAAGAAAAGAAAAGAAAAGAAAAGAAAAGAAAAGAAAAGAAAAGAAAAGAAAAGGAAAAAAGAAAAGACAGACAGACTTAAATGTAAAATGTGAAACTGTAAAATTCCTAAACGAAAATGTAGGGAAAAAGCCCTTTAATGTTACTCTGGACAATGATTTTTTGACATGGCACCAAAAGCACATTCAACAAAATAAAAAATTAACAAGTGGGACTACAATAAGCCAAAAACCTTCAGCACAGCAAGGAAAACAACTGACAAAATGAAAAAGCAACCTACAAAATGCAAGGACTCGTTCATAGCCTATATCTCATAAGGGATGATATCTAATATTTATAAGGAACTCATACAACTCAATAGCAAAAAGTAATAATAATCCAATCTAAAAAATAGGCAAAGGACTAAATAAACACTTCTTTTCCAAAGAAGACATCCAAATGGCTAACAGGTACATGAAAAGATTCTCAACATCACTAATCATCACGGAAATGCAAATCAAAACCAGAATAAGATGTTACCTCACACACACTTGTGGGGATGAGCACTGGGTGTTATGTGGAAACTAATTTGACAATAAACTATTTGTAAAAATAAATAAATAAATAAATAAATAAATAAATAAATAAATAAAAGATGTTACCTCACACCTGTTAGAATGGCTATTAACAAAAGAAATAGCAAGGCTTGGTGAGAAGCCAGGCAAAAGAGAACCCTTTCATTTCTGAAGGAAATGAAATCAGCATCTCAAAGCGATATGTGAACTTCCATGTTCACTGCAACACTATTGACAAGACCCAAGACACAGAAGCAACCTAAGTGTCAACTGATGGAGGAATAAAGAAAATGTGATACACACACACACACACACACACACACACACTCAAGTATAATTTTGTCAATCACACTTCAATAAAGTTGGAAGGAAAAAAAATGGTTCTTCTTTTCTAGTGCCTAGGAGGTCTTACAACTCTATCTTTCCCAATCAGATATCCTCTTCCAATTTGACAGTCCTCAAGAGAAACCTGAGAGAGAATATACTGGAACAGCTACCCTTTGTGCTCTTTGAATCTAATAAAGCATCCTAACTCTGGTCTTTACAAAAGCATGGGTTCTGAATCCTGGGTCAGATTCATGGTCCATTGATCCTAGTGTTATTAGAGTCTAGTAGTGCTGACTCCACCTTTGACCATCAAGATATCTGCCATACATGTGCATACAAGTAAGCGTATACCCCCAACATCTTTCTGTAATAAGACTGTAAATCTCAGGCAGTAGAGCATCAGCGTCAAAGTCAAGCTCACTCCTACTTAGCAGTTATAAAGTCTAGGTTTTTGGTCTATTTCTTCATGTATAAAACGGGGATAATAACAATAGCTATGACTTAGTATTATAGTGAAGATCAAATTAAATAATATAAAGCATTTAGCATTATGGCTGGAATACAGTAAGTGCTCAGTAGTTAGTAACTATCTACTATTAACTATAAGATATTAACTATCTATCTGTAGTTAATTTCACTATTACTATTCTTATTATACAATTATTGGTCTACCACCCATTAATTCATCTAGACTCTCCATGAATACATTGGTTAATGAATTCCATCTAAAACCCACTCCCTAAAAAATATTTTGTAAAGGTGTATGCTGTTCATGGCAGCTAAAATGTGTTGCCATGGCCACAGAAATCAGGAGTTCCAATTAAAGAACTCAAATCCTAGTGACTTAAGAAGATGTGAACTAAAGAGACAAGTTCCTCAACAGAAATAAGTTCTCTCTTAACTTACAGGGGTTTTTGTTGTTGTTGTTGTTTGTTTGTTTGTTTGTTTAATTCCAGAAGTCTAACTAGTGCTTTGTGTTAAAACCAGACAATTTTCTGTTTAACTCTCTTTAATTGTAAAGAAGATAGCTTTTTAAAGTAAATGGACCATTTTCATAACAAGCCATGTAACATCAACTAAAACACCAAAGGAATTCCTTCTAGAAAAGGCTCCAATAAATCAATAGAAAAGACAACTGCTCTAACAGAATACTGAGGAAACGGCATGAATGAGAAATTCACCTAAAAAGAAGCATAAATGACAAATATGCATAAGGTAAATGTTCATCTGTATTTATAATTTTTAATATGATTTAAAACAATGAAGTATTATTGCTAAGGTTTAAAAAAGTCCCTGATATACATAAGAGTGTTAGGCACAGAGCGCTGTTATACATCCCCAGGAAATAGGATTTGGCCATACGTACCAACCTGGAAACACAGATCAAAAGCCTTAAGATGCACTTGTTACTCTAATTCTAGGGATTTATCCCAAGGAAATAACCACCAATGTGCATAAAAATATAAGGAGTAGTTAAAAGCATGGCTTCTAAATCTCAAACAAATTAAATTTTGTCTTTTCTACTTAACAGCCACCTAACCTTAGGCAAATTACCTATCTGTTTTTTATCCAAGTTTCCTCATCTGTTAAATAGAAAGCATGATACCTACATTTCAGAGTTATGGGCAGGAAAAGTGAGAAAGGAAATAGAACAAACCTTTCAATATGTGAAACACGGTGTAAAGCCCCAAGCAACAATAGCTATTATTCTGATTGGTTAAGGAAATCATGATATATTGATAAAATAGAATACTATTCAGCCATTAAAAATGGTATTCGAGACCAAGCATAAGCAAACCATGGCCCAGGCATAAGCCAAACTTGGCCAACTGCCTGTTTTTGAAAATAAAGTTTTACTGGAACACAGCCACACTCATTCATTTACATATCACACTGACAACAGCAGAGCTAAGTAGTTTAAAAAGAAACAGTATGTCCCACAAGGCCTCAAGTATTTACTATGACCCTTTACAGAGTTAGTTTGTTGACCCTGATCTAGAGAAACATCTGCTATCATGAGAACATGCTCTTGACCTATTCAGGTAAAAGAAGTTTTCTAAGAGCAAGTACAGTAAGTCTACATTTTTGTTGAAATATGTACATGGGGGAAAAAGTATGGAACTAGGTATTTAAATTTTTTTTTAATGTTTATTTATTTTTGAGAGACAGAGACAGAGCAAGAGCAGAGGAGAGGCAGAGAGAGGGAGACACAGGCTCTAGGCTCTGAGGTGTCAGCACAGAGACCAACGTGGGGCTCAAACCCATGAACTGCAAGACCATGACCTGAGCCAAAGTCAGACGCCCAACCAACTGAGCCACCCAGTTGGCTAGGTAATTTTAAAAGTTAACTATAGCTCTGTGAGCAAGAAGGATTATACATTTTATTTCCTTGTGTTTGTCTATAATTTCTAATTTTGTATAGTAAACATGAATCATTTCTGCAATAAGAAAAAAATTTTTAAAGAAAGAAACTAAGAAGAAGCTGTTTTATTTGTGACATAGAAAGAGGACAAGGAACTTACTGAATAGTAAAATAAGATGGAAAGATATTTTTAATTGGTGAGAGAAATACGGGTTTGTATTCTTGTCTTCATTTCTTTGCGTTCTCACTCACAGATAGGACTATTAAGAAGTCGGGGGTGAGGGAAGAAAGCAAGCAAGGAGGGAAATGTGACAGCAGAATTGTGACATGATGTGGACAGCAGCCAAGCTCAATAATTCCTAAGATAAATAAGTTTGCAAAGCTCAGAGAGACGCTACCAATCTCTGCACCAAAAATGGAGTTACGCGGTCTACCTAATGTGAGGAGAAGTCATGTGGTAGCAAATCTCATCTGGGAAAGGTAATGAGAGAGTTTCAGGAATGGTTATCAACAGGTCTGTCCACCAAACATTTATTTATCACCTACTGGGTGCCACGCAGTTACAGTATCGTAGGGAGGCAAACAGAAAAGGTAACACATACAAAAATAAAAATATCTACATGGCATAGAGGAGTGAGGGGGAAGTTTTGTCACGGAGAATCATGTTCAGTTTGTACTCGGATGCTCACCGGATGAATGACGTGACAACAGCCACTGAATTCCAGAGTGAGCACAGTCTCAGGCAGGCCAACAGGAGCTATGTTCTACCTGCTGAGTCTGCAGTGAGGAGGCCTCAAACAGAGACATCCTTTAGGCAGCTGGACACAGGCATTTGGAGTCTGGAGAGGGGATGGCTCTTGAGGAATCCCCAAATCAGCGTACACACAGCATGAACTGGGCAAGAGACAGGACAGACAAGGGAAGGGGGCCAAGGAGTCACATGGTGGGCAGAGGAGGCTGCTCCTCTGATGAAGACTGAGAAGGAATGTGCAGGAATTGGGGCAAAACCAGGACAGTGCGCTTGTTAAATGTGCTGAAGAACGATGTCTGCTATTTAAAATTTGCTTAAAATGAGCTCTTTTAATAACTTGTGCAGCTGTAAGCCGCAGTTGTGATTAATGGTATATTCCTATGTCCCAAAGAACACAAACCTTCTTTGAAAGTGTGTTTTCCCACAGTTTTTCAGCCCTTTTGTGAGCAGAATACTTGCCTTCTACCTTTCCTGATTTGGAGCCATGTGGTAAAAGGAGCACGAATGGAAATCCACTTTGGGTTTGGTTTGGTTTGGTTTGGTTTGGTTTGGTTTGGTTTGGGGCTGAAACACCAGCAACAGATGTGTCAATGAGGAAGAGACAGAGATTAAGCAGTACACTGTCCTCAGCACAGCCACAATTTTAGAGTAATGCCAAAAAATACCTAGGATGTAAACTTGGTCTGTGGAGGTCAGTTGGTGGCCACCATTAGGATGAACCCAAGCACCACATGCCTAAACTGTAGCACAGTCCTCTGCTAAGACTAGTTTAAGTGACATGGCTCTGTGGCTGGAGGCCCGGCCCTGCCTCACGGAGAAGCTATGGAGAGTAGCGTGCAAGACGCTAGACCCGAGGTCAGAAGATCTGGCTCAGCCACTAAAGGCTCATTGACCCTAGACCAGCCTCCGTTTCTCCATTTACAAAGTTTAGGTAAACAGTATCTCAGGACTTTCACACACATAACATGAAAGATATGGAGCACTGCGAGGAACTGTAAAATGGAAGTTTACAGTTTTTTCCCAAATTTATTGAGGTATAAGTGACAAACGAAATTTTACATATACAAAGTACACAAAGTCATGATTTGAGACACATATATATTGTGAAATATTTGCACAACAAAATTAATTAACACACCCATCACCTCACATAGCTACCTTTGTGTGTGTGTTGTGTGTGTGTGTGGTACACTTAAGATGTACTTTTTTAGCAAATTTCAAGTAAAACATGGTATTATTAACTAGAGTCACCATACTATGCACTAGATCCTCAGAACTTAGTCATCTCATAACAGAAGGTTAGTGCCCTTTGACCAACATCTCCCTGTTTTCCTCCACCCTCAGCCCCTGACGCCCACCATCCACTCTGGTTCTATGAATTCGTTTTTATTTTGTTTAAATTCCATACATAAATGAAGCCGTACGGTATTTGTCTTTCTCTGTCAGGATTATTTCACTCAGTGCAATGTCCTACAGGTTCATCCATGTCTTCACAAATGACAAGGTTTTCTTCTTTTTTTTACACCTGAATCATATTCCATTGTATACACAGACCACATTTTCTTTATCCATGCGTCCACTGACAAACATTTAGGTTGTTTCCATAGCTTGGCTATTGTGAGTGCAAATCAAGACCTCAATGACATGTCACCTCATGGCTGTTAGAATGGCTGTCATGAAAAGGTCAAGAAATAACAAGCATTGATGAGCATGAAAAGAAAAGGGAATCCTTATTTCCTCTTGGTCAGAATGTACGTTAGTGTAGCCACTGAGGAAAACAGTATGGAGGTTCAGAAAATGCCAGAACTACCACATGATCCAGCAATCTCACTTCTGGGTATACCGCCAAAGGAAACGAAATCAGTATCTCAAAAGGATCTCTGCACCGTGCCTGTTGCAGCACCATTCACAACACTCAAGATATCGACACAAGTTAAGTGACGGAAGTTAGTTCTATCGCTGAGTACTGTAACTCAGTGATTAGAGCTTTTTGCTTATGAAGTCGTGATAGCCCTGCTTTCATAGAGAAAAGGCCAGAACTAAGCAGCCCCCCAGTGGCTGGCCTGCTCCTTCCGTGACTTGTGGAAAGAGCCTGGGCTCTGAAGAAGCAGTCTCGTGCCTCCAGCAGCCTTCAGGCCCAGGCCTACCCACTACGAGCTCCCTTCTTCACAGGCAGAGTGGGAAGGGCACCAATCATCCTGCAGAGGTGTCGTCGGCGTGAGCCATCATGTGCCGAAGCACTGGCCCGGTGCCTGGACAAAGTGGGTCTTGGAAAAATGAGAGCCATGTGGACATTGCATCTGAAACGTAGGTAGCTGGCACGCGTCCTACTGGGATATTTCAGAACACACAGCCCAACACTTCCAGCAGCCCAATATGCTCTTCTTTGCTTAAAAAAAACAAACAACCAGCCAAACAGAATCTCTTCAATAAAGTACTGGAATAAACTCTGTGACCCCCTCGGCAAAGGACAGGTGCTATTCCGGGAGTGAATGGGAGGATGTGTGTGTTATTTAGAGCCTATGAACGTACCTGGTTTCCAGGTTATCCTGTATACCCATTCTCTAGCCAGACTCCCCATGGGTTCCTAGAAATGAGTTTCAACTGGGCGGAATCACCAGGTCTTGATTCCTATGGAAATATTGTCCCAACAAGGACATTTGCAGAGGCTTTTTCAGTCTCTTCCAAGTCCCCAAAAGCAGAGGCTGCAAACTTCTCTATGAAAGGCCAGTTAGTAAATATTTTTGGCTTTGTCAGGCATATGGTCAATCTCTGCCACAACCACTCGAGTCCTCTGTGGTGGCCACGGATAACTGATAAATGAGTAGCATGAATGTGTCTCTGTAAATCTTGATACGCAAACCCTGAAATCTGAATTTTACGTGATTTTTCGCACATCATGGAATACTGCTTCTTTTTAAATTTTTTTCCAGCCATTTCAAAATGTAAAAACTATCCTTAGTTCAGGTGCTCTACAAGAACTGACATGGGGATGGGTTAGGTCCAAGGGCAAGTAGTGTGCTAACCACTGTCCTAAAATTGTAACATGTCACTGGCCACAGTAGATCTCGTTTTCAACTACTGACCTCTCCTTCCCCAGAAAGCAGTGAAGTTGGTGATAGTAATCATTCCTTTGGGAAAGAAAAAGCTCACTCCAATCCCTTGCTAACAGTTAGGCTTTATCAGCTGGTTTCTTGACTAGCTCCTTGGAGGGGCTCATCTGCCTTGAATCATTTTAACATCCAGGGTCATGCTGATGCTTGGTGGTTTTACAGCCTACATTATCCCCTGTGCACCTTCTGTCTGCCATTATGTGTCATGACTCCTCACCAGAACATGAGAAATGGTGGAAAGAGTGGCCTCAGGAGAGTCAACAGCAGACTGGCACATTCCTTTAGCCTTTAGGCTAAGAAGCATGCATTTTGCTAGTGCTCTCTTGCCGCCTGAAAAAAATAATGCAAGGTCATGGTCTTCTACTGTACTCTCCAGCCAGCCATGAAGACAGTGTTGATTAACTGTACTGTTCAGTACCTCAATTTTTATATATTCTGAAATCTAAAATAACTGGAGCTGAACAGTCCCATAAGAAAGCCACTCTGTAGGAGGCTATAATAAAGGAGGTTTCCCTTCATTTATTTAGAATGCATCTGCTTGGTCATTTCCCCTCAATGCCCTAAGCAGAGCCTAATATAAGCACCCAGGAAGGAGGGAAGGAAGGTCTTTAACTAAGTCCCTCCCCCATCCTCACTGCCAGCCACTGAAAGGCTCCTCTTTCCGGTCTTCAAAGGGACATTAGCAAATACAAACAGATATCTGAGACTTAATTTAGGCCGCCATACATCTACCATCCCAAACAGTACAAGGAAAACCAATCCTTCAGCACATCCTCTCTGTAGCTATGAAAAACAGATAAAATTCCAAAATTATTTTCCCTTCCCTTTTCTAAGTAGTAGGCAGAATACCTCCCCCCACCAAGATGTCCACATCCAAACTCCCAAAACCTGTGAACATGCCGCCTTACACAGCAAAAGGGACTTTGCAAGTGTGATTAAGGGTTTCAAGATGGGGAGGTTACCCTGGATTATACGGGTGGGCTCCATGTAATCACAGGTTCCTATAAGAAGGATGCCAGAGGGGCTGAGTCAGAGAAGGAGGCATGATGGCCAAAGGAGGTCAAAGCGAGGCAAGGTGATGAGTTGAGGAAGGGGGGCAGCAGCATGGAAAAGGAAGGAAGGAAATGGGTTCTCCCCTCAAGCCTCCAGAAGGACTACAGCGCCACTGAATCATTGTAGACTTCTGACCTCCAGGACCACAAGAGGACAAATTTGTTTTGTTTTAAGCCCTAATTTTATGGTAATTTGTTACAGCAGCCACAGGAAACTAATACAGCGGCTGCTAATAATGTCTCAGATAAGATGTAGTTTCTTACAAGCCAGCCACCTTATCTTAGTACACTTAACCCCGAAGAATGAAAGGAAATTTGTACTCCTCTCTTGAGCAGGGTCCCTAAACTCCAGAACTACCGAACACTTAAATAAAATGTGATCTAAAAGGGAAGGTTGAAAGGGTGAGTGGGCAGCGAGAGAACACTGCAGTCATATACAAACAGCATTATCCAAGCGGGCTGCACAGGATGAGATAGAAATGGAATGTGCCTTATTTATAGCAAAGCCTGCCTCCCCTCTCAAGTGTGTGACAGAAGAGCTGTTTTAAAGTTTTATTCTTCAAACTTGGCTGCAGAACTTGGCTGCGTCTCAGAACTGTGCTTTTGTATTTAGCTTTAAAATGTAAGAACCAACCCCATGGTTAAACTGGAGGCAGAGGTGGTGCGG
>NW_027551569.1:9332496-9343148 GCF_008692635.1 Crocuta crocuta
TGAAATGTTATTCTTATTTAGTTAGTTGCTTAAGAAAAACAAATAGAGAATAAAATAGCAAAAGGCTTGGAAAGGTTCCAAGTTGAAATTTTCTAATACCCAGGCGTTGAGGCTCTCAAGATAAGGGTAGTGCTGCAAAGCTAGTCAGACAGGGATCTGGTTTTGGGGTAGACAGGGAAGAATATTCCAGCCCCAATTACTGGAGATCCCCTCCCCCTCTTTCTTAGGCTCAGTGAACACTGACAACAACCCAGGGAAAGCCAGCCTATAGATCCAGAAACAAATACTGACCTTCAGGTAAATAATATGTATCAGCAGTCATGATACAGGTCATACTCTCTGACCTAGAAATTCTAAATTTTACTGTTAATAACAAAGAACTGAATAAGTAAATTACGGTACATTATCTACTTGGAATATAATACAATCTTCAAAACTACGATGATGGCGACATATTGTGGCAAGGATTAATGCTTAGGCAATGGTAGGAAAACATAAAACAGCATATACATTGTGATTATCCACTAGGCTAATATATATCTTATTTGTTTAATTGAAGTATAATTAACATGAATTATATTAGTTTCAGGCATACAATATAATTATAAAACAATTCTACACATTTCTCAGTGCTCAGTAAGTATACTCTTGATCCCCTGTACCTGTTTCACCCATCCTGCACCAACCTCCCCCGTCAACCACCTGTTTATTCTCTGTATTTAAGAGCGGGATTTTTTAGGGGCACCTATGTGGCTCAGTCGGTTAAGCATCTGACTCTTGGTTTCAGCTCAGTTGATCTCACAGTTCGTGGGTTCGAGCCCCATGTTGGGCTCCATGCTGGCAACACAGAGCCTGCTTGGGATTCTCTCCCTCACTCTCTCTCTGCCCCTCCCCCTCTCGTGAATCTGTCTCTCTCAAAATAAATAAGTAAAATGTGTTTTAAAAAGTCGGATTTTTTGGTCTGGCTTTTTAAAAATTTGTTTTGTTTCTTAAATTTCACATATGAGTAAAAGCACATAGTATTTGTCTTATTTCCTTAGCATTATACCCTCTAGGTCCATCCATGTTGTTGCAAATAGTAAGATTTTATTCTTTTTTATGGCTGAGTAATATTCTGTCGGGGGTGTATATATAAATATAGATATATAGATATAGATAGATATAGATATAGATGATATAGATATGGATACCACACCTTCTTTATCCATTCATCCATGGATGGACACTTGGGCTGCTTCCATATCTTAGCTATTGCAAATAATGCTGCAATAAACATAGGAGTGCATATATCATTTCAATTTTTAAGTTTTTGAGGAACTTCCATACTGTTTTCCACAGTGGCTGCACCAATTTACATTCCCACCATTTTCCTCCACATCCTCTCCAACGTCTGTTGTTTCTTGTATGTTTGAGGCTAGCCGTCCTGTCCGGTGTAAAGTGATATCTCACGGTGGTTTTAACTTGCATTTTCCTGATGATTAGTGATATTAATCACCTTTTCGTGTTTCTGTTGGCCATCTGTATGTCTTTGGGAAATGTCTATTCAGGCCCTCTGCCCATCTTTTAATTGGACTATTTGAGGCTTTTTGTTGTGCTGTTGTGTTCTACATATATTTTGGATAACAACCCCATATCGAATGTATCATCTGCAAATATCTTCTCCCATTCAGTAGGTTGCCTTTTTGCTTTGTTGATGGCTTCCTTCATTCTACAGAAGACTTTTATTTGGGTGTAGTCCCAATGGTTTACTTTTCTTCTCCCTTGCCTGAGGAGACACTTATAGAAAAAATGTTTCTACAACTGATGACAAGGAAGTTACTGTCTGTTTTCTCCTAGAATTTTCATGGTTTCAGGTCTCACATTTAGTCTTTAACCCATTTTGAGTTTATTTTTGTGTATGGTGTGAGAAAGTGATCGTGTCATTCTTTTACATGTAGCTGTCCAGTTTTCCAACACCATTTACTGAAGAGACGGTCTTCGCATTGTGTATTCTTGCCTCCTTTGTCATAGATTAATTGACCAGATAATTGTGGGTTTATTTCTGGGCTTTCCATTCTGTTCTAGTGATCTGTGTGCCTATTTTGTGCCAGTACCATACTGTTTTGATTACTACAGCTTTATAGTGTATTTCAAAATCCAGGAGTGTGATACCTCCAGCTTTATTCTTCTTTTCAGCCCTGAATATATATATTACTTATGTGTTCATTATACACATTATGTACATTATACATATTACTTATATATATATATTACTTATATAAAATAAAAGACTGGAAGGAAATAGACCAAGATGTTAACTGTGGTCATATTTACATGGTAGGAATATGAGAGATTATTTTTAGTTCATGTATTCTTTTGAAAATAAATTATTACTTTTAAAATGAAAACAAGGAGTGTTTAAAAGGAAAGAAAGAACGCTGGCAGAAAGCTCAGCTGTACCAATATTTTGCCAGGTGAGTTTCAGAACTAGAAATGTTTAGTGTTCTCCTCCCTCAGGCTCTCCATATGAAGAATAAGGCTATTATTACAGGAGGCACACCTCCTGGACTTCGTGTTATAAGATACACTGCCTCCTAAATACATAGGTTTTCTTATCACCACACCTTGCTTACACAACTCGCATCACCTAGAATCATTTCTTGGCTTCTCCTCCAGAACGAAATCCTTTTCTCTCTTAAAGATGCAATTCAAATCATTTCTCTTGAAATTCCTTCCTCCTCTCTAAGCCCACCCTGTCAACGCCAACCTTCTGATAATTAACTACAACTTTGAGATTTCCTTTGGGTTTTTTTTATATAATTCAATTTCTTTGAAAAAAATTACAGACTTTATTATAAAGCAAACCCAGCTTCAAATCTCAGTACCAGTTATTTACTCCTTCTGATCTTGTTTCCTGGTATGTAATACAGGCAGACCACCATTTGCCTATCAAGCTATTCTGCCCATTACATGATTCAACGTAAGCACAGTACCCAGCACTGGATCTAGTACAGAGTGGGGAGCCAATAAACCCTTATTATCTTCCTTAATCTTGCACCAGCAGACTTGCACTCAAGAAAATATTAAAGGTAGTTCTCCAGACCAAAGAAATAATGCCCCAGAGGTAAGTACAGAGATGTAGAAAATAAAAAATTAAAAACAATATTTTTTAATATTTATTTTGAGGAAGACAGAGAACATGAGTGGGGAAGGGGCAGAGAGAGAAAGAGAGAGAGAGAATCTCAAGCAGGCTCTGTTCTATCAGCACAGAGCCAGATGTGGGGCTTGATCTCACAAACTGTGAAATCATGACCTGAGCCTAAATCAAGAGTTGGATGCTTAACCGACTAAACCGACTAAGCCACCCAGATGCCCCAACAATAATTTTTAGTAACTCTACGGCAAAGTCTTGTAGGGTTTTAAACATACAGACTTTTCAATCAGACCATATCCCCAGGTGTCAGTAACCATCTTCCTTTCAAGAAAATTAGTAGGTATACCAGAACAGGGACCCAGTAACCTAACTGGGGGGTTATCCCAAATATAAATCCTAGCCCCTCCTATGATTATTTAATTCCTTTTCAACAGATATCTGCTTGATTTATATCTTTTGATGTTATTCACCACAGAGGTATGAATATTCTCTTGGAGTGGGTGTATATCTATATCTATATTTATATCTTTGTCTATTTTTTCCATCCCCTTATTGTGATACATTTTTAGAAAGATGTGAATCAAAAGACTTGTCCATTTTCAGTTTTGGTTTGGATTGGCAAATAGGTTCTTTAAAAACTAATCCACCTATCCCACAATGATTGAAACACCTCTTTATTTTCCTTTCACAGATACCTGTTAGCTTCTAGGATTTCTTGTCCAAAATCCTGAGAATAGGGACTGAGCTCTTTGGCCATTCAAGCCCTCTGTACTGTAAGGGATACTGCAAAGAAGTGGTGATAGTGAGGGTAATTAATAAACTGCCAAAATGTAAAATCTTAGGCTCCTTGAAATGAAATGAGGGGGGAAAATTGGAAAAATGAAATGAAGCCTTGAACACACCAAAGGCTTTCCGAATTAGAAAGTTATACTCGTGGAAACACATCATATTAAACCACACTGAGCTATTCTCAATACTAAAAATACCATCTCTTTCATCTGCAGACACTGATACCACTGGTCAGGGACTTGCCCACACTCCTGTCTCCTGCCAACCAAGATAATGTGATGGGGCGCTTTTCCTCTGGCAAGTTCCATCCTAGGGGAAAAGGAAAACAGAACAGCTTTTTCCTAAGGCAATAAAAAACCTTCAAACTATTTAATGAAAGGAATCTTAAAATGCAGATTGAACAATTAAATTAGTTACCCACAATACTCTCTGAAGTTAGTCCTTGGGAATTTTATTTAATGTTAAAAGAAAAAAAGAAAAGAAGCCCTAAATGTTCAAGACCAAAAAGCATTTGTTTGAAACATCCTGACTTACCCGAGTTTTTAAATTTTGCTTGGGTTAACTTTTTTTTAATGTTTTATTTATTTCTGAGAGAGAAAGAGAGATAGCATGAGCAGGAGAGGGTCAGAAAGAGAGGGAGACACAGAATCTGAAGCAGGCGCCAGGCTCTGAGCTAGCTGTCAGCACAGAGCCCGACACAGGGCTTGAACCCGTGAACCGTGAGATCATGACCTGAGCCCAAGTCGGACGCTTAATCAACTGAGCCACCCAGTCACCCCTGCTTGCGTTAACTTTTTAAGGAAAATGTGAAAGAAAGCAAAGAGGGCTTTGAAACAATAAATAAGTAAGGAAATGTGGGTGTGTATTTTAGATTACGAGAGCCCTGGCGTGTGAGAACTGAAAGTACTTTTGAGATCACCCGGCCTGGCTAACCCCTCACTTCAAATGTCGGAGCTCAGTTTGAACCAGAAACAACATGTGCGTAGCCACAATCAATACCCAGACACCCCGGTCTAGTTACATACTCTTTCTGTGACACCTGACTTCTCTACATACAAGGAGAAGGAAGGGCAGGCAATCCAGCTCTACAGTTATTTGGTTCAAAATTGTTTTGGTTCCAAGAGATCTGACATTTCCCAGGTATAGCCTGGTGAAAAGATCCCTTCTTAGTCCCTTCAAATCCATCCTGCATCTTAGCAATCCCCAAATCCTGTTGATTCTACCTCCTAAACATCTCGCAAACACCCCTCTCGTCTACATCACCACTGCCATTGATATGGCCACCATTTTTTCCTCACCTGAATTCCTGTCAACTCACCAAACCATTCTGCCTACTAATTTTACCATTTCTCTTACACCCTCTATGCATAAATGCGTTCTCCACATGGACCATATCAATTCCCTGCTTCAAACTTTTCTATAGTGAATTTCCTTATGAAGAAAAACAAGGTCTCAGTGGTTCTCCTTTGCTTTGGGGTTGATACCTGTGTAAATCAGAGCTTTATCAAGGAAACAGATGGCACACATAGGACAATTCAAGAAAGGATTATTTCAAAAAGGATAAAGAAGTCCCAGAGTATAGGAGAACCATGAGGGAACACTCGGGAGCCTCTGAATTGTGCATAAACCCCTCACCTAGCAGTGGACCTAGTGATCTGCTCCTTCCTAACAGAAGAGATATAGGATGTTATGCCCTAGATTGGGTTATAAACGAGTGAGACTCCCACTACCACCCCTCTTTCTTATTCTTCTCTCTTGCTCACTCTGACCAAACAGGCTGCCATGTTGTGAGCTGTCCTGTGGAGAAACACATGCAGCAAGAAGCTGACAGTGGAAGAATCCCACAGCACTCGAGGAACTGAATCCAGCCAACAACCACATGAGTGAGCCTGAAGTGGGCCTCACTCCGGGTGAGCCTTCAGATGAAACTGCAACCCCAGCCAACATCTTGATTGGCATCTTCTGAACACTGACCCAGAGGACCCACCTCAGATTAATGACCATGGAAACTGTGACACGATAAACACCATGCTTAAGCCAATTAATCCCATTATGCTTTGGGGTGATTGGTTATACAGCAATAGAGGACTACACACACTGGAGCCACCCAGATACCCAAAAATATGAGGAGGGGAAAAGGGTATCAGGACCCAGAGGAGAAGAACAGTCTGCCCTGGGAGGAGCAATGACCTTCAGTAAAGCGACACAGGTGGTGCAAGACTCTAGAGGGAGCCAGGGGAAGAAATATCTGGCCTTGCTCTTCTTCCTTCCTTTCGTCTCTCCCCAGGCTTCTACTGGCCAAATCTAATGCAAAGTGAGAGATTCCAGGAGCCCTACAGAAGCAGTAAGGAGGGGGCAGAGAGCAGTATGGAGGGGGCAGAGCAAGGGCATGCAGGGGCAAAAGGAAGATTCCTGCATGGTGTCCTAAATCTTTGGCTTGAAGTAGAAGGTCTGTTGTGATCCAGCCCTAATCCCCCAGCTGGCTTTCTTTCTCAGCCTCCATCACAGAAACCTAGCTCCAAGAGAACCGCCACTTGAAGTTCCCAGAACTGAGTTTATAACATCACAACTCTGTCCCTTTCCATGTGGCAGGCCTTGTGCCTCCTACACTTGTCTTCCCCTTCTCTGCCAGGTTAACTCCTGTTCATCTTTCATGAATTAAGGCAGGAGCCAAAACCTCTGGCTGCCTTCTATGACATCAGCATCCTCTCTCTCTCTTTTTTGTTTTAATGTTCATTTTATTTAAATAGTTTATTGTCAAGTTGGTTTCCATATAACACCCAGTGCTCATCCCCACAAGTGCCCTCCTCCATGCCCATCACCCCCCTTCTTCTCCCCCCCACACCCATCAGCCCTCAGTTTGTTCTCAGCATTCAAGAGTCTCTCATGGTTTGAGAGAGAGACAGAGACAGAGTGTGAGCCAGGGTGGTCGGGGGTGGGGGGGAGAGGAAGACATAGAACCTGAAGCAGGCTCCAGGCTCTGAGCTGTCTGCATAGAGCCCAAGACGGGGCTCAAACTCACAGACCCCGAGTTCATGACCTGAGTCAAAGTTGGCTGCTTAACCAACTGAGCCACCCAGGCACCCCCATCCCCCATCATGACCCTTCTACCTCCTTCCACATTCCTTGCCTCACCTCTGCTGACTGCCTCGTGCAATTGTCTAGTTACCCATCTCTGCCCCATTAGCCCATGGGTTTTTTCAGGGCACAGGCCTTATCTTGCATTCTTAGCACCTAGCAGTGTCTGGCACACAAATGACATCGATACATGTTTGCTGATTAGATTATTTCTAGTCCTTGTTGTGCCTTGGTCACCAGAATCTGTAGACTCCCTGACTGTCGGCTGTGCTGGACACTGCAACTGCCTTCCATGAGTTCCAGAACCAAGGTCCTATTCCCAGCGTGCTCATCAGGCTTGCCTCTTCCAGGCTCGATGATTTCCCCTTCTTGCTGCATCCCACTGCCTGTATAACTAAAATAGGACTACATCTACTTTTTGGAACTATGCCTAAAGCAACTTCTGCCCAGGACTTCAAGGGTCCTGGAACATGAGGGAAAGTGACCTTGGAGATACTTTTATCATGTATGGTCAACACAAAGGCCAGACTGGAATTCCAGCTGAAAAGGAGTAAATGACTAGAAACTAACAAGTGAAGGAAGCCAGCAATGATATATAAGAACACTGGCTTTTTCTTCTTTCTCTTGAACTTCAATTCATCCCTAATGCTACAGATTACTGACAATACCCAGTGCTGCTGTTTAAACACTGTTCCTGCTATCTGTCTAGCACACAATCAGTACTGCCAAATGATAACTCTACAAATGTCTTAAACGTTACCAGCAAGCCAAAGAGACAGGACACCACCGAGAAGATACTTTAACCATTTGAATGTTAAACCATTACAACTACGAGTTTTCTTCTGATGCCTAACAACGTTAGGTTTTATCTCAATCCAATTTCGGTTATGTAGGACTATTTGAAATATTTCTAGAAAAGTTCTAAAGACCCTTAAACATGCCTATAGTCTCACAACACTGTTCTGACATCAGAGAGGTGTATTAATCTAAATGATTTAAAACTTACAGAATGAAATTTTTAAATCATTGCAGGAAAGTATTTTTACAATATTTAGTCCAATCCCCTCACTTTACAGAAGAGGAAACGAAGCCAAAGTAATATTTTATTTATTACGTTGATGGGTTGGTAGGCACACAGAGTTCATTTTATCATGCTTCTTTCTGCTTTATGTGGACACTGAATATATTCTTTTTGTGTAAGAGGTATTTTGTGGCTGGGAAGGAAGGAGGAAAAGAAAGTAGAGATGAAGTCAAAATGAGAAACAGTGCTAGGAAAATGAAGTTCCCCATCCAGAGAACCAAAGCCAGTAAGTGTAGGAGCCGGGGCCAGATATCCAGAGCTCTCTGCTCCCTGTTTGGCATCTTCCTTCACACCACACCACCTTCTGACCCAAGTCTGGGTCAAGTTAAGCTACAATTTTCTCTGTCCAACTACAATCGAATTGCTCATAGTTCTACCAAATCAAATTACCAGTCCAGTTGGAAATTTCTCAAGAGACATTATTAACACCACTCAGAGAACTAAACAAAATCAGAAAGCAACCTACTTGTACTCAGAAGAATTCTGAGTTTAAAAAAACAAAGTAAACATTTTCAAAAATCTTTACCCAACAAATCAGAGCACCAGCAAGTAGAATGAAGCTTTAGCATTACAAATGTTCAAAATTAACTCCAGTCAAATCTCTGAGAATAAGCATGAAAAGCAAAGATGTGCTGCACAGCACTTCCACTTATTTAATTTATCCAGTGTCTGCTGAACCCCAACAATGTGGCAATGGTAGTTAGTGGTTGGTAACATGGTGGTGGAAGGGACATCCAGGGGGGCAGTCAGGCCACCTGGACACAATCATGGCTTCCCTGGGAAACTGCTGAGTTACCTTATGCAAGTTACACGCCTTCTCCATACTTTACTTTGCTCCTCTGAAGGGGTTATTAAAATCTTTCACATGTAACTCCATGAAAGAAGGCTGGTTATTCTACATCTGAGAGATCTATAAGTAATTATAAAATACAAAACCCACTTCAAAACATTAACTTTCCCATTACTGTGCCACACATACTCTACCTGGATTATTGTAGAAGATACAAAGTAAGTGTTTCAAACTCAGATTCTCCTGAGAAAGAGTTTAAAACTCAGATTCCCAAGACCCAGCTCAGACATATGAAACAAAAATATCTTGAGGGTAGGGAGGATCTCTTGAGGATCAATACTGTTATAAAACGCCCCTAAATGATCTGACATCCAGCCAGGCTCAAATATCATCCCTATGTTGGACAATTCAATGACCCAGGATCTTTTGGATCCAGGAATATTCAAAAAAGGTTAATAGGGTGTGGGTGCCGTAATGAATAATGAAGGTTTTCTTTTAAATAGATTTTTAATGTGACCAATACATTTTTCATACACACCTCCAATCCAAAATGTGAATGTGAAGGATGAAAAACTAAATGAGAAAGTCTGCTCAACTCAATAAATAAATCATGTCTTGGGAAAGTACAACTTCTCAGAGTTAATGACACAGAAAACATGAAAAGAAAATGAAGAGTATTCTCAAGGTGTAGGCTTGAGAAACCCACCCATCATTACTCAGATGTCAGAAGGTTACCATTCTAAATGGCATTTAAATAAGTCACAACAACATTATGGACATAGTCATCCACTTATTACTCGGAAGTTTACCCAAAAGCTCCATTTCTCTAGATCTGGCTTTTTAAATGTCAGCATCTGAATCAACACAACACAATCTAAGCAAAACCGTCACACTAATAACATCTTACATGAGTAAGAAACAACAAGAGAAAGAAAACAAAAAGGAAAGCACTATTTGCATAATTTTTAAAGTAAATTTTTGTTGTGGACCTCTAAGGAAAGGCTTGGTTTTAGAGCTTACAACTTGGAAAAAAAAAAATTATGAAAGAAGACTTCCATAGTACATGTCTTACATTGACCTTGGTTTCAAGGTTTAATCTTTACTGACACCTTGAGGATAGTGTCCTACAATATTAGTTGTATTAGTTGTAGCCAAGGGCTGGTCTAGAGCACTGCGAGTAGAGAACTGGGTAAATATCCCATGACTGAAACGTAACCATGGCTTAAATTAGTCAAATTAACTAGGTTTAAGTGATTCCAGGTCCTAGACCCATACTAAGCAATGCCTTCTTTCTTCCTACTGGATTGAACAGATGTAATACCCCTTTTATAGCAATTAACTAATATAGGAAATAACATGAACACACAAATATCCCACATGCAAACTTTTCAAAAGGAAGCAAGATATATTCCTAATATAGAAATCAAATACTTTCAAGAACTATAGTAATTGACAACTTTGTATCTAAATTAAACCAAGAGCCTGCTACCACCTAAAAGGTAAAAATCTAGTTCCCACAAACCTGTAGGAAGTTTTCCCGTCAACATAATCCCAAATACTCTAGTAGAAAGGTGTTTGGATTGCATGACCTTTACATTTCCTACCAACCTTTAATAATCCATTGGTTTATAATCTCCTGAATAATGTAAAAATATCTATATGGTTTTCCTGTGTCTTCAAAAGGCACCTCACTGTATGAACATACTTAAGTCAAAATATTAATAGTACCAACATTTATACATTTTATAATTTATTTCCTTTCTCCAAATGACAGATTTTAG
>NW_027551569.1:9343220-9363786 GCF_008692635.1 Crocuta crocuta
AAACCGCGAGATCATGACCTAAGCGAAAGTCGGACGCCTAACCGACTAAGCCACCCAGGCGCCCCATCTGGTCAGTTTTTTAAAGGCCAAAAAAAAAAAAAAAAAAAAAAAAAAAAAAAGCAGCAGCTTTCATTATGCTCCTCGTTTACTTTATCTAAATGAATCTTCACGATAACCCCACGAGGTCCTATCCTTCCTCACCCCCCTTTTATTTTTCTTTTTAAAAATGAAGAAACAGAGGCTCACAGAGGTTAATAACTAACTCAAGGTCACACCACTAGGAAGTGGTAGCATTGGCAGTAATTTTAACATAGTTCTGATTCCAAAGCTCACGTGCCTATGAGCTTGCTATAGGGTTTCCCTGGCATGGGGTGGGGTAAGAAGGTAATGATGAATACACATCTTCCTATTATTCTGTATGCCTCGTCAATTGGTTAGCCCTGGTCATCTCCATTTTCTTTACTGCAACTAAATAGGCTCCTCTGTTAGAGATGGGTTATCTAAGCATTCTCTTACAAAGCAAAGGACTGAGGAATTTGATGCTCAAAGCAAGATTCATTTTGAATTCTATTTTTATAAGGACAGAGAAAATTCACCATATTGATCATTCAGGAATACCTAGATCAGCCTTGCCCGTGTGATGAGCAGAGATCAAACACACAGTCTTACAGAATACACAGAACCCAGCAGACAACTCAAATATTTAGTGAAGTGAATGAACATTAACTCATTTTCCTTATTAATATGTAATACAGTTAGATTAAATTTTCACACATATGCAAGCGTTAAAAGTATATTAATAAGCAGTTATTCCCTCAAATTCAACATGTGCATGAATAAAACCTATGTGCCATACCTCCTTCCTTTAAAACATCCTTCCAAATGTCTCTATTTGAATGAATAGCATCAACGTCTGCCTATATAACCCAAAGTGAAAACGCAGCCATCTTTGAATTTCTATTCTCCTAATTCTATACTCATTTTCTAAGACATTTTTAATTTAGACTCTTTAATTCCTTTGCTCAGTCCCACTCAATTCTGAGGGGCATTTCCCCCTGCTAGGTTAGTGTCCTCCTTCTTTCTCACAGAAATACCACCACCACCCCTCACTGAGCCTCCAGTCTACCTTCACAACAATGCATCTGGCACCGTGGGACAAGACTCGTAATCCAAAGAGAAATATTGATTTTACAACTCTCGGCACAAAAGGTTTTCATGATTAAATGGTCTATGATTCAACATTCTAAAATCTGGCTCCATCCAGACTCTCTCCAAAATCTTACCTCCATTACTCCAGGTAACTCATCAATGCCCAAGCTCGCTAGGTCTGGTTGCTGTTGGCTTTCTCCAGCCCTTTGCCTTTGCTGAACGCATTTCACCACTGGAATATTGTGCTTCTTTTCTGCTTTCCATATAAAGCAGTCCTACCCATCTTTTGAAATTTGAGTTCAAAGACCACTCCTCCACCAGTCCACACCTGACCTCTGAGCCTGGAAGTAATCACCCCCTCCTCTGATTTCATATAATTCATTTCATTCAAATGAATTTATAATTACATAATTTCAAATTCTACTGGCACTTCTCTTTTGGAAATTAACACTTAGACTATTACAGACTATGCATTTGTGTACACCTTTTGTCTCCTACCAACTGTAGACATCTAATTCATGCACACCTCTGTATCTCCCACAGCATCTAGACCAGATCTCATACATACTATGGATTCAAAAACAATCAGTTGATAAATGTCACACAAAGGCCTTTACACTGAAGGAGAGCACGTCTCCATCTGCACTGCTTAGGTGATCTCTGCATTTAAAGAAAACCAAACCGGAAGAGCCTGACTGGCTCAGTCTGCAGAGCGTGCAACTCTTGGTCTCGGGGCTGTACGTTCAAGCCCACGTTGGGTAGAGAGGATTACTTCAAAATAAAATCTTTAACGAAAATCCAATCATATTTTTCAAGTGTTTGATACTAAGTATGACAAAACCTAACTTCTTTGAATTTTTGAATTGGAAAAGCAGAGGATATGAGAAGAAAATGATATTCATTTATCAGTCAAGGCAGTTTAAGCAGAAAACATTTGTCAAGCTGTCAACACAAGCCACCCTGCACACACAGAACACAAACACATACACAGGCAGCACTCCCAGCATTTAACGCGAGGCCTTACTTTGCGGTAGACTATCATATTCGGAGAACTCTCCTCTGGGTCAGCAATCCCCACTGCTCTTTGATCCCCAGATCCCTGAGCCATCCTGTAGGTCTTCACTCACACTGCAAAAATAAATGAACAGACCATTAAGGCATGACAAAAGTTATATAAAGAAAGCCCTGCAATGCAAAGAAGTAAGTATCTTTTGGCAGGCAATATGAAAATAAAACATGATGAATTTCTTATTTTTCCTCATTAAGCAGTATTTTTAAAAAATCTAGGGGCGCCTGGGTGGCTTAGTCGGTTAAGCGTCCGACTTTCNAAATTTCTTATTTTTCCTCATTAAGTAGTATGTTTTAAAAAATCTAGGGGCGCCTGGGTGGCTTAGTCGGTTAAGCGTCCGACTTTCGCTTAGGTCATGATCTCGCAGTTTGTGGGCTCGAGCCCCGCGTCGGGTTCTGTGCTGACTGCCAGCTCAGAGCCTGGAGCCTATTTCAGAGTCTGTGTCTCCCTGTCTCTCTGACCCTCCCCTGCTCACGCTGTCTCTCTCTCCTAGAAATAAATAAAAATATTTAAAAAAAAAAAAAATCTAGGGATCACTGGGGTCTTGTTATCCACATACATTCTTTTAATCCCAAAGCAACATGTTCTTTATCTTCAGCCCAGAATCATGTACCCTCGAGGTGAGCTTATGTCATCTTAAATAATCTCCTGAGGATAGATGAAGCCATTCCTTGTGGTGTTGATTTTGTCTTACCAAAGCTCACTTCTTGATTAACTCTATGCACTCAAATTTGAATATTTACCTGGGAAATGCAAATCAAAACCCCAAGGAAAGACTGCTTCATACCCATGAGGATGGTCATTGTAAAAGAGAAAAACCTCAAATGAGTGTTGCAAAGGATGTAGGGAAATGTGAATGCTTGTACCTTGTTGATAGGAATGTAAAATGGCTCGGTCACTATGAAAAAACAGTTTGGTGATTCCTCAAAATTTAAACCTAGAATTGCCATGTAACTCGAAAATTCAACTATACCCCCAAAGAACTGAAAATAAGTATTCCAACAAATACTTGAACACAAATGTTCCCAGTAGCACTATTCGCAATAGCCAAAACATGGAAACAGCATAATGTCCATCAACTGATGGATAAACCAAATATGGTCTCTCCCTACAATGGAATAAAGTTCATGCATAAAAGGTAATAAAGTTCTGATACATGCTACAACATAGATTGATCTTGAACACATTATGCTTAGAGAAAGAAGCCAGACACAAAGGTCACTGCAATGGACTAAATGTTTATGTTCCAAAAAATCCGTATGTTGAAATGCTAACCTCTGGTTTCATGGTATTAGGAGATAGAGCCTTTGGGAGCTGATTAGTGCCCTTATAAAAGAGACACCCCCCCCCCAGAGTGCTCCCTCCCACCATGTTAGGACACAGCGAGAATAAAGTCACCCATGAACCAGGAAGCATACCCTCACCCCACACCAGATCTGCTCAAGCCTTGATCTTGAGAACTGTGAGAAATAAATTTCTGTTGTTTAAAAGCCAGCCAATCTACGATATTGTTATAGCAACCTGAACAGACTAAGACAGTCACATGTTGTAAGAGAACAGACTAAGACAGTCACACATTCTAAGATTCCATTTATGTTAAATATCTAGAATAGGTAAATCTGTAGAGAAAGGAAGCAGGTCAGTAGCTTCCAATGGCTGGGCAGAGGATGGAATGGGGCCGTTGCTTAATGGACATGGTGTCTCCTCTGGGATCATGAAACATTTTTGAACTAGATAAAGGTGATGGATGCAGAACACTGTGAATGTATTAAATGCTACTGAAATGTATGCTTTAAAGATGTTAATTTTCGGTTCTGTAAATTTTACCTCAATTAAGTAAAATGAATTCTTTTTAATTCGATTTTTTTAAAAAGCCTGAAAAGATAACAGTGACAACGTATGGAATATTTGAGTAAAGAAGTTCAGTTCTTGGTACCACACTATATTTGCCATGTGACTTTGCACAAGTTCAATAACCTATTGGGTTCTCTTTGTTAACTTCCTTTTAAAACAAAATGTTGAACGCCTGCTGTGTACCCAGAATCACGCCAAGGCACCTCTCTCTACACTGCTCTCACCAGTAAAATGTGACTTCTACGGAGTATTCACAGGTAAGGGTCCAATAAACTGAGTGTAAAGGTATCATATAAAGCCATAAAAGTCCTATACAAATGTTATCTCTAAGCTAAGAGCCTGCCCGGGTTATTTGCACAAAATTCACAGGCCTTTCATCAAAGAAACTTTTACAAATATCATACTTGACAGAAAAGGCCATTTCAATTTAAAATAAAAGCTCAGGAAATATTTTATTATAAAATAAGTTGGTACCAAAGGTCATTCCATAAAAACAAATTGAGGCAGAAGATGGGGGAAGAGATAGGAATTTGTCATTTGTGCAAAGAACTTAAATATCCAAAGTATACCATTTGACTGTTGCTTGCTTTCTTCATCATTTGCGAATTAAGATGCGTTTTAAAAGTTAGATTACATGATGAGATAAAGAACATTCTCTTATCTCTACATACTGTAATATCAGGGGTTCTATGAATATAGTGCTACTTGGAAACGCTGATTATTAATTCCAATCAGGGGCTTTTAAAGTTAAATGAATAACACACTGTTTTATTTTGATAAACAGCTACTTCTTTGCCTACTCCTTTGCCTCAATGCAGAATATGACAGAGCATGAAACATAAAAATGGAGTCCATTTATGGATGCTCATTTATCTATGTGACAGAGGCATTTTGGGTTTCTGGCTTTATTTTTAAACGAACGCTTGACTCTAATGAACATATTATCTCCCACCTAGAAAAGTGTGTTATAACAACAAGGTTGGAATGACCTAGAAACAATCCTGTCAGCCCTGCCTTCGCCTTTCCCTGGCCAACTCCCCCAACACACACACACACACACACACACACACACACACACACACACTTCAAGTGTTATAACAGGCTGATGGACCAGGACTAGGACTTCAGACTATCAAGTGCAGGCAGACAGTCTCCCTGTTAGGATTTCAGTGAATCCAGGATATAGTAGAAAACTTCTAGTTTTGGTTCCTCTAGCAGCTCAATGTCATTTAACTTTTCTGTGTCTAGAAAGAATCATTGAGAAAATAGTGATATAACCACTTTCTAGCCCACGTGTCAACAGATGTTAGAGAAACGGGATGCAAAGCCTACAGAGGTAAGGGTGTCCTAATTATATTCATTGACTAGGAAGCTAGGGCTCGTGACATTAAATGGCTAGATTCTCATTCATTGCAATATATGAAAGATTTATTATTTTTTTAAGTTTACTTATTTTTTGAGAGAAGATAGAGCACGAGCAGGTGAGGGGCAGAGAGAGAGGAAGGGAGAATCTCAAGCAGGCTCCGCGCTGTCAGTGCAGAGCCCGATGCAGGGCTAGAACCCACAAACCGTGAGATCATCACCTGAGCTGAAATCAAGCAGACACTTAACCGACTGAGCCACCTAAGCACCCCTAAAATATTTATTTTGAAATGAAATATAATAGAAATGAGCTGGGAATATTTTAAATTTCGTGATAGTGAAAACCAAAAACTTCTTCATATTATTTGTACTACATGTATGTGCACATATTAAATAATTCAGGGCCTTTTATTTTAATATTTAAAGAATTGTGAATGCTTTTCTGAAAACACACAACTACATTTCAATAGAAAGAAAACACATTAATGATATTATTTGCCTAAAATGGCTTACAGCTAACCAAGCGGGAAGGTGAAAACATGTTCAGGGCTTGATTTTTGAAATCCCCTAGAAGAGGCAGACAGGTAGCACAGTGGTTACAACCTGGCATCTGTTATCAGACAGATCCACATGCAAATTTAGTCTCCGACACTTCCAGGCAGTGTGATCTGGGGCAAGTTACTTCACCTCCCTGTGCTTCTGTTTCCTTATCTGTCACCATAGTCCCAGCATAGCAGAAAGCCTTATGAACTGGGTGGCCCGGTTCTCCCACCTGATGTGCAATTAACTAGCTTTCAGAACTGGGTGAGGCCACAGATTCCCTGGACCCCAAGTGGACAACAGCTGGAAAACCCCACATCTCCAGTGTTTCTTCTGGTTCTGTCCTGGGACCTCAGAACGTTCCTTCAAATGCTCATCAGAATGTTCCATACCCGCTCTCTTTACCCTAGCCCAGGTCCTCCATTCATGGCTGTACTTGTTCAGTACTCACGCTGAACTTGTCAAGGAATCACCGGACTGATGGGAGTCAGGCATCCTCTCCCAGACTCAGCATACCCATCCTTGAAGCAATTTCTGCAATACCACCACCCACCACCAGGGGCAGTGGGACACACATTTCTTGGAGCATCCACTCACAAGGTGAGCTGGAGATACAAAGAAAAATTGGACACAGATGCTCTCATTCAAGTGTTGAGAGTCCAGGAAGGGTGACAGACACATCCACAGAAACAGGAGGTCGTAATGTGGGGGTGTTTGGTGATGCCGGCACAGGGCAGAAGCTGGCAACTGAGAGCAGAGCAAAGGATGAACAGGAGTCTGGGGGAGGCAGAAGAGACCATGCGTGCCTAGGGGACAACACAGGCATTAGGCATGGCCACGCGGAGCCCCAGAAGCTGTAGGCACCCAAAAGAAAAAAACCATGAGGACTGAACTGATCTCAAGGAGATTAAATGGAACAGTTGAATGTGGGGTGAGAACTAACAGGGCTTTGCACTTCTCTTCGTTTACTTGTTTACCAGGTATCGTCTCTACCTCTGTTAAAGCCAGTTGTGCTTGGGCAGAGTCTTTGTTGGGGGGTGGGGTTCACCCTGGTATCCCCAACATCTAGAACTGGGTGTGGCACATAGTAAGTACTCAGATTATTTTTGAATGAATGATGGAATTGATAAGATTCTACCAAGATGCAGCATACTCCTTCTGGAATACTCATCTGGATAACAAGCCATTGAAACTGCCCCACAAAGAAGGCTCTTTCTCGATAAAGACCTATGTACAGAATGACACTTTTCCCCAGAATTTATTGATGTGGGTCAGCTCTGAACTCAGGAATCCACTTTTGGAACCCATGAGCAATTTAGATAAGAAGGAACGTGTGGGAGGATGGAAAGTATAGTGAGGAGAGACCTTGTTAATAACAGAACAATTGAGCATGTATGATTCAAACTCTGATTAGTAAATCTTCTGCAAGTCGGGACTGCAATTTACTCCAAACTTCTACTGCATTCATAGCTTGCGGTTACAACAAATGCCAGCTGTGTTCCTTTGTAATGCCAGCCTCTCTGGAGCAAGCAAAGACTAGGGTCCAGCAGATAACAATGCTGAGCCCAGCAGGTAGAAAGACCTCAGTGATGTGGAAAAGGAAGTGGCTAAGTCAGACAGGAAATAGCATCTCAGCTCTGGCCACACCAAGACTGTCTTGGCAATTGACTACCTTCCCCCAACTTCCAGCTCTTCACCTGGAATATGAAGAGTCCTCTACTCTGCAGAGTTGCTTTTGAAGAGGAAATCAGATAAGGCCTGCAAATTCCCTAGTGCAGAATGAATAGAGCAACTGACCAGCAGTCTGGTTTCTAGCCAGTATTTGGCCAAGTGAAACTCCCAGGCCACCAGCATCCGAATCATTGAAGAAACCCTTCCCCCACCTCAGGGATTCTGAGATGGAGCCATCAGCTGTTTAACAAGCTTCTCCTGTGATCCTGATGTATAACCAAGAAGCAGACCACTGCAGTGACACTCCAATGCCACTGAGATCACCATCACATGAAGCTAAAAGCCTGAAGCATCCTGCCTGTCCTTCTTTGTGCCTCGCCCTCAAAGCCCTATTCAGGGAAATATCTCACAAGAGAGGTAATCAAAGCCTGACTGTAACACAGTCTGAATATTTGTGCTGCCAAATAAGAATTCCTCTTGATGTTATTTCCTCTCCTCCATATTGTATCAACTTCACATTGTACGCTTCAGCCCATTAAAACCCAATGGATTTTTTTTTTTTTGACATCAGCAACGTTAAGCACTTTGGAAAAAAAATTTACAAGATGTGTGCTAGCTCAGTAGTACAAGCTTGTTTATATAGCTCCAATCTGACTGAGAGAACAGGAACCTCCAGCGGGGAGAAGAAAGAACAATGGCCCTGAAAAACAAATTCCTCTTTCTGGTATAGCGCTCTGCCAACGTGACACTTCCTATAAGGATGAGCTCAAAGGCTCAAAGTCCAGCTGCTCAGAGATAGCAAGAGTCAGCTTATGGCCCTACACCAGAGGTCTTAAAGAAGGTGCGAGAGCTCAGACCTTAGGGGCCAATTTTGGTGGCCCTGCCAGGCACCCAGGATTTTACCGGGATATAATCGCTTGATCATTTCAGAATTTCAGTTAGCATTCAGTGGTTCCCAAAAGCTGGTCCAAGGAATTGAACCAGACTAGCAGCCTCAGAATCACCTGGGGTTGATTCTAAAGATCCATGTTCCTGGGTCCCATGTTCCAGAAATTCTGATCTGGTAGGCCTAGGGTGGTCCCTGGAGATTTATCATCTAAACAGTCCCCAGGTGATGTGAAAGCCCAATCAGGTCTGGAAGCCACTGACCTAGATTCTGTGGAGCCTGCCTTCTCTTCATCTAACCCCTTCCACCATCCCATGCTGTCTACTGTCCGGGCAACCGTGCGGAGGTGGGGCTCCTGCAGCCTCCCTTGTATTTAGGAAGAGACTCACTGTACTGAAAAGAGCAAGGGTCCTGGAGTCTAAGAACAGGCTCTCAATCCCAGCCATGCCACTTAGGCTATATGACCACAAACAACTTAGTGCTATACCTACTGAGCCTCTCTGAGCCTTGGTCTCCTCATCTACAAAAGGGAGCAAATGCTGATCACCAGTATCAGGAGTTCTCAGCCTTGTCTGCTTCTTAGAATCACCTGGGCAATGTGCCACGGCAACTCTAACAGGTGGCTGTTGTTATTCTCATGCTACGGATGAGAAAAACGAGGTCCAAAGTTGCCAAAAGTAAAACAGAGTGTCAACCAAGAAACTAAAATCAAAGTCAGGACTAATTCCCATGGCCATACTTTCCTACATGTCTGTCTTGGTCTCCAGGGACATCACCTATAGAAAGTATTTAAAACACAATTTTGTAAGGACACAAAATGTAAACATATATTTAAATATAAAGTAGTTAGCACCTATATATCACATAGGAAGTACCTAGTAGTAGGTACTTCTGGTACATAGTACAATTGGTACTTAGTAGGTCCTCAACTGATGTGTGGTTCCTGCCTTCTACTTCCTAGTGCATCTGTGAGACTGAATTCCCTGTAACAACCCAACCTTAAGACATATAAACAAATACAATCCTCTTTAAGTTGCCACAGCTGCCTTACAGCCTAAGCAAACTAATTTTTGTTAAGAGCTGCTTATAAAGATAAATATTTTCGCATTCCTTATATCAAGCAAAAGTCCCAAAAAATTAAGCTTAGAGAAGCAGAAAGTTTTTCATGTCACAGGATGTGCTTGGCCTTCTGATATGGCTCATGGTCGTATTGCCACAACCACCGTTCAGAGTTCAGGTCCAGCCAGGCATCCTCTCTCACCAGGGCTCTGGCCCCCACACTGCACTGGACAGCCCCAGACCCTGCACATCTCTGCCTTTCCAACTCTTCTTCTATCAACAGTATGCCCACTATGTCCTTCTACCTTGTCTTTGAACTCTGACCTTCAACGACCTTCATGGAAACCTGGCTTGCCCCAAGGACATGCCCTCCCTTGGAGCCCAGTTGTTCTCACCCCACGTATCTCGAACCAGGAAGTAAGGTAAGTGTTGTCCTGGCTCCACATTGCTGCTTCACATGGTTTCCCTCCCGTCTTTCTACATAAATCCCTGCTCTTGTGATACTCAGACCATCTAGCTGCGCCACGTTCTACCCATCCTCACTACTGTATCCTGCCTCCCTTCTTTTAAGCCCTCCCATTTTCTGAGGACGCCTGCCTCTGGTTCTCAGAGGTTTTCTCCATCCCTCACTCCTTCATCAACCTCAGTGACTTGAACATCAGAGTCAAAGACCTATCTGGAAAACTGGTTCCTCCATCCTTCTGTTTCCCCACCTGAACCCTCTTCCTCAGCCACTGTCTCCCACGGCCACATGCTGAACCCCATCATCGGTGGTGACTGGACCACCTCAAACCCCAGGTCACTTACCAGCTCTTTCCAGTTCACTTACTCTACATTCGCTGCACTCATTTTTCAAGCTTATTTAGACATTCAATCCATGGGACTCACAAGGTTTTTACCCCCTTACTCCTCCTCCTCACTCTACCTTCACGTTTTTCTCTCATTGGTCCCACCGTTTTAGCTACTCACAGTCACACCCTTGCAAATACCCTGAACTGCCTCAATATGCTCTTTCTGTGGGAGATTTCCAGGCAAAACTCCAACACTGATGGAACCAGAATATCCACCACACAGTATCCACATAATCTCTGAAGACCCAAGCTCACACCCCAGCAGGCACACTCTTTGTGGTGGGAGTGAGGAAGAACTCACACAACCAGACTGACTGGCTGCATTTTAAATGCATGAGCACAAACTTTAAATTCATCAACAGCGCCCATCAAATCTAGATGTTTTCCTACCAGGTTAGCTCTCTGTTTGTCTGAATTGGCCATCCCATATCTTATCTTTGTTCAAGCTTCACACACAGTTGACATGCTCACTTCAAAATTCATTGAAGAAATGGAAGCCAGCAGTAGGCGAGTCTCTCATCTTCAGGCACCCTCACCTAACCCACCATGTCCTTTTTCTTCCCTCCTGTTGCAATAGAGGAAGTGTTGCTGTATTTACTAAAGAATAATCATTCCACTGTTGCTTTTGATTGGAAGACGACAGAACATTCCTCGTCACTCATCCCCTACCACCACACCAACGGGCCTCCAGCATAACAACAGGTCACAGCTCACCTGTCTCCAAGACACAAACTCTCTGAAGACTCATCTGAAGTCAAGAGAGGAGACAAAAACAAGAACACGGGGGGAATTTGAAGTTTCTAGCAGCTATACCTACAGCAAACACGAAATGCAGTTCAACTCTTGGCCAATTTAAACAAAATCCCACACTAAAGGCCCAGTTACCTTAATTCCCATTACCAGACACACCACACTTGGCTTTTGACAAAAAAAATTACAAGGCATATAAAAGGCAAGAAAAAATACGATCTGAAAGGACAACCAGTCATCAGAACCAGATTCAGGACACAGATGTTGAAATTATCAGACAAGAAATTTTTTTAAACTATGATTAAATATGTTGCAGGTTCTAATAGAAAATGTAGATGGTAATGAAAGCAGAGAGATAGAAATTCTTTAAAAAAAAAAAAGGAAATGCTAAAAGTCACAAACACTGTAATAAATGAAGAATGCCTTCTAAGGGCTCATTGGTAAACTCAAAATGGACAAGGAAAGAATCAGTGCACCTGAAGTTCAATAGAGACCCAAACTGAAACACGAATCAAAACCATGAGGAGATACCACTTCACACATGTCAGAATGACTAAAATTAACAACACAGGAAACAAGAGATGTTGGCGAGGACGCAGAGAACAGAGAACCCTCTTGCAATGTTGGTGGGAATGCAAACTGGTACAGCCACTCTGGAGATCAGTAGGGAGGTTCCTCAAACAACTAAAAATAGAACGACCCTGCGACCCAGCAATTGTGCTATTAGGTATTCACCCAAAAGATCAAAAATACAGATTTAAAAAGGCTATACGAACCCCAATGTTTACAGCAGCATTATTAACAATAGCCCAACTATGAAAAGAGGCCAAATGTCCACTGACTGATGAACGGATGAAGGTGTAGTATATATACAATGGAATATTACTCAGCCATCAAAACAATGAAATCTTGCCATTTGTAATGATGTGGATGGAGCTAAGCACAATGTATTATGCTTAGTGAAATAAATCAATCAGAGAAAGACAAATATATGATTTCACTCATGGGTGGAATTTAAGAAACAAAACAGATGAACATACAGGAAGGAGGGGGGAAACGAAGAGAGGGAAACAAACCTGAGGGCTGAGGGAGGGAAGTGGGCGGGGGGATGGGCTAGATGGGTGATGGGTACTAAGGAGGGCACTTGTTGGGATGAGCACTGGGTGTTGTATGTAAGTGATGAATCACTGAATTCCACTTCTGAAACCAATACTGCACTGCATATTAACTAATTAAAATTGAAATTTAAAAAATAGAAACCCCAAACTGAAAAGAGAGAGAAAAATAAATCTTTAAAAACTGAGACAAAATGTCCAGGAACTATGATACAATATCAAAAGGTATGACATAAGTGTAATTAGGGGCGCCTGGGTGGCTCAGTCGGTTAGGCATCCAACTTCGGCTCAGGTCATGATATCACAGTTCGTGGGTTCAAGCCCCATGTCGGGCTCTGTGCTGACANAATGCTGTCTCTCTCTCTCTCTCTCTCTCAAAAATAAATAAAACATTAAAAAACATTTTTTAATAAATGTAATTAGAATACCAGGAAAAGAAAGAGAAAGGAGAAGAGATATTTGAAGGAATAACTGAGAACA
Organism: Crocuta crocuta; assembly: GCF_008692635.1. Classification (NCBI taxonomy): domain Eukaryota; kingdom Metazoa; phylum Chordata; class Mammalia; order Carnivora; family Hyaenidae; genus Crocuta; species Crocuta crocuta. The sequence continues at coordinate 9,356,007 of NW_027551569.1, forward strand.
TTCCAAAGTTAATGAGACACAACAAACCACAAACATAGAAAGATCAGATAACTACAATCACTGTAAATTTTAAAAAATACAACAGCTAGGCATATCTTTTTTTAAATTTTTTTTAAATGTTTATTCATTTTTGAGAGAGAGACAGAGCGCAAGTGGGAAGGGACAGAGAGAGAGAGGGAGACACAGAATCTGAAGCAGGCTCCAGGCTCTGGGCTGCCAGCACAGAGCCCGAAGCAGGGCTCGAACTCATGTATGAACCATGATATCCTGATCTGAACCGAAGTCAGACACTTAACCAACTGAGCCACTCAGGCACCCCTAGCCCCTGGGCATATTTAAACTGCAGAAAATCAAAGACAGAGAAAAGACCTCAGAAGTCATCACGGGGACGGGGAGGCAGTGGCGAGTGGGGGACCTTACCTATAAAAGAACAAGAATAAGAATTAAAGATATCTTCAGATCAGAAAACATGCAAAAGCAAGAAAGTAAAGTAAAATATTTAAAACATTGAAAGAAAAAAATCAAACTAGAATTCCACATCTAGTGAGATTATTCTTCAAGATGTAGGACAAATAAAATTGCTGAGACAAATAAATGAGGAAGTTTATCATTAGCAGATTTGCCTTTCAAGAAATGCTAGAATTTCTTCAGACAGAGGAAATTACTTAGGTCAGAAACTTGAATCTACAAAATAAACAGCAAGCATCAGAGAGGAAATAAAAGGAAAATAAAATATTTTATTTTCTTATTCTTAATGGATTTTGGAGAAAGGAATAAGACTCTCTTGAACAATGCTCATGGGACAGAAAAAAACAAAACAAAACATTTTTTTTTTTTTAAAGATTAGCATATCAAGGTCTAACACAGAATTCCAGAATAGCCCTTACCAACCAACAAGTTCAAAGGTTGGCAAGCTGGGGCCCAGGGGACAGATCTAGCCTGCTGCCTATTTTTGTATGGTCTGTGGGTTCAGAATGATTTTTACTTTTTGTTTTGTTTTGTTTCTTTTTTTGTTTTTTCTTTTTTTTTTTTTAATGTTTACTTCTGAGAGCGAGAGGGAGGGTGAGAAAGAGAGACAGAGTACAAGTTGGGGAAGGGCAGAGCAAGAGGGAGACACAAAATCCAAAGCAGGCTCCAGGCTCTGAGCTGTTCGCACAGAGCCTGACGCGGGGCCCGAACCCACAAAATGCGAGATGATGACCTGAGCCAAAGTTGGACCTTAACCAACTGAGCCACACAGGCACCTCATCTTTTTTTTGTTTTTTGTTTTGTTTTTACACTTTTAGATGGTGGGGGGAAAAGTTAAAAGAAGAAGAATATTCTGCGACACATGAAAACTTATAAAAATCAAATTTCTGTGTTCATAAATAAAGTTTTATAAATAAACACCTTTGTTTACTTACTGTCTGTGCTGCTTTTGCACTACAACAGCAGAGACGAGGAGCTGCGAGAGAGACCAGATGGCCCACAAAGCTCCAAGTATTTACTATTTGATCCTTTTCATAAAAAAAATTTCCTGTTCCCTGAACAATCCCAACCATTTAATTTTTCAGAGGATGAACCCAAAGTCTGAGAGATCAAATTATACACTCACGTCATCTTGCTGGTTAGTAACAGAGCCAGCATGAAAATTTAGGTCTTCAGTTTCCAAATGTCTTTCCTCCCACGTGAAAGGACTCACATTTTTTTAGTATGAATTCTAAGATCATAGTGTCTGATACTCCTGACTACAGGGACGGCACAGGCAGCTCCTGCCACTCTCTGATTCCACATGATAAAGGCTGGATCACTGCTAGGGAAGAAGTAGGTGTGACGGAGGAGCACTGCCAATTGTTAGACACAAGGGAATGACTAAGAGATAAAGAGGAGGGTGTGTTCCCAGGGGACCCAAAAAAAGAAAGGCACATCTTTTGGCTTTTTTTTTTTTTTTAAGAATGTCAGTTATATTCCTTGAGATTTTGTTGTTTTCTTTCTTCTTTTTTTTAAGAACAGGTAAAACCAGTATCTTTTTACCCTACAACTAGGCATTTAAGCATCAAGCGCATCTCTCCAAGGACTCCATAATGCAGACGTTATACATCCTCCATAATGCATACAGTGCTAGAGAGAGCAAGACTTAACAAACAAACAAAAATACCTATTCATGAAGTTCCTCAGGCAGGAGCAATATAGGTGAAAGAAGTAACAGTTGAATAGGATTCTGAGGGTTCATTACACTTTCATGCATATTCGATGGAAGACAAAAACAGTACAATTAACATGTACCACTTCCTACAAGGAGATGGTCTACCTTGTAACAAAACAACCGTCAGGAACTAGAAAAGCCAGATTAAACTGGAAAAAGGAGTGCTCCTAAGGCACTGGGGACATAGGAGACCAAGATCCAAAAGAAAAGGGAAGTGCAGAGTTACACCAGACATTCCATTCAACTGTTCTGTACGCATCTAGTCAAATTCAACGTCTATTCGTGAAACTACTCTTAGCCAATTCTGAATGTAAAGCAACATGCTTAATCTGATAAAGGATAGCTACAAAACATGACAACCATAATATTTGATAGTCACACTTTGAAAACCTTCCCACTGAGATTAGAAATGAGATAAGCATGCCTGCTATGACCACTTCTATTCTCTGGTACAGTAGAGGTCTAAGCCAACGCAATAGGAAAGAAAAAGAAATAAAAAGAGAGGAAGCAAAGGAAGAAGTAAAAACTGTTTTTCAGGAAATTTGTGTACCTGGAAAAGCCATAATAATCTACACAGAACTATTAGAATTAATAAGTGAATTTAGGAAAGTCATTGGATTCAATGTCAACAAATAAAAATCAACTATATTTCTGTATATCCAGAGACCAACAAGCAGAAAATATATTCAAAATGATATCACTTATAATAGCATCAACTGACTTCAAATACTACGAATAGTATATACTATATAGAAGAAAGAGGTGCAATACCTTTACCACCTGGAGAGATACAGAACACTAACAGAGATAAAAATCTAAATAAATTAAGGGATATACCATATTTAAAAAGAATTTTTTTAACATATATTCATTTTTGAGAGACAGAGTATGAGCAGGGAAGAGCAGAGAGAGAGAGGGAGACACAGAATCTGAAACAGGCTCTAGGCTCTGAGCTGTCAGCACAGAGCTCAACACAGGGCTTGAACGCACGGACCACAAGACCATGACCTGAGCTGAAGACAGACACTTAACTGACTGAGCCACCCAGATGTCCCAAAGGATATACCTATATTAATGAATAGAAAGAGTCAACATTTTTTTTTAACAAATAGTTTNGTTTACTCCTTAAATTGGGCTAGAGATTTAATGAGGTTCCAATCAAAATCTCATCAAAAGAAGATTTTAAAATTTATACAGTAATGCAAATGTCTAAGAACAACAACCAAGCTATTCTTAAGTAAGAACTGGATATACACTATCAGATATGGACTTATTATTAAGCTATAGTAAGACAGTGTGGGATCAGTATAAAAACAGCCAAAAAGAACAAGAGAAGGGGTAGAAAGCAGAGAGGGATCTACATATAAATAATCGCCTGATTTATAATGAAAGTGACATTTCAGGGCAGTGGAAGAGACTTTTCAGTAAGTCGTGCAGGGGTTAACTAGATATCCAGATGGAAAACAAAATAAAGATGGATCTCTTTTTTATGTCATGAATAAAAAAATCAACCTCAGATAGATCTTTTACCCACAGATAAAGGCAAAAACAATAGGGCTTCTACAAAGCAAAGTGGAAAAATAACTTCATGACCTTAGGGTGGGCAAAAATTTCTTCAGCAGGCACAGAAAACAACCATAAAGGAAGAGGTTAACAGATTGGATCACATTTAAAGCAAGATCTCCAGGGGCGCCTGGGTGGCTCAGTCGGGTCAACTTCAACCCAGGTCATGATCTTGCGGTTTGTGGGTTTGGCCCTAGCGTCGGGCTCTGTGCTAACAGCTCAGAGCCTGGAGCCTGCTTCTGATTCTGTGTCTCCCTCTCTCTCTGCCCCTCCCCCACTCACACTCCATCTCTCTCTCTCTCTCTCTCTCTCTCTCTCTCTCAAAAAATAAACATTAAAAAAATTTTTTTAAATAAATAAAGCAAGATGTCCTATTCATCAAAAGAGTGTCAGATAGCAAGCCACAAAATAGGAAAAGATATTTTAAATACATATGACTGGGAAAAACACTTGTATTCAAATTTGTTTAAAAAAAAAAACTCCTACAAGTCAATAAGAAAAAGACAATCCAATTTGAAAATAGGCAATAAACCTGAACAGAGACTACAAGAGATTAAATGAAAGTGACAAAAAAAAATATTAGAAAGACACAACATCACTAGTCACCAGAGCAAATCAAAACCACAATGAGACACCAGAACACGCCCACCATAAAAGCTAAAATTTAAACGAGTCTGATAATCCCAAGTGCTGACAAGTACGTACAGAAACGGAAACACTCACAAAGTGATGAGAGGAATATAAAGTGGCCGAACCACTTAGGAAAACTCTTTGTAGGAATTTACTAAAGTTGGACATACGTGCCCCACGCCCCAGCGAACCAGTCTTTCGTGTGTACCAGAAAGAAATGCACTCATATGTGCACCAAAACCACATACAAAACAGTTCACAGCAGCATTCTTCCTCAGAGCCCCAAACCGGCAACGGACCAAATGCCCATCAACAAACAGTAGATGAACACACAATTTGTAAAACATTACAAAGCAGCTTGCTGCCCAGCAATAAAAAATAAACTGCCCCATATCACAACATAAACAAGGTTGTACCTAAGAAGCCACAAAAAAGGAGGTGTGTACATATGTGTGTAACTCCATATATATTTCATACATTTCAAAAATTGGAACACATGGTATTAGCAATTAGGTTAGTAGTTACCCCTGGGGAAGGTGGGGGTGCAGTTACTGGGAAGTGCATGAGGTCGTTGCCAGGGGACCGGTAACATTCTACCTCTTGATCTGGGAGTGATAACACGGATGTATTACTGTTCATTTACTGAGCAATGATTTGTGTACTTTTCTGTGAATATCTTATCCTCTAAAATTGTATGTTTAAAAAGGATAGCACAAATATCCGGGGGAAGGATACGGCATCCCCTGGTCTCAAGGTGGCACATGACCCGTCTCAGGTATAGCCATGCAAAAGGTCATATGCAAAAGGTGATATGCAAAAGGGTTGTAGGGATGGTGGAGGAGCCAGACATCGTGTCTGTCACTACTATGTACATTCACTCTGGCCTTTGTGCAGCAGCTACAGAACAGAAGCAGTAATCCTTGAATGAGGGAGCTGGTATCGAAAGGAAACAAGAATAGAAATAAATAGTTGAGGAGCATCTGGGTGGCTCGGTCAGCTAAGCATCCAACTTTGGCTCAGGTCATGATCTTGTGGTTCCTGGGTTTGAGCCCCGCATCTGGTTCTCTGCTGAAAGCTCAGAGCCCGGAGCCCGCTTCGGATTCTGTGTGTCCCTCTCTCTATCCCTCCCTTGTTCATTTGCGCTCTCTCTCTCTCTCTTCCCCTCTCTCTCTCTCTTAAAAACAAACAAACATTTTTAAAAACTTTAAAAAAAGAAACACACAATTGAGTGAATTTTTCACGTTATCCAAAAACTTCATTTTGGATAATGAAAAATTTCCAGCTCTTAGAAAGCATCTCAGAACTCTCAGACAGTGCCTGAAACACTCTGCACTTATTCTACTGCCCAGCAAATGAAACCCAAAGTTCATCAGTGAGGTTAGAAGATTGAGGCAGCTACTTCTGGTTGCCCAGTATATTTTTTGCTATCAAATGTCTTTCTTCTGATAGGGAAGGATGGGCCTGTGAACTCTTCTGGCCAGAGGATGCTGTATTGACCAGACATACTGATTAGATCAAGCGTATAATTGGGACCAACCAGGGACCTTCCCTGAGGCTGAGATAAGGAGACTGGAAGAACGAAGACCCCTTCCGTGTGAGGGACAGTGTGAAAAGGATGTGAGGGGAGGGATACTTATGACCATCTTCTTTTTCTCTAGTGTCACCAAAGGAGGAAGTCAACACCATGAGGTATCAAGCTAAGAATGCCGATACTATCACTTAAGTCTTTGAAGCCAGCCATGCCTGAATTCCCAGATGTATGAGACACATAGGTAGTTTCCTTTTCTTGAGTTGGTTTAAGTTTGTTTTAATTCAGTACTTTTGTGTGTTTTTTCTATATGCCAGAAAGCCTTGAATCTCCATTGTCATTACCACCACTTTATGTATGTGGCATTCAAGTCCTAATAGACTGGCCCCAATTTTAATATCTAGTCTTGTCAACCAGGGTACCTCTTCCAAGACCAACAACACATCCAATCTCAACCCCAAATAACTTACCCCCACCAAAGAGTCCCAATAAGCCAAGTTCAACTTAAACCAGTCTACTTCCAAGTAGGTCTTTGACAGCCAACAAGTCATTCCTGTTAAGGATAATTAAAAATACAAGAAACTGGGGCTTAGACACAGATTTTTGTAAGTGGGGTGGGGGGAGGTTGTAAGGCAGACGACAGGCAGGGGAAGTGGTTTCTGCAGAGAAGCTTTTGAAAGCTACAGGAAGCCAAAGAACTCAAAACCTGGAATTGACAGCATATGCCTTGGCATGAAGCTTGATACCCGACGCATTGGGGTGAGACATCTGAGAGCTTCCTAATCAGTTATGCCGAGCAAGTTAAATACGGTTTCTCCCAAGATTCATCCATTTTGCCCTTGAGCCACAGGAAGATCCTGGAGTCCGCAGTCAAACTCACAGTCAGTAAAAGGCACTGAATGTCTAGACAGAGAGCCTGACACGGTTCAGGAAAATGCCCGTTTGCATGGGAACTGTGCATGGCTCTAATAAAGCAAAACTTCTTACAAGCACTTCACTGCAGAGGCGTGATCTGGAAAATGGCAAGAACTAGAAACCCGCTGTGGCATACCCTCTGATGCCAACATAAGTGAGGAAAATGTCACTCACAATCTACTTTGTTTTCTCTTTTTGCTTTTGGTATATGCAGATCTTTATTTTAAACAGTTTCCCTTACTACCTAGATGTGCCCTGTCCCTGCTGCCCCTCAAGTTCACCAACATGGACTTCCTGCCTGAAAGGTTTTTAAGGACCTGATTCTCAAAAGGGGGATATTCTTTGCACACTTTGTCACCTGTGTCCTTTTACTTACACTGAAATGCCTCAAGCACACCCTGGCCACCTCTGTTCCCTGCTCCCATCCCTACAAGCCCCAAAGCCATTGGTTGTCTAAAGTCCATTTTGTCCACTCAACATCTTCAATGAAATCTCTCTGTAATCTCTCCTCCATCCCATTTATCTGTGTTTATCTTACCACATCCTGTTTCTCTTTCATCCCCTCTCCCCAGAGAATTTTAAACTTCTTGATAACAAGAGCCATACCTGATTAATTATCATCTAGAAAAAGGTGATCAATAGTGGAACCTATCGCCAATAAGGACACGCCAGGCAAAAAGCAAGGAAGAACGGCGAGGACCTTAAACAAACTGTGACCTGGGGAAGGAAGCCCTCCCTGCCCAGCTAAGAACTCACTAAACCGGAAACATCCAGGAACAATCTCTCTGTTGATAAGGCCCTCAGCAATCAGTTTCTCAGCGTTATTCTGCACTTGGGGAGAACACAGATCAAAGGTGTTAAGCTACTTTACCCAATGTCATAGACCCCTGGGCTTCCAGCAGAAGCCAGCAGCCATGCCCATAAACTATGTGCCTTTCTAAAAGTTAAAGTGCCTTCCC
>NW_027551569.1:9363829-9452356 GCF_008692635.1 Crocuta crocuta
CCCAAAAAAAAAAAAAAAAAAAAAAAAATTCTAAAGTATAATCAATAAATTTATTATTTGTGAATGCATCCTTTCTATTTTCACCAGCTGCTGAATCAGTCTTTGTTTTAGGATGTATGGTCAGCAAAATAATATAATGGCATCTTCCTGCTTGGTTTGGAATCTGAACACAGCAGCACTTACATAGTGGCTTAAGAGAAAAAGACATTGGACATTTTTTTTAAAGTTGTCTTTCTTCTAGAGAGGTCACAAACATAACAAACAAAGCCAGCTCAAACAAGTGTCATGCTTGGATTGAGCAATGTACATCGATATAAAATTTTTCTAATTAAAATTAGTTGCTAATGATTAAAAATGGAGGGCAACAAATGGGCTTTCTGAGAAGCACATACACTTTGCTTTAACATGGTCCTCACCTGTCCCTAATGCTTCCCAACCCTGGGGTTCAGGATCATTCATCCTCATACATGGGTGGTTTATTTTGTTTTTAGCAAAAACTCTGGTACCCACGAATTTGGTACCCATGTTTCTATCAAAAATGGGTCAGAGGGCCCCATGTTTTAAGAACATGGGTTCTTACTCTAAAGCAAACAATAATTGCTTTACTAACCCATTATCAATACCTCCACCTGCAAAGCTTGCTGCTGTCCTTCTCTTCGCCTCTGAAATTTCTACCATTTTCTCAAAGCCGGTCTCTGCCAGGTCTGATCATACCATGTCCTCTCTCCACACTGAACCGTACTTACTGGCTTTGTCATCTATTTGCTACCTAATCTGACTTATAAAAAACTCCATGCATTCTTCCCTAAGCTGTCATTGAACATCCTTCATTGTTAATTTTCTATTTATTTCTAGTATCTCTCCAAGACAACTGAAGGGATCTCAAGGGTAGGGTCTCTGTCTATCCCCCACTTTGTGATATATCAGAGAGACTTGAGACGTTGTGGTCAGATCAGATTTAAATCTAAATCCCTCAGTTTCTCTCTACTCAATAACTACCTGGCATACAGCTCATGGCTAAACCTCTTCTTCAGCCTTAGTCTTCTCATCTATAAAATGGGAGTAATAACACCTAATTCTTTTTAAAAGGCTGTGATCTCCAAAAAAGCTTTACAAGTGCTGAATAATATCTGTTCACTCTTTTGTGACAGATCTCCAGCTTTGTAGGCTTGGCAACTGTTGATTTAGGAAACAAACAAGTGCTTTCTCAAGCACTGACTATGTGTGTGGCCTTGTGCTGGGTAAAGGATAAAATCATGGTTAAAAACAAACAAACAGGGATACCTGGGTGGCTCAGTCGGTTAAGCGGTTAAGCATTGGGCTCTTTATCTCAGCTCAGAGCATGATCTCACGGTTTGTGAGATCAAGCCTTGCATCGGGCTCTACACTGACAGCACAGAGCCTGCTTGGAAGTCTCTCTCTCCCTCTCTTTCTGCCCCTCCTCCACTCATTCTCTAAATAAATAAATAAATAAATAAATAAATAAATACTTTTAAAAAGTCTTATCAGACCTTATCAGCACTAGGTCCTCCTCCCTCCCATTTTCAGCCACCGGAGCTGCCACTCTACAAGCCAGTAACTCAGCAAACCTTCACCGAACTCCTAGCCCACCAAACACTATAAGAGATCCCAGAAGTACAGAGAAAACCACAAAACAGCCTTGCTTGGAGTATCGGTCACAATCCGGCATAAGAGACAGACAGCCATGTAGCAGCAAGATCAGATCTCTTTTTCACTTCTCTTCTAGCTAATGAGTAATGGCCTTTAGGCTCAAGGAAATAGACACATCTTTGGCTACTGCAGAGGAAGATCCCTCCCACCCCACCATCTCCACCTAGCATCTGGGCCACCTGTTTTCTACGAACCTTCTCAAATCCACTCTTAGAACTCTGGAGCACAATTCACCAAGGGACTTGGGAGTCCCTCAAATGCTATGCCGATACAGGCAAATCCTCAGGAACAGAAGAAGGGGAAACCATTGCCCTGAAATACTTCCCAAAAGACTTCACTTAGGAGGAGGTCATTGAGAGGACATGACCACCGGATGACCCAGGAGGAGGATCTGGGCAGAGGCTCCTCATCTCCTCTCCTGTCCTTGGAATGTCTACTCTGCCCACCGTTCCCAAAGTGGGAGCTACCTGCAAAGGCATAACCCTGGGAGAAGAAGGTGCTATTGAGCTCCATCTGGATTAAATACATACCTGAGCACCATTAAGGCTGCTATAAAACCCCTAAGATTCTGGCAGGTGATACAATATGGAGATTTTTTTATTTTGAGAGAAAGAGAGAGTGCAAGTAGGGGAGGGGCAGAGAGGAAAGGAGAGAGAGAATCCCAAGCAGGCTCTGCTGTGAGATCATGACCTGAGCTGAAATTAAGAGTGAACCCTGCATAGCTTAACGGACTGAGCCACCCAGCTACCCCATGGAGAGATCTATTTATCTTGCAGCTGCTCAGGACTAGCTCCTATGTCAGTTTCCTTGCTAATTCACACTGCCACCCACCAATCGGGAGTGACCACTTTCCAGGGTCTCTTTGTCCTCCTGCACCCAGGTAGGTTTCAGATGACTGGGAAACTTTCAGGGCTGCAAACCAAAAACTCATAATCAAAATTATTAGAAAATAGACAATTGGTGTAACAGGGTCCACCTTCTTGGGTCACCGTGCCTCCTCTGTGCAGCATGCTAGGCAAGTTCTCATTTTCTCCCCTGCTACTCATACTCAAGGGGCGTTCTGTTATTCCCGTTTTACGGATGAGGAAATTGAGGTTTCAGAAACACAATCTAGGAGGTTTTAAATTACCTGTTGTACTACTGTAAGCCACCGGTCACGGTCACACGTGGGTCTCTGTTGGGGCTCTGGGCTGGCCAGGCCTCAGGGACTGCAATACAGGTGCCTGAGGCACTTCAGAGTGAGGGTGGCCACCCTAGTTCCTCCTCAAGCAGGCTGGGGCACAGCTCACCTCCAGAGCTTTGCTAGAGGCGTGCATCACCCCAGGCAAGAAAACAGCTTCCTGTGTAGGGCAGATCCTAGGGCTAAGAGAACTCTACCCTGCAGAAACTTAACAGGTTGGCGGTTTCCAATAGTTACAAATTCAAATAGTTACATTTTAAGTTTCCATCCATAAAAATGGAGGGTTTCCTGCACCCTATGTTTCTAACACCTGAGTAGAAGGATTGATTTTCTAGTCACAAAGTAGCCACACAAGGGTGACCAGGAGTTGTAACTGGGGTGTTTCAGCTCCCTGGGAGCTCCTGGCCTGTCCAATGCATTCACTCAGGGTCCACAGAGGAAGGTGGTAAAGAACACCCTTTCCTGTCAGGCAGGCCTGGATCTGATTTCTGGTGCTGCCACTCATCAGTTTTGTGGGCTTAGGCAGGTTAATGTTTTCTCCAAGCTTAGGTCCCCATTTTGCGATGTTCTAATGAGCACTGTACTACNCACACTGTGTGGAATATATATGTGGTAGACAACGAATTGTCTCCAATAGGTCTCCGGAAGGCAACACTAAAGCACTCATAAGCATCCAAAAACATGTTGCAGTTTGTACCATTTCCAGCAGATACTCTGAGCTGTTATTTAAGGTAACTCATTAGGTTTACTGTTCATGTAACTACCTACTTGTAAGCACTTACAGTTTGAAGAACTGGGTTTCATGACTGATTATTACTCTTACTGCAGATATAATGGTTCCAAATTCTGGATGATTATCTCTCTTGTCTTGACTCCTGGAGAAAGTTTTCCCCCATGGAGAAAACCAATGCTTCCTGAGAACCTCCTGGCTGGGCACCTGGCAGATGGAGAAGAAAACAGGGCAGGGATTCTGCCCAGAAGGAGCACAGCATCTAGTTCTGGGTGTGGTCTCCACACAGGTGCTGGCAGCAGCATCTGGGCACTTGCTACAGATGTCGATTCTCAGGCCCCACCCCAGACCCACCCACTACATCAGAAACTCTGGGGTTGACTCCCTAGCCACCTGTGTGAAAAGGACCTCTTCAAACAGCTATCATCCTCATCGCAGGTCAGAACAAATATGTTAGTTTATTAACTAAATCTAAAAGTTGCATTTATCNACACAAGGCCAATGTTCTATTTCTTTTTTGATGCTTTACTCCCTAAATCTTATGTGGAGTCCCAAGTATTACCAACCCAAAGTAAGAACATTCATTTTTCAAAGAAAATGGAAAAACAGAGGAACTACTCTCTTTGAAAACAAGAACCACTAACAAAAATTTAAATCTCACCTATCAAAATCATCTAATAAGCTGGCAGTAATTTACTAAACTGTTAGCATATGCAAGTTCCATTTACAAGATTTGAGAATTTGGGAGGCTGGAGGAGAGAAGTATAAAAATACAATGAATAGGGGGCACCTGTGTGGCTCAGTTGGTTGGGTATCCCAATTCCTGATTTTTGCTCAGGTCATGATCCCAAGGTCATGGGATAAAGCCCCATGTTGGGCTCCATGCTGAGCACATAGCCTACTTAAGATTCTCTCTCACTCTGGGGCACCTGGGTGGCTCAGTCAGTTTAAACATTCAACTCCAGCTTAAGTCATGATCTCATGATTCATGGGTTCAAGCTCTGCATTGGGCTCTGTGCTGACAGTGCAGAGCTTGGAGCCTGCTTCAGGTTCTGTGTCGTCTTCTCTCTGCCCCTCCCCTCTTTGTGCCCTGCCTCTCTCTTTCTCTTTCTTTCTCTCTCTCAAAAATAAACATTAAAAAAGTTTTTTAAAAAAGATTCTCACTCTGCCCTCCCCCCCAACGCAATCGCTCACTCACTCTAAAATTAAAATTTTTTAAATTAAAAGTTTAAAAAAATACAAATGTCATCAGAATAAAATCTGGAGAAATATACAGCATGCAGAAATATCAACTGTGGTTTACCGTCTGTGGGAGAATTACAAATCTTTCTTCTTTGTATTTTCCTGAATTTTTCTCAATAGCTATATATTACTTTGGTAATCAAGGAAGAAAAGTAAAACTTATCTTTGAAATGTTACCTCCAAATCACTCAACATGAAGCTTTTATTTTGTAATTCCATTTCTCTCCATACAGCAGGATACTGTGTGTGTAGTAATTATTTATATCATGCCATATGTTACAATGAAGAGGAAATTCAGGAAATATATTCCTTCTAGCTGGCAGTGAAAATGAAGAGGTTAAATGCTTTCCTAAATTCAAAGCACTACGAATTAAGCCAACTGTGAAGCTAAAGGAAACATTTATCGAAATCTCTAAGAGCATCCCTTTAGAAAAACGTTAATGTGACACATAGCTCCTTACTCATATCAGCCTGACGTTTAACCCTGAGCACAAAACAGAATGTTCAGCAATTCGAGTTCAGGGGATAAAATTCATGAGAGAATATCAGAGAAATAAGAAACAGAAGGATCCTACTTTCACATAAAATTCTGTCCCCGTGGACAAAAAGACATCCAAAATTACTGCCAAATCGCATGTCCCCAATACCCTTTAATTTTTTTTCTTTCTCAAGAAATGTTTGCTCATTTAAAAAATATCTGTTGGTTACTTTTAATCAGTGAATCATAAAAAAAGGTAAATAAGGATTGTCTCATTTAAAAAGACATTTCTGCCGCAAAAGCAATGCTGTGATGTTTCACTTGATAAGACAAATTTATCACTTGAAGACAAACTAGCACTGTTTTACTGAAACTCTCGGCAAAATAAATTCACTGAGTGTTAATTAAAGTCTCTTAAAGGAGACAGGGAAGTAAAGTTAACCAATGTGATAGCAATGGAAAAGGAAATACTGGGGTGCCTGGGTAGTTCAGTTGGTAAAGCATCCAACTTTGGCTCAGGTCATGATCTCACGGTTTGTGGGTTCGAGCCCTGCGTCAGGCTCTGTGCTGACAGTGTGGAGCTTGGAGACTGCTTGGATTCTGTGTCTCCTTCTCTCTCTGCCCCTCCCCTGCCCTTTCTCTCTCTCTCTCTCTCTCAAAAATAAACAAACATTAAAAAATTAAAAAAGCAAAAAAGGAAATCCTAGTGGCCACCTTTTCTACCAAAATACCCACAAAAGCTGATATTTCTAGAATTTACAGATGCTTTCAGGAAAGAATGAGTTATGGAGGGGGGAGGGAATACATACATATTATATATATAATACCTCAACATTTATAGTATCTAAGATCACCATACTTATGCAACAATTTGGCTTGACAGTAGTATCAGGGAACTCAGAAAGAACTTCTTATCTTGGATTTGCCTGTTTAGCACACAAGCTTGCACTTACAGAAGTGCATCTCCAAAGTGCCTCCAATGTCCCTCAGTCCTCTGCTTGCTTTCTTTGACAGAGCGGTCTCAGCCATTGCAAAATTAATAAATTCATAAGAGTAAGAACAAATAATGTAAAGAGGGTACAACTCACAGAAAGTTTCTCCAATCCCCGGGTCCCACTCCCTATAATTACCCATCTGCCTATGGAAAGTGATCTATAGAAGACTTGCTGTTAACATATGAAGCTAAACCTAATAGTGTCCCTTCACACACTTTTTGATAGAATGTACACAAACTTGGGGCTCCGTCTGAAACTCCATTCGGACACTTAGAAGCCTGGTTCTCAGTCTTCCATCTCTCATCTCCTTCTGGTGAGAAAAGGGTCCATTGCTGGGCTTTGTCTAATACTGCTTATTTTTGCAGTTTTACTTTGGGGCTGCTAAAAGGTATTGATTAGAAACTACCTGCAGATCCAGCTTCTAAGCATTGATAAATGCCGAGGGAACAATCCCAAAGCAACAACAAGCCCCAAAATACCTTCAGTTTGTAACACAGAAATGCCACTCCTCCCAACAAGAAAGGAATCACGTTCCTACTCCATCAAATTAAAAAACATAATAAAATACAGCATCTTTCATTCTGAACAAAATTAAATTTTCTGGGTCACTTTTTTCTGTCTCGCCGGGCCACGTTTACAGCCTGACGGTGACGGTCAACACGATCTCTTCACGCAAACAGTTCAGTGGTCGCCCTCTGAGAGCGAATACCTACCGTTTTCTTTCCGGCCGCGGTTCCCAAAGAACAGACANCTGCTTCTGGGGTAAAGGTGCCCCACCTGCGATCACAACATCGGAAGACTGGAAGTGCCCAAGTACCTAGGAGCACGTACCCTCTGCTCGCTGGACCCGGTCAGTGAGCGCTTCGCACCCAGAAACCCAGGAACATGATTTATATGCAGACCTGCACCCATCCCACACAAGTCCGCACGCCAGCTTGCCTAACCACTTATGTAAGCTCGTGCCTCTACAGTCCCAAACTGCACACACACACACACACACACAGCCCGACACCTGTCACGCATCTGAAATGGACAGCATCCACACCCAGGAGATGAAATGAAATCAACACATACGAATGGGGGGGGGGGTCTCACATTTTAAAACCTCTTTTCCCCCAATTGCTTCTTGCCCGTTTTTGTCACAACTACAATTACCTTAGCAACCAAAGAATTGCACTGACTCCCCCTCCGGCTTCTGAATTTCTCCTAAAGCCAAGCTTGCGCCNCTCTCGGCTCACCTGTTCCTAGCTCCTCAGAAGGTGCAGGCTGTGATTTGCCCGAGGAAGAGAAAGCCTAGAAATTCCTGGCACTTTGTCTGCCGCCGAGAAACCTGGCAGACTGGCTCAGCGATGCGGAGGCTCCTTCTGTCAATCCCGAGAGCTGGCCGCGTCTGGAAACTTCAGCGGCGTCAGGGGTTGTCTTAGGGATTCCTGGTCCGGAGTGGTTTGCCCGGTAGCTTTCAATCTCTCGCTGACGTGGAGCTGGCGCCCTCTAAATTAAAATGGGCCACAGCGATCGTCAGGGATATTATTGACTAACCTCGTCATTTTTATCGATTCAGCATTCACACCACATGCTGTATTTGGAGTATTTTATGATCATTCGTAGCTGGAACGCCAGGAAAGAATTTTCAAGAGAAATTAACTCTGCAAATATTCTTGGGGAAAAGAAAAAGGTTGAAGAAAGAAAATGAGAAAGGGTAACTTGAACTGAAGACATTCTTTAATGAGGGGTCTTTGAAATTTGATATTTGGTTAAAAGCTCAGGAAACGGCAGGTGAATATAGAACTACAGTGTTGGCGCTGGATGGTCACCATGGGAGTGGTGTGCAATATCAATGTACTATTATCAAGAATGAACTCAAGGTTTATTCTTGAATTGTATAGTGTGACTGGGAAAACAAAAACTTGCAATAAAATATCTATAAAGATGTTTGGATGACCTGTCTTCATCCGCGTGAGTCCAGAGATTGAAATTTTAAAGTTTCCTTCCCAAAGTATACCTCCTTTCCCACCATTCTATATTGACGAATGGACATATTCATTCTTTCATCCAATTAACAATAATTAGCACCTACCCTGATATAGACCCTCTGCTAAGCACTAGAGATTGATGATATAACAGTCCCAGCTCTCAGACCCTTCTACTTAATGGGGACGTACCCAAGCGGATATATGTATTACCTTGGGCTGAGT
This sequence comes from Crocuta crocuta, assembly GCF_008692635.1. Classification (NCBI taxonomy): domain Eukaryota; kingdom Metazoa; phylum Chordata; class Mammalia; order Carnivora; family Hyaenidae; genus Crocuta; species Crocuta crocuta. The sequence goes on from NW_027551569.1 coordinate 9,372,321, forward strand.
CACGAAAGTGACCAAAACCTAGAAGAAAACCTACAGCCAAAGGAAACCTCGCTTAACCTAATGAGTAAAATATAATTTCAATAGAGGCCCCAGTTATTTCATTTCTTAAAATATGAAACTTTTCTGTGCCCAAGTTTACTTGGCATAAGCATCCTAGTGGAGCTGTTTGGCCCACATAGAGAATAGGCTCCTTACTGAGAGATGGGTGGTGAGTAGGGGCTCTTGTTTTTTGGGGAGCTCTGCAGTTCTGAGATCAACAGATTCTTGAGGGGCAGGCATGAGGAAACCACCATCTGGAAGTATAAGCAGTAAGCTCCAGGTGCATCTGAAGAAAGGTCTTACTGTGTACTTCCCTTGATACAGTAGCATCAAAAATAACAAAATACTTAGGAATAAACTTAACCAAGGAGATGAAAGATCCATACACTGACAATTACAAGACATTGATGAAAGAAAGTGAAGAAGACAAAAATAAATGGAAAGATATCCCACATTCATGGATTAGAAGAATTAATATTGTTAAAGTATCTATATTACCCAACGCTATTTACAGATTCAACATAATCTGTGTCAAAAATACAATGGCATGTTTTATACAAACAGGAAAAGAAATCCTCAACTGTATATGGTGCCAACAAAAGACCCTAAATAGCCATAACAGTCTAGAGCAAGAAAAGAAAAGCTAAAAGCATGACACTACCTGATTTCAAATTTCAAACTATATTACAAAGCTATAGTAATCGAAACTGTATGGTATTAGTATAAAAATAGGCACATAGACCAATGGAGAGCCCAGAAATAAACCCACACATAAACAGTTGATGAATATTTGACAAGGGAGCCAAGAATTAACTGATGTTAGGAAAATTGGATATTCACACGCAAAAGAATGAAACTCGACCCCTATCTTACACAACTCACAAAAATTAACTCCAAATGGGTTAAAGACTTAAATGTAAGACCCACAACTGTAAAACTACTAGAAGAAAACAGAAAAAAATCTCTTTGACATTGATCTTGGCAACAATTTTTTGGATATGATTCCAAAAACACAAGCAACAAAAGTAAAAATAAACAAGTGTGACTACATCAAACTAAATAGCTTCCGCACAGCAAAGGGAACAGTCAGCAAATTGAAAAGGCAACTTACAGAATGGGAGAAAATATTTTCAAGCCATCTATCTGATAAGGAGTTAATACCTGATAAGAAGTATAAGAATTCATGCAACTCAATAGAAAAACAAAAACAGGTTAAAAAATGGGTGAGGAAATTGAATAGGCTTTTTTCTGAAGAAGACATACAGAGGGCCAACAGGTACTTGAAGAAATGCTGAGTATCACTAATCGTTAAGGAAATGCAAATTAAAACCACAATGAGATATCACTTCACACCTATTAGAATGGCTATTTTTCAAAGGGAATGTAAATTTACATATATTATACTATATATTTTTATAATATATATAATTATAATTTTAATGTAACATACATTTATATTATAAATGTATATAATGATAAAAATAATTAACTTCATAGANAATAAATAAATAAATAAAGATGGTATGAAATGATTTCTAATTTACACGGATGAAAAGATAGAAAAATATATCAATATCTACATATATGTGTTGATATGTTTCCTAGTTCTGTCCACTGAGAGAATCTAAATGCAATAGTACCCTAGTAGCCATGAACCCACCTAATACTCAGACTTTGTTTTTTGTTTTTGTTTATTTTTGTGAAAGAGAAACAGAGCCTGAGTGGGGGAGGGGCAGAGAGAGAGCGGGAGACACAGAATCTACGCTGTCGGTGCAGAGCCCATTGGGAGGCTCAAACCCATGAACCGTGAGATCATGACCTGAGCTGAAGTCGGATGTTTAACTGACTGAGCCACCCAAGCTCCCCTCAGACTTTGGTTTTTAAATACCATTCTTCACCAAAAGGAACTATGACTCCATGGTGTAGTGGGCAAAACCAGAATAATTTGTTGTGCAAGGAAAATGAGAAGGTATTTAAAGAGTTATGGAGATATGTCAAAAGAATATAGAAGCTAAAGGGGTCTCCACTGGCCAAATCTAAGACAATTTAAGCATCAAAATAAATAATGACAGCAGCAAGTTGTTACCTTCAAGTAAAATAGAAATCAATGAATCCGTACTGATAGAAAGAAATAAGGAGAAAGGAAAGCTCTACTAGTAGAATACAACTAACTAATAGGAGAAAGAAAGATAGAATGTAAGAAATCACCATTTTACAACCATCATTATGATTGATACAAGCCAAAATCATCAATGGATGCTAAAATTTGTAACTAAAAGTTTGATGAGAAATGAGATACAGAGTCTCAAAGTATGTCCCTAAAAATAGTCATTAATTCTCATCAACATACTATTAATTATTAATTAACAAGTACAGCATGCTTACTAATTAACATTACAGCTGTAATACTTGGGAAATACCATCTTAATCAACTGGCAAAAAATTAACATAAATAAAAACCAGTAATGGAAAAATCCAACCTCATGTTGCCTCCTGGTAGAATAGTGAGAAGAACACAGCACTACTTCTTTTGCATGAATATAAAAGTCATGAGGAAACATAAGACAAATGCAAACTGAGAGAAATTCAAGTAACTGGCATGTATCCTTCAAAAATGTGAAGGCTATGAAAGTAAAGATTGTTGTAGATTAAAAGTCATGAAAGAGACATGACAACTAAATGCAACAGGTGATCTTTAATGGGACCAAGACCTGTAAATGACAATAATGGCATCATTGGTGAAATTTCAGTGGATTTTATTAGATTCCATTGGATCAATGTTATTTTCCTGATGTGAGATTGCACTGTGGTTATTTAGGAATTTCTTTGCTTGCAGAAAATACACACTGATGTATGACAGGGTAAGAAGGCATCATATCTGCAACTTACTCTCAGAAGATTCAGAAGTGTTAACAACTTGAAGAATGTAAGGCAGTTCTTGGAACTATTTTTTGCAACTTCTTTTGTAATCTAAAATGACGTAAGATAAAAGTTTTAAAAACATAGCAAGGTATAATTGCTCTCCTTAGCAAAAAGCAAAAACAAAAAAATAAAATAACAGAACATCCTCTGCACTTTGGAAAGTGTTCACTGTGGGTTTTAAGAATCAGCACACTGGTAGCTGTACTGACTATGATTTGCTCTACTATTTTGTGAATACATCCGATGATGTGATATAGCACAACATTTCATTCATTCACTCTGCAATTACTTATTAAGCCATGCTGTGTACAAGAATCTTTCCTAAAACTCTCTAAAGTATAAAATGAAATACATTTATAGGAAAACTCCTAAATCTTTTGATTATCTCATTACCTAGGGAGGAGTTGCAGGGAAGTATGTAATAGAATTGATCCTGGTGTAGCTCTCAAACTGGGTGACAAATTGAACAGACTGAAAACAAGTTGGCAATTTAGTTGCGATGACTACACTGGCAGGCAAAGGTGGGAAAATATGGTTGGTTGGTGACAGTGCATTTGGTGCATGTGTGCATGGCAATGAATTTGCAGAAGAAATGGGACTTTTCAATCGTATGGAAATAGAATATGTGGCACTTGACAACTGATGATACTTTCCCTCAGACTCCCACATTTTCTTTTCCTCACCCTTAATGTAGTCTTTTCTCTTCCTGAGAATTAAGGAATTCTTTGCACTAAAGAATTACTTTGCACTTTGACAATAAAAGGAAAAGAGATTCTGGATAAATTTTGCCACTTGTTAAATCATGAGAGAAAATTAATTTCCTGGTTAGTTATTTTAGAAAAGGGTCTTTCTCAGGGGGTAGATGGAAGGCCACTGTATCCGTATTGCCTGGGGCATTTATGGAAACTCAGTGACAAAGATTCTTGAACTCCACCTCAGACCTTGGTTGAAATTTCTAGTGATGGGACCAGGGAATCTGCTTTTGAACAAAAACTTGCATTGGGGTGCAAATTGTCCTCTGTAAATGGAGGGCAAGGAGACTAAGAGACAGCCATTCCAGATTGTTAGGTGACGATTTTAATAAGCAAGAAACCTCACATACAAGGCTTATCTTGAGCAGCCAAAAGATGAGTAGATCTCCACACCTACCTGCCAGAATCTTAAAGTTCATGTTGAGGACTCAACAAGGTCCAGTCCACAGATCCAGTCCAGATGGTCTCAACAACACATTACTCTCCCAAAGCTGCATCCTTGAAATAGCTCCTAGTGCCGGAACAGTGGGCAGAATGTACATTCCAAGCCCAGGTGAGGGGAGGAGAAGCCTCCAGTTGCCCAGATCCAGCTCAAGGGTCAGCCAGTGGTCATGTCTTCTCAAGTACCTCCTCCGACAGATTGTGATGGCCCCACAGCCTGTGGGATGCTTCTGTCATAGAATGCCCAGCATTTTTGTTACTACTAATTGCATAATCTCTTTCTCAGCAGAAGGCCATGGCAGGCAATTCACGATGACAGTTTAGCACTTAATCTGCGGTTTTAAAATTTGTGTATCTGGGGTTGGATGTGTTTATGTCATGATGCTACAATGGTAATGTCTGAAATGCAGAAGTAGTCTTAGGTCAGAATGGAATGCATATTTATTTACAAAGGCCCTGTGCTTAATAATCGGGATGCAGGGAGGTATATATATATATATAATCAATACAGATGGGAGAAAATGTACATCAACGACAAGTTTTTAAAAACCTATAACAGCCCCCAAAGAAACCATGGGATTCTGTCCACACCAATTGTTTGGACCAAGCTCCCTCATCAGATTACCTCATAGATACCATTTCAGACCCCGCCATCCAGAGGTTGTGGTCAGAATTGTCACAGAATAGGCTGCTGCTCGTGTGATCTGACTTGAAATGTTGGACAGGTCCCCTCAACCAAAAATACCTCTTCTTCACCCTTTCCCCCAACCCCCTGCTGCTGGGTGCTGGGATTCCCACAGTTTATCAAATTCAGTTACAGGCCTGTTTGTTTAGGTAAATGGTAAGGGAGGTAGTTCAACAAGAAGGATCCTTCACTGAGGCAAAATCTGTCAGTTACAAACTCTGTCAAAAGTCCCAGTACCTAAGACCACAGGTAGCCCCAAGAAGCAAGATCATTGAAATTGAACACATGGCAACCTCTGTAAAACATAGCAAAGCTCTCTTCTTAAGGAGAATCACATTTTAATCCAAAGGCCTTTTGCAGGTGCTCAAGAAACAGAAGTCAGTTCAAAGGGTATTCTCGGCCCTCTTCAGAACCTTGTGTTTGCCAACTTCTCACTGACATTCTAAAGAACATAGAAATGAACTTTGGGCCATTTGCCCAAACCAAAGCCTGGACAGATGGCCCTGTGTCTCAAGATAACAGAACTGTATCCTCTGCTCAAAATGAATTTTCCTGCAATAAGTTTTGTCCCTTTTCCTGCCATCACCAAAGACCCAGCAGTTTTCTCTTTAATCTGTAGAACATTGTCATCACCCCCCAAAAGTTCCTTCTTTCTCTTTTGTGTCCAGTCACCTCCCTCCACCTCCACTAGGTAACCATTGGTCTGTTTTCTATCCCTATGGTTTTGTCTTTTCCATAATGTCATAGAAACAAAATCATACAGTACACAGCCGTCCTGTGTCAGGCTCTGGTCATGCCTTTGAGATCCATCCATGATGATGCATGTAGCAACCGTCCATTCATTTCTATTGCCAAGTAGTGTTTTCATTATATGGATATACCACATTTTGTTTATCCATACCAGCTGTTCTTTTTTTTTTTTTAATGTTTTATTTATTTCTAGGAGAGAGAGAGAGAGAGAGAGAGACAGCGTGAGCAGGGGAGGGTCAGAGAGAGAAGGAGTCACAGACTGAAACAGGCTCCAGGCTCTGAGCTGGCCGTCAGCACAGAGCCCAACGCAGGGCTTGAACCCACAAACCGCGAGATCATGACCTAAGCGAAAGTCGGACGCTTAACCGACTAAGTCACCCAGGTGCCCCATACCAGCTGTTCTTTTGATAAGTATTACGCTTCTGATAGCTATTCTCCCAGGAGGCCACGACCCTTTTGAACTTTACTGATATACAGAACATACAAATAGACTCTGTAACAGACACCGTTGTCTACCAAACCCATTCCCTACATCATACCCATTCTTGACCCCTCTCTACTCTTTTCTCCTTCTTTGCTGGCTTCCCCACCCTCTTCTAGCGGCTATGACTAAGAGGACCTAGTACCACTCCCACCAGAGTGGATCTTCATTAGACAAAACTACTCATGGTAGTTCCATTTCTGTGGTCATGTTGTAGAGTTATTTGGATAACCAATGAGACATGATGGATAATCTTCCAGGGGTTCCTGCAGTACTTTGGGGGAGCAGGGCTACAGATGTAAAATAGGTGGAGTTTAGGGGCACGTGTGTGGCTCAGTTAAGGAACTGACTCTTGATTTCTGATCATGGGTGAGGTCATGATCTCACAGTTAGTGAGTTCCAGCCCCGAGTATCAGGCCCTGTGCTGACTGAGGCAGCCTGAGCCTGCTTGGGATTTTCTGTCTTCCTCTCTCTCGGCCCCTTCCCCAGCCCCCACACATGTGTGCACTCACTCACTCTCTTTCTCTTTCTCAAAAATAAACATTTTAAAAAAATAGGTGGAATTTAAAGCCATGGAACTTTGAGAATTTCCTGTAGCAGTGAGAGTGTCTGCAAACAGCAAAACAGGTTCAAGACTGGAAGACCCCTCCAAGCAAGTGATTTGTATTAATTATATATACTCATACACATATCCTGATACAAGCTCATGGGCCTTCCCCTCCCACTGAATGAACATCACTGCTCTAGTCTTTCTTATGAGGCTTCCAGCTGGAGCACCAGGAACCAATGGATTTTTACTGGTGAGATATAAGTGTGTCCATTAGTATTTACTTGCTCGTATTTAATATACATACAAGCACATACTTAGCATTTAAAATACCCTGACCGGAAATGCTCTTCTAAGAGCGGTTGCCCCAAGTTGATCTTTTCTCCATTCACAGGAAAGAATTAGCAGAAAGGTCTCTGAGTTCTTTTCAATTAACTCAAAATGCCTTTTTATTTCTATTTCTCTCCATTCTGACCTCCTTTTCTGAGGAAGTCTCTATTTCCTCCCTCTTTCTCTGCTGTAGACCTCAGCTCCATCAAGCACACTCAACTGTACACTCAACCTTCAGCCCTCTCACCAGCCCGACCCTCAGTGGTTCGGTGTGGGGATTTGTCTTCCATCCTGACCTTCCCCCAAGCTGTTGACATTACAACTCCTCATTTACAAACAGCATGATTATTCTACTGCAAACAGACTACAAATGCAACCAAAGGTAATTCCTAAACTTTATGATCTAGATGATAATGCTGCTGCGCTCTCTTGGGTGTGGTGACCACTAGCACAGATCAGTCAGTACCTGAGTCTCCCCTTCTCCTCGGCCCTAGGGACAACAGATTGCAAAGACCTTGGTCGAAATTAACATGTCTTACGGGTTTTCCTAAACCTGGAACAATTAATTCATCCTGCACGTGCAAGGGTGGGCTGCCTGTGGAATACTTCCGGCCTTGCTACATGTTTTGAGTCCCGCTGATTCAGAAAAATATTTCTGATGTTCACTGTGCTAGTGAACAAATCCTCTGGTGTTGATGGGATATAGATAACTGAACCACGTTTAGTAAGCCCATTCCCTTATACACACGAGCTTCAGATGAGTCTCTAGAAACTCCCTAACTACTCCTAGAATTAGGCATTCCTGACTAGGATACTTCAAATATTAATTAACGGCCTGCTTATCCGTTCATTAAACTTCACTAACGCATGTATATCTTGCGGACAGGCAGGTTAAAACGCAGGTTCCTCATCCCCAAAGCTCTGTTGAGTCAGAAACCTACAATGGAGCTAAAAATCAGTAAGATATCATGCACTCTGAATTAATTCGGGTGGTTCAGATACAGCTTAGAGTTCGAGGATGCCCGCTGTAGAGAGGAAGAGGAGGGGACCTTGCCTGAACCCCTGCATGCACTTACTCTAGAAAAATCTGAACAAGCGAAGGGAAGAACTAGCCCTTGTTCTTCTCCCCTTCTGAGGCTCAGCAGTGAAGCTGAAGTTGGGAGCAACTCTCGAGGATTTATGAGCCACAGATGTCAGAATCCACTCCATATCTGGAGTTCCTCAAGCTTCTCCGGGAGCATGACCACAAAGGAAATGGGCCCTTGTCTCTTTCCTATTTACCCCAGCACTGGGGTGGGTCATGTGTAATTTGGTTAGGAACACCCTTTTTTGGGGAAAAAAAGTATTCTTTAACCAAGAAGAGGAGAAGAAATTGAATACTGTATTTTATATGTATTTAATTGTTTGTTTATTTTTGAGAGAAACAGACAGACGGACTGAAAGTGGGGGAGGGGCAGAGAGAGATGGAGACACAGAATCCAAAGCAGACTCCAGGCTCTGACCTGTCAGCACAGCCCGACGCAGGGCTTGAACTTACAACCTGTGAGATCATGACCTAACCCAAAGTCAGCCACTTAACCAACTGAGCCACGCAGGTGCCCCTAGAAATTGAATACTTTAAGTGTAACTGCCTCGAACCCAGACCTGTCCTATACATCAGGTAGGTTTCAAACAAACCTTTATCATAGTAACCCAACTCTGTTCCCACTTACCATGTATTAAATTTGCCTTTTGTTTAAATATATATCTTAAAAGGCAGTAAAATCATATTATCTCCAAGAAATAGAACAATTGACTAAAATGAAGATTAAAAACTAATCCCCAGGGAAATTAGTAGCGTGCTTGGTTTTGAGAAGATAGGTTGTTTAATAGAATTGCATACCAAGAATGAAAACTATTTTACGTAATGGAAAAAGATCGAGGTTTAAGAAAATATACACACATAAATATTTATCCTGAGAGAGTATTTATAAGTAAGAGTTTTTTTTTAACTACTATATCAAACTCAAATGGGAACACAAAATTATCTTAGGGTAAACCAGATCTCTGTTTGTGTCTTTTTCCTCGCAATTAAAAAGCAAAAGATTTCAGCAGTAAAACCCCATCCCAATAAACTATGCGTTTTCTTTCTCCTGGGAGGCCTCTAAAATCGGGCGAAATTAAGAAGGAATCTATTAGCTAATCTTTCCACAAGATCAGGGTTCAGCAACTGATTTAGTGTCGCAAATGGAAACAAGCTTGCAAATGGTGAGTGCAGCCTCATTCTTTAATTGCACTGTGTTGCTAAACACGAGACATGTTTTCCAAACGGGATAAAGTCAAGCTGAAAAATCTAAGAACCACACTATGAAAAGTTTAATGAAAGCGTTTTCCAAGCTGGCCTTCTATTAGAGAGGCTGGAATTGACCAGAAAAGACCTGCCGTTAGAAGTCCTGCGTGATAACGTTTGCAGTGAGTCTGCAATTTATGTTGCAGATGAGGAAATGGGCCCAGGGAGAAGCAAGAAGCGCTGAAAGATTACAGCTGGACCAGAACTCCATTCTCCCAGCTCCTGCCCCACTTTCTTCCTAATAGCACTTGTCAGAGTGTTTGCTGTTGTTGGATTTGTATTGCTTTTTTTTAGCTGAAGAACACTCAGAACTAACATAATAATAGAAGGAGCAGCGGGACCACATAGGAGTCTGCTGCCGAGGCCATGACTTTGTAAGGCCACAAGTCTAAACGTCTAAACCAAACTGACTCCGTGACAGGCTTTAAGTTTCCCCTCTAAACTAGAAGGCCTGAGTTTCGGCTTCCCCCGAAACAATCAGGCAGTTACACATTGCCCAAGGCAGGAGTAACCACCCTTGCAGCACCCAATCAGGAAAGGCCAGCGACCACCCTCCACATTGTTAAGGGAGAGGCCTGGAGATAGAAACTATAAATAGGACCCTGTTACCTAATGTTAAAGTTAACCTGTTAGTCGCCGAACAAGACCCTAGGCTCGCTCTGTGATTGGCTAAATGTTGTAATTGGATCCCGCCCAAAGTAATGAATACTCTAGACAATGTGTATGGTCAAACCCGCTGTCAATGATGTTGAATAATTATGATTGGATGAGTTTCCATGTCACAACTTCTGTAACTCCCCCATCTCAAACCCCATAAAAACCCTACTCTGCCCTTGTTCGAGGCTCTCAGCATGGATCCATTGCGTTGGTGAGGTCTGGGAGCCCGAGCTTAAGCCCGTAATAAAGCCCTTTGCCTTTGCATACGTGACTCGGACGCCTTGGTGGTCTTGGGATTTTGGGGAGATCGCGATCTGGGCATAACAACTTCTACTGACCACGAGGGCTCCAGGGGTCACAGGTAGAGACCACTATGGTTTTCATTTCTCCCAAATCCCTGTTCCTTGACCTTGGAGAAGTCTAATAACTCAGTACTTCTGTCCCCATTTGTAAACAGTGATGCTGAAAACCTTTCCGCTGCCAAGCTGCTATAACGTGTGCTTTCTTTTCATGCATTTTTTGAAGTTTATTTATTTAGAGACAGCACACGCCCACAAGTTGGGGAGGGGAAGAGAAGAGAGAGAGGGGACAAAGGAGGGAGAATCCCAAGCAGGGCTTGAACTCACAAACCATGACCTGAATCAAAGTCAAGGGCCGGACACTTAAATGACTGAGCCACCCAGACGCCCCTATAATGTGTACTTTCAAAAGCAGAGGCAGGCGAAGAGCGTGTGTGACATCAACCCAGCACCCTCTCTGTGATGAGGTCTGTCCCTTGGACTGTGGGACCCCGACACGGGCCAGGGGTGCTCCGACAGCACCAGGGTCTATTTGCCCACAACCCCACATCTCCACACATCAAAGCTGCAGGACAATCCGGTAAGCGTCTAAGGCCACTTGTAACACTGAACGTAGTCATGATGCCAAAAGCATTGGTAATTAGCTCTAACCTACTTGAAGTTTCATCCTGGATCCGGATGTGAAGCCTGACCCAGGGGCGACCTCCCAACCTTGACCCCCTAGCGCATTCTATTTCTGGATCTGCCGGAACCTGGGCTTTCACAACGGACAGCCTATTTTCACCATTCTCCTGCCTGGAGGGGACAACCAAACTGACATTCCTCAGTGTACTCCTCTGCACACACTCCAGGCATGGGTTCTCAATGGTACTCACCTAAAAATCAGCTAGGATGCTTGTCGAAATGCCTGTCCCCAGGCCGTGCATCTAGAGGTCCTGATTCAGTGGCTTTAGTGTGTGTCCTGAGACCCTGCATTTTAACAGTGTGGCCAGCGTGTCTCTGGTCCTCCTTCTTTGCCCCCCACTGCTGACCCAAGACACAGACCAGCCTCCCGACTGGGCCCACAGGTGCCCTCCATGGCCATTCTGCCAGGCTTACCCCAGCCTTCGACGCCTCAATTACCCAGTTCCTTCAGAGACCCCACACCACAGTGGCGCTGCGTCTAAATGTGTGTGGGCCTCTTACCAGAGAACGGTTTCCAAACTCAGGTTCAGCTGCTAGCCGCTCAAAAATCAGTACTCAAGTGGGGCACCTGGGTGGCTTAGTCGGTTAAGCGTCCGACTTTCGCTTAGGTCATGATCTCGCGGTTCGTGGGTTCGAGCCCCGCGTCGGGCTCTGTGCTGACTGCCAGCTCAGAGCCTGGAGCCTATTTCAGTCTGTGACTCCCTCTCTCTCTCCTAGAAATAAATAAAAACATTTTAAAAAAAATCAGTACTCAAGAGACAAGTGATGGTGGGAAAGGGAAGTTTGCTTTATGCAGGAAGCTGGCAACCTAGGAAGATGGCGGACTAATGCCTCAAAGACCAGCTTCCTCATCTTGGGGGGACACCAGAGGGTTTTAAAGATGAAGGCATGGGACCAGGGACAGGGAGTACATGCAGGAGAAGCAGATGCCAGGCGGTTAGTGACACCTCGTCAGGTCCCTGAACAGATCTGCCAGTATCAGTGGCAGCTGTTTTTGAATGCAGTCAGGCCTTATCTTCTGGGAAAGTTGAGTCCTTCACGCCAAGGCCAGTGGCAGGCAAATCTCAAAGAAAGTAAGTTAGTTCTGCTGCAGGCCAAAGGAGTTAGGTCAGCAAGCAAGGGGAGTTAGGTCAGCAAGCAAGGAGAGGGGAAGCTTGCAGCAAGTTAACCCTTCACACTGGAGTGCTGTTGTAGGGCTCAGCCTCGAGACTTCCTGAAACAGGGCTGTCTCCCACACCTGCGGCAATACACTTGAAATCAGGCTAATTTTCTTCCCAATGCTCAAAACACAAAGGATTCATTTCCCCCTCCTTTCTTGAGCGATAAAACTTCCTTGCCTTGAGGAAAACACAGAGGCCTATTTACTAAAACTGCCTTGAGGGTAGCATCTCCCTGGGCCATTCCATCTGCAGGGCCCTTTAGGTTGCTGCTAATGGAAAACTCAATCAAGTAAGAGATTTCTTGGCCCCTGTCACTACAAGGCCCAGAGCCCGGGGTCAGGCCTCAGGCCTGGCTTGATTCCGTTTCTTTCCATCTGCTTTTGTTTTGTTCTGTTTTGTTTTCAGTGACTCCGCTTGACCTTCCAGAGTGTGATAAGCACTGAACACACACCCACACACCGCAGAAGGAGCGAGAATGTGCCTTCTGTGACATTCTAAGCAACCAAATCTTGAGGCTCATCCTGATTGGGCTCTGTCTGTCACGTGTCTGCCCCTTAGCTAATGATAGCATTTGTGCTGACTGCCTCGATCCCACCCTAAAGCGGAGAGTGGCATCAGATTTCCCCAATAGTACAGGCTACAGGGGTGGGTGGACACTGGGTCCTATTAGGGTGGGCGACGGGAGGAATGGGGTTCTGGGTAATCTCGTAACAGTGGCCGAAACTGCTGCACCTGGGCTTACGCTTCACACAAGCGATTCTCGGGCATCTCCCTAACTAAATGCAGCAGAAACCAAGTACAAAACAAGTGTTTGGTGGTGAATCTGGAACACTGAATAAGAGTGAAGGTGCCGTGAGGGGTGACAGAAGAGCAGGACTTCATCCACCAAGTGAGGAAAGGGTTTGCCTGACACTCAACATTTCTCTCCTCTACTAACATCTCCCCCAAGTTGAATCTCCAAGTTTCCCCCAGATAAAAGTCGCTTCACATTTAATTGTTCTTATTCCTTAAGTAACATTGTATCAATTTTAAAATCTGACAGGTAGCTACTCTCAAAGGCATGGTACCTATTTTCTTTGTGAGCCTAAAGATACGCTGGAACAGGGGCGCCTGGGTGGCTTAGTCGGTTAAGCGTCCGACTTTCGCTCAGGTCATGATCNAAAATGCTGGAGTCTCTGAGCACACTTCCTTACGTTTCATTGGCCAGAGCTGGGTGGATTACATGACCACCTTCCCTGTTAAGAAAATACCTGGTGGTGGCTTCCAGCGTCTCATGGAGATACCTCTGACAGAAAGGAGGATACAGGAAGAGAAGGACATCTGGTGGGGACCCTGTCTATTTAGCCAAATCCCCCAGCCTAACTTTCTCCAACCCAAGTTCTCTGAAGGAAGAATTTCACTCTTCCAGCACAAAATGTATAATAATTTATTAGTTTAGTTCCAAATATTATGCATTTAATGAATAGCTGGATATCAAATTCTTAGGAACATCTGTGAGTTGTTCATTGTGTGATAGGCCAATAGCAGATAGAGCAGAGAAGGAAGAAGCTCTCACTTTGCTGATAAATCATTTCAAACCTCTCTTCCTGGAGGGCACCTGGGTGGCTCAGTCAGTTGAGCATCCGACTCTTGATTTCAGCTCAGGTCATGACTTTGCAGTTCATGGGATTGAGCCCCACATCAAGTTCTGCGCTGTCAGAGCAGAGCCTGCTTGGGATTCTCTCTCTCTCTCTCTCTCTCTCTCTCTCTCTCACTCGTTCTCCCCACTTTCTCTGCCCCTTCCCCATGTGCATGAGTACACACATGCACATAATCTCTCTATCAAAAATAAGTAAATTTTTTAAAAAAGACTTAAAAGATCTGTATGCTGAAAACTATAGAAAGCGTATGAAAGAATTTGAAGAAGACACAAAGAAATGGAAAAACATTCCGTGCTCATTGATTGGAAGAACAAATGTTAAAATGTCGATACTACCCGAAGCAATCTACATATTGAATGCAATCCCTATCAAAATAGCACCAGCATTCTTCACAGAGTTAGAACAGACAATCCTAAAATTTGTATGGAACCAGAAAAGACCCTGAATAGCCAAAGTAATATTAAAAAAGAAACCCAAAGCTGGAGGCATCACAATTCTGGACTTCAAGCTGTTTTACAAAGCTATAATCATCAAGACAGTATGGTACTGACACAAAAACAGACACATAGAGAAATTGAACAGAATTGAGAATGCAGAGGGGTGTCTGGGTGGCTCAGTCAGTTAAGCATCCGACTTTGGCTCAGGTCATGATCTCACAGTTCTTTTTTTTCTTTAATTTTTTTTCTATGTCTTTGTTTTATTTTGAGAGAGAGAGAGACAGAGAGTAAGCAGGGGAGGAGCAGAGAGAGAGGGAGACACAGAATCCAAAGCAGGCTCCAGGATCTGAGATGTCAGCACAGAGCCCAACATGGGGCTCAAACCCACAGACTGTGAGATCACGACCTGAGCTGAAGTCGGATGCTTAACCAATTGAGCCACCCAGGCACCCCATGATCTCAGTTCTTGAGTTTGAGCCCCGCGTTAGGCTCTGCGTTGACAGCTCAGAGCCTGGAGCCTGCTTTGGATTCTGTGTCCCCCTCTCTCCCTGCACCTCTCCCACTTGTGCTCTGTCTCTCTCTCTCAAAAATAAATAAAAACATTGAAATAAATTTTTTAAAAAGCATAGAGAACCCAGAAATGGACTCACGAATGTATGGCTTACTAACATTCGACAAAACAGGAAAGAATATCCAGTGGAAAAAAGACAGTCTCCTCAGCAAATGGTGTTGGGAAAACTGGACAGCAACATGAAGAGAATGAACCTGGACCACTTTCTTACACCGCACACAAAAATAAACTTAAAATGGATAAAAGAACTAAACGTAAGACAGGAAATCCTAGAGGAGAAAATCCTAGAGGAGAAAATAGGCAACAACCACTTTGACCTTGGCCACAGAAAATTCTTACTAGACATGTCTCTGGAGGCAAGGAAAACAAAAGCAAAAATGAACTACTGGGGCCTCATCAACATAAAAAGCTTCTGCATGGTGAAAAACCAAGCAACAAACTAAAAGGCAACTGATGGAATGGGAGAAGATATTTGCAAATGACATATCAGATAAAGGGTTAGTATCCAAAATCTATGAAGAACTTATCAGACTCAACACCCAAAAAAACAGATAATCCCATGAGGAAATGAGCAAAAGACATGAACAGACATTTTTCTAAGAAGACATCCAGGTGGCTAATAGATACATGAAAAGATGCTCCACATCACCCAGCATCAGGGAAATACACATCAAAACCACTCTGAGATACCACCTAACACCTGTCAGAATGACTAAAATTAACAACTCAAGAAACAACAGGTATTGGCGAGGCTGCAGAGTAAAGGGAACCCTTTTGCACCGCTGGTGGGAATGCACAGCGGTGCAGCCACTTTGGAAAACAGGATGGTGTTTCCTCAAAAAATTAAAAATAGAGCTGCCCTATGACCCAGCAATTATACTACAAGGTATTTATCCAAAGGATACAAAAATGCTGATTCAAAGGGTAACATGCACCCCAATGTTGATAGCAGAACTATCAACAATATTCAAATTATGGAAAGAGTCCAAATGTCCATTGACTGACAAATGGATAAAGAAGATATGGTATATATACATACAATGGAATATTACTCAGCAATTAAAAAGAGTGAAATCTTGCCATTTGCAACAGCATGGATGGAACTAGAGTGTATTATGCTAAGTGAAATAAGTCAGTCAGAGTAAGATAAATATCATGATTTCACTCATATGTGGAATTTAAGAAACGAAACAGATGAACATAGGGGAAGGAAAGGAAAAATAAGATAAAAAGAGAGAGGGAGACAAACCGTAAGAATTCTTAAATGCAGAGAACAAACTGAAAGTGGCTAGAGGGGTCTTGGGTGGAGGGATGAGCTAAATATTTGAAGGGCACTAAGGAAGGCACTTATTGGGATCAGCACTGGGTGTTATATATGTGATGAATCACTAAATTCTCCTAAAATCATTATTTTTCTAAGTTTTTTAATGTTTATTTTTGAGAAAGAGAGAGAGAGAGAGAGAGCGCAGGCAAGGAAGGGGCAGAGAGAGAGAGGGAGACACAGAATCTGACACAGGCTCCAGACTCTGAGTTGTCAGCACAGAGCCTGGCACGGGCTCGAACCCACAAACCATGAGATCATGACCTGAGCTAAAGTCAGACACTCAACCAGCTAAGCCACCCAGACACCCCATGATATAATTATTTTTTTAAAAAACTATACCTGGATTTTATTGTATCTTCACAATTTCTTATGTTGCTCTTTTTTTTCCTGCCCAATACCTAAGACCAATCCAGGGATATCTGGGATCTGGTCCAAAACATTTTCTATCAACATATATTTTATAGAAATGGTAAAGAGGGGAAGGAAAGTCATATGAATT
Organism: Crocuta crocuta; assembly: GCF_008692635.1. Classification (NCBI taxonomy): domain Eukaryota; kingdom Metazoa; phylum Chordata; class Mammalia; order Carnivora; family Hyaenidae; genus Crocuta; species Crocuta crocuta. Next base: position 9,388,868 of record NW_027551569.1, read on the forward strand.
GAGAATCTACTATATGCCAGACACTGTATGTGGTACTTGCCCTGTTTTGATTCCATTCAAGGAACAGGCGAGGTGGTCCCGGAGAAAGAATACAGGCTAGTGGTGTATCCACACACAAATCTCTTCACCAACATCCTTCTTCCTTATTCCCAAAATAGGGATAATAATAGTGTCTATCTTATGGCCAACAGACACATGAAACGATGCTCAGCATCCCTCCTCATCAGGGAAATACAAATCAAAACCACACTGAGATACCACCTCACGCCAGTCAGAGTGGCTAAAATGAGCAAATCAGAGAACTCTAGATGCTGGCGAGGATGTGGAGAAACGGGCACCCTCCTACACTGTTGGTGGGAATGTAAACTGGTACAGCCCCTCTGGAAAACAGTGTGGAGGTTCCTCAGGAAACTAACAATAGAACTCCCCTATGACCCAGCAATAGCACTGCTAGGAATTTACCCAAGGGATACAGAAATGCTGATGCATAGGAGCACATGTACCCCAATGTTCATAGCAGCACTCTCCACAATAGCTAAAACATGGAAAGAGCCTAAGTGTCCATCAACAGATGAATGGATCAAGAAGATGTGGTTTATCTATACCATGGAATACTACATGGCAATGAGAAACAATGAAATCTGGCCATGTGTAGCAACATGGATGGACCTTGAGGGTGCTATGCTGAGCGAAATAAGTCAGGCAGAGAAGGACAAATGTCATATGTTTGCACGTATAGGAGGATTAGGAGGAACTTGACGGAGGAACAAGGGGGAGAAGAAGGGCGGAAATGGTGGGGGAAAGGGAGAGAGGCAAACCATGAGAGACTCTTGAATGCTGACAAAAACTGAGGACTGATGGATGTGGGGGGGAGGGGGGATGGGCATGGAGGAGGACACTTGTGGGGATGAGCACTGAGTGTTATGTGGAAACTAATTTGACAATAAACTATTTGTAAAAAAAAAAAAATAGTGTCTATCTTATAGCATTGCTACAAAAACTAAATGAGACCATCCAAGCACAGAGTTTAGCAGGTAGTAAGTGTACCAAGAATGATTCATATCCCTGTGACGTTGGTATCATAACCTCCAGTGGCACACTGTATCTGGGGGGTCATGAGAACCGATTTTTTAGACTGGCAGGAATTTTGCAAGCTAGCCGCGAAATGGTTGTTAGCTTGACTGCAAATATTTACTCCACAGGAATCAGCAATGCTACAGAGCAGAGCTTTTCTTTTTCCTGGTGAGCCAGTTGTAGAACATGTACAGCACACCACTGACTAGTTCCATTCGATAGATGAGATTCAGAAAGGTTAAGTAACTTCCCTAAAGCTACACAGCATGCAAAGGGCAGAAATGGGATATAAACTCAGTTATCTATCACTTCAAAACTGACCTGTTTCTCCTCTTCTGCAAGTAAATGTAAAATATTGTACAATGTTCACAACCAATCATTCTTTCATTTAGCAGCTACTAACTGAGGGCACATGTATGTGCAGAGCATTATTCTAGGAACTGCAGGGTCTACATACATACACAACCCTCAAAGGGTACCCATCATCACATTACAATTAAACCTCTAGACCCTTTTAGTTCAATCCACTTGTTGGCCACTGCGCTGGAGAAGTGTCACCACCCAAGGACTCACTCTGTTCAACAATTGGATGAAAGGCTGGTGAGCTGTCTTGGAGTGGGCTCTTCCCCCCCACCCCCCACCATGCAGCCCCATTGCAGGGAGAATCTCCTTCTACCTTCCAGATATGTCCAGGTCCAAGTGTAGGCAGATCATTAAAAAACACCTGCTTACCAGGGCACCTGGGTTAAGCTTCCAACTTCGACTCAGGTCGTGATATTGCAGTTCGTGAGTTTGAGCCCCATGTCAGACTCTGTGCTGACAGCTTCAGAGCCTGGAGCCTGCTTCAGATTCTGTCTCCCTCTCTCTGCCCCTCCCCCACTTGTGCTTTGTCTCTGAGTCTCAAAAAAAAAATATTTTGTTTTAAATAAAAAACCCTGCTTATCATATGTTAAGATATGACCCTCTCCTTGGACTTTCTGCATTTCCAGAGAATAATCTTCATGAGAAAAAAGCCCATGTGATGAGGCAAACTGGTTGCAAAATTACCCGCAGGCCATCACAAACTATGTAGTTATTTCCCTTCCTTTCTGTTTCTCCACCCAAATGGAGCATGACTTTTGATGTTTCCCAAGCTTTGGTCATTCTAATACTGTCTTTCTATTCTTACCATACTCTCTCACTGGTTTCTTTTATAAATAATTTTTCTTTAAATCAGCTCACTTTCCTCCCTCAAATTTATTTTATTTTATTTTTTAAGTAGTTTCCATTCCTAGAGTGAAGCCCAGTGCAGGACTTGAACTCATGACCTTGAGATCAAGACCTAAGCTGAGATGAAGAATCAGATACTTAATTGACTGAGCCACCCAGGTGCCCCTCCTCCTTCAAATTTATTTTAAAAGAAAGTGTTGTGCCACTGCCTCAAATAGAAAAGTATAATGACTTGCCACAGATAATGATAGTCATCAAACAAACATGCAACTATTAAAATAGAAGAATATTCAGATATTTAATTCTAACCATTCTCTCACACACCACCAGTAGGATATCGCTCTAAGAGGCGGCTTTTCTCTCCTCCCAGGAGGTGATTTAACATTTAAAATATCCTGACCAGAAATGCTATTCTAAGAGCAGTTGCCCCAGGTTGATCTTTTCTCCATTCATAGGAAAGATTTATAAGAAGTATCTCTGAGTTCTTTTCAATGAACTCAGAATGCCTTCTTATTCCTATTTCTCTCCATTCTGACCTCTGACCTCCTTTCCTGAGGAAGTGTTTGTGTCCTCCCTCCTTCTCTGCAGTAGACCTCAGCTCCATCATGCACACTCAACCTTCAGCCCTGTCCCCAGCCCCGCCCTTGGTGGTTCAGTGGGGGGGGGGGAGGGGGGTTGTCTTCCATCCTGACCTTCCCCACACTGTTGATAGCTCAACTTTCCTTATTTATAAGGAACATGATTACCATACAGCAAACTGGGACTACAATAGTAATTAAAGGTAATTCCTAAAATTTATTTTTGGTCTGGATAGCAATGCTGTTGAATGGTCTTGGGCATGTCTTGGTATGTGTGAGATATGGGTACCTCAGTCTCCCCTTCTCCTCAGCCCTAGAGACAACAGATTGCATAGACCTTGGTCTGAACTAACAGGTTACTTATGGGGTTTCCTAAACCCAGGACAATTAGTTCACCCCATTCATGCAAGGATGGTTAGTTGCCTGTGTGTTGGGAACATCATCAAAAAGACATGACCACCAACTGGAGGCTCCTCACTCCTTCCTCTGTCCTGGGAATATGAATCCTGCTTGCCTTGAGATAGTGATGTGGCATTGAGAACCCCTACACAGTACATGTGACTGAACCCAGTGAAGGCCCCTTTGTAAAAATTTAAGATTGGGTGGGTAGGTGCAGGGATCCATTTGTCTCGCTGCTACCCAATACAAGGCTCATATGTAAGTTTCCCTTGCTAATATTGAGATTGCCACCCACCCGCCCAGAATGGCCTGCCTCTTTCTTCGGTCTCTCCCTGTCTTCGGGGTACAGAGACCAGTTTCAGGTTATACCAGGAAAGTTCCCAAGAGGATTGCAAATCTACACTGTATAAGATTTCTAACCTACACATGTGTCTTAAACCTCACTCATTCTACTCATGAGTGGACATATATCTTAAACCTCACTTGTGAGAAACGGGATTTTTATGTGATCCAACAGGAATCCTCATTATGGCCAAAGATAGATGTTTTGCCCAACCTAGCAAGTGGGAATGGAAAAATGATTTTATAAGATTTAGGGAAAAAAAAACCCAAAGAGATGCAATGTCTGGTGAATTGGCATGTTGCCGAGCAAATACCTTTTGTCTCATAGAAATTAGGCCGTCGTGGCCAAAGGACAAGCAGTAATGCTGGCAAGTCTGTAGAGAAATCTCTGCCACCGTGCTCTGTCATGATGGGAAAGAGCCACATACTCTGCCTGTTTACAAGCTAAATGTGCTGATGACTCTGCTTTTTTACACCTTGCACTTCCCTAGAGACATACATATAGACATTTGTGAAGACATTTACTAAGCGCTTTCACGGATTTCTTTTTTATTTTATTTTTTTTTACTTTTTTATTTTTCTTTTCCTCAAGACCTCAAGTCAAGCCGTAGCGGGCCATACACCTGAGGAACAAAGAGACAATTCAGAAATGGTTGGAAGTCAAAACAAGGTCATAGGGACAGAGCTAGGAAAAGAGCTCAGGTATCATTGCCTCATACCCTATCACTTAGCCACGCAGGCCCCAAGGAGTACAGTTCCAAAGGAAAAGCATATGTCCCCAGATTGCATCTTTCCTGCTGGGTTCCCACTGTGAGAATGGCACCACGACCCAATCACCAAGCTGGCAACCTCAACGTCTTCCTAGACACCTCCCGCTCTCATCGGCCCATCCTTCGTACTAACTTTCAAAGCTGTCCCTTCTCTCTCCCACCACTACTGCCCTCGTCATCTCTTTCCTGGACCCTTGGAATAGTACGTTAATGGGTCTCTTCCTATCGTTTGGGCACTCGTCCCTATCCAGTGATCCATCGTGCTCGCTTCGGCAGCACATATACTAAAAAAAATATCCAGTGATCCATCATGCAAGCACCTGAGTGAGCTTCCAGTATGCAGCTCTGGATGTATCACCCAGTTGCATAGAAGTCTGTAACCGTCCCTTCTTGAATAGAGAAGTACAGCCACTGGAGTCAACCTCTCTGTCTGTCTTTCTCTCTTTCTCTTTCTCTCTCTGTTTCTCTTTCTCTTTCTGTTTCTCTCTCTCTCTCTCTCTCTCTCTTTCTCACACACACACACACACACACACACACACAGAGGCAACTGCATGTTCCACCCTACTAAATTACATTCAGTTTTCTGAATATGCCAGAAAATGTTATAACTCTGTTTATAGTCCCTGGGAGGGCATTCGATCCTCACTGCCCATTCACCTAACCAACACTGACTTATATATTAAAGTTACATCGCTTAGGAAGTTCTGTCTGATCCGATAGAACTGACACTACCTGTCCTGAGGCACATTGTACCCTGGACATACTCTGGGGGTCTGCAATGCCTTCTTTTATCCATTTACATTCTGTCTCCAGCAAAACTTGAGCTTCTAGAGGATAAAGAAATATCTTAATGATTTCTGTATGTCCAGTGCCTAGTGTGGAAGAAACACATTATGCATTATAAATAAGTGAATTAGTAAATTTCTGTATCAAATAATGATTACTCCCCAAGTGCTCAAACTAGATCTTTTCTCTGTTAGATATGGTCAAAGAACCTCAGGGGGGCACTCAAAATTTTGTCCAGGGGATATCTGGGTGGCCCAGTCCATTAAGTGTCTGACTTCAACTCAGGTCATGATCTCACAGTTTGTGAGTTTGAGCCCCATGTTGGGCTCTCTGATATCTGTGCAGAGCCCACTTTGGATCCTCTGTCTCCCTCTCTCTCTGCTTCTCCCAACCTCATTCCCTCTCTCTCTCTCTTTCCCTCCTCCTCAGAAATAAACATTAAAAAAAAACTTTGTCCAGCAAATTTGTCCTATAAGTGGGTAAACCCCTTTTCCAAGGAAAAGAAATAGCCCATAAATGACCAGTCCCTCAACTTTTTACGCTTGACCTTCACCCAGCAACTGCCAGCTAACCCTAAGGATTTTCTTGGCCTACTGGTCAAGGGTAGCTTTTGACCTAATCATGTACTTTCCCAATTTGTTCTTTCTTACTTAGGTCATGGTTTCTCTTTCCTTAGTAAATTATTGATTCTAGATGAAGGGAATAGCTTGCACATACTGTCTACAAGGAGGAACAGGGACATTGATTTGGCTATGCTTGAGGTTTTATTTTAGGAAGCTATGGGAAATCAGGCCAGGTAGGTAAGGCCAGATGTGAACAACAGTATGTTAGCACTGCATGAGGGCTTAGGATTTGGCTTGTTCAGAATTTCCTAGAGTGGGGTCTACATATCATCATGGTGGAGTGTAGGTTGATTTTGCATAGGTAGATGGAAAAAAAAAAAAAAAAAAANCACTGGGTGTTATGTGGAAACTAATTTGACAATAAACTATTTGTAAAAAAAAAAAAAAACCAACATGGCAAATATTATAAAGGTGACACCCGAATGACTGAGGCTGAGGAAATGCTGAGCTAGTATAAGACCTCTTCACATCTCCTGTGGGGAAATCCAGACCCAAAGTAGCTAAATAACATGTCCCAGGTCAAGCAGGTAGAAGGCCTGACATGTCGATGTAAAGACCAGCCCAGCAATAATTCAGACACTGACTATACCATGTACACTTATCAAGTAAAAAATGTTTTTGTTGTTATTAAATGAAAATATTGATAAATAATTTTAACTCCAGGAACCACTCGAGGATAGGGAGGGAAGGTAGAAAAGAAAGAGGAGCAAACCTCCCTACATCACCGAGGCCCGGCCCCAGAGTAGACCTTCCCTACCGCTCCTTCTGCAAGGACGATGCAAAACTCCAACACCGGAAACTCTTGCTAGAAGATTTCCTGAAATGATCAGTCATTCCGCGCTGTCCTCCCTGTTCCACTTCATCACACTTGAAGTTTTGCTGGCTGGCATTTTTGCTGTCTTGGCAAACATGATGATGGTGTCAAACCTAATGTTTGCTAAATTTTTGCAGAAATGTTGAGAAGACTTCCGTAGGGGACTATTGTCAATTATCTGGAAAAAGAGAAGTTTGCAGACATTAGAAACAAGAACTGTGTGGGGTTAGGCTCTGGGTTTTAATGAGAAGAATTCAAATTAGAATGTTGGCTATTTCCTATAGCTTGCTAAAAATAACCTGGGTGCCTGCTTCCTTCCCTCACACTTCATTTTCGGTGCCTGCTCATGCTGAAGATGGAGGAGGGCTAGAAAATGCTCCTTGGGATCTTGCACCAGCACTGTTGGTTCAGATCAATGTAATTTAGCTTTGACCTGCTCTCTTATGTACCAATGGGCACGCTACCTTTGGGCCCCTGCCAGATTTACACTTGAGGAAGCTTGAAGGTGCTAAGGAGACCACACATACCATGCCCTGTTGATTTTTCCTCTTAAATGTCTCTTTCCATCACTGCCACCAACTTAGCCCAATTATTCCTTGCCTGGACTGCTATAAGACCCTCCTGCCTACTCTTTCTACCTTGAATCTACCCTCTCCCCACCCAGCCATACTGCAATCAGAACAATCTTTTCCAACACAAAGCTGAACATAGCCCCTGCCACTACCATGACCACCATCACCAGTTGAAACTACTCAATGGCTTCCTATTGCTTGTATGATAAAGACTAGAATCGTTGACATGGTCTACAAGCAAGGTCTTCTCTGATCTATGCCCTAGAACCGCTCCAGCCTCAGTCCCTCTTCTTTGCTCTTCCTGATCCCATGCACAGTCCTTACTCCAGTGCCTTGTGCCCACCAGGCATTCCCACCCTGCCCCCCCCACCCCAGGCCCCAGCTCATGCCATGTCCTACCTTCTTTATCTACTTAATTCTTGCTCATCATTCAGACCTCAACTCAACCCAGTTATCACTTTTTTAGGAAAGCTTTTTCTGACCCTTTAGACTAGGCCAACTCCTTTCTCATATTGCCTCTCCTAGCCCAATGGAAACCTCTCCTTAACAGTACTCATTACTGCTTCCTTTGCACGTTTATTTAATGATTAATTGGTTACTAGTGTCACTTCTCATGATAGTAGCTCCATGAAAACAGGAACCCCATCTGTTTGCTCATCCTTGTATCTTCCATATCTAACACACAAGAAACACTCAACATTTCTTGAAGGAAATAAACACTAATCCCCTGAAAGGCCCAAGCCTCCCTTTCTTGCACAGGCCCTTCCCAAGAGAAAGGAAGGTGTTACTGCATTCAACTTCAGCAGTTGCCCTAGCTCGACTGGCACCATAAACTCTCATTTCCCATCCTTACTGTCCTTACCTCAGTCCTCCTGACGGGGTAAGTTCTGTGGACAATAGATTGGGGGGAGGAGGTTCCCTGAATCTCCCTGAAGTACTAGGAATACATGAGTATTGTGTTTTTCATCATAAACCAGCCTGACTTCTGCCTGGATCTTCTGAAGGAATTGTCCGTAAATAAACCACAGTGCCTCTCTCAATTTCTTGATTCAAATGGGAGATCCCATACATCATTTTCCCCATTAAGTTAAAAATAAATATTTTTCTAACATCTCTGTGCAGACAGAGTCTTAGACACTCGTATTGTGGAGGAAGTTTAGAGAACAAGGGCAGAGAGGGAAAATTAATGGTGTCAAGGCAGGTGATTCAAAGGTTTCTAAATGAAGGGGCTTTTTTTGTTTGTTTAAATCTATTTGTGGGGCACCTGGGTGGCTCAGCTGGTTAAGTGTCTGACTTTGGCTCAGGTCATGATCTCACAGTTTGTGAGTTTGAGCCCCACGTCAGGTTCTGTGCTGATGGCTAGCTCAGAGGCTGGAGCCTGCTTCGGTTTCTGTGTCTCCCTCTCTCTCTGCCCCTCCACCACTTGTGGTCTGCCTCTGTCTCTCAAAGATAAATAAATGTAAAAAATAAATAAATAAATCTATTTATTTATTTTGAGAGAGAGACAGAGAACAAGTGGGGAAGGGGCAGAGAGAGGGAGAGACAGAATCCCAAGCAGGCTCCACACTGTCAGCGAAAAGCCCAATGCAGGACTTGAACTCATGAACCGTGAGATCATGACCTGAGTGAAGATCAAGAGTCGAATACTTAACCAACTGAGCCACCCAGGAGCCCCTGAAGCTTTAAGCAATCTTTCCATNAAGGAATGATGAGACAAACAGCTGGACCTTCAAGGCAAAGGAAGGTTTAAAAAAAGCTGATGTAAAAGGTGAGATTTCCTGTCTTGTCCACTCATCTCCCTAACCTACAGTGGACCAGTCCTGTGGGTTGGAGTAAGGTGGTCCTTAGCACCAGTGTGAGGACGATGCCCCCATTAGGGCCTCCAATGGCACCCTGCCCACCATCTTTCCTGGAGGATCAGCCTTCAGCTTCTGGTGCTTTGGAAATCCAACCCAGCCCATGATGAGGGAGTTATTATTGGCACATTCTTGAATTTTATCAGTGTTTTTAAACAGTGATCACTGTGTGACATGCAGAAGTCCAAGAAAAGGCTGTAAGCACTGGGAGATTAGTCTGCTTGCTCTGGGCCAGCTTCCACATGCCTAATGTTTGGGTCAGGGTCAGATCAAGGCTGCAGATGGTCGCTGGCAGAGAGCTACTATTTTGGGGGCACAGGTCATGGGAAAGGCTTACAGTTCAAAGTTGGCTTCTATGTCTGTCCCATGACTTTTCCTTCAGCCTCATGTATCACAATCATCAACAATCCATCAAATTTGAGGAAATCCTTGTTGCTTCAAGACCTTGACGTTATACTGCTATAGAAACCCACAGGTTTGAGGAGAGGGCAACATCAGACCTCTCCTGCCTCTCATAGAAGGAGAAAGAAAAAGGGAAACATTTAAATATCATGTTGTGTTCTGTCTAGCTATTATAGTTTTCAATCTCTGATTTGAGCTGAGTTTTAGGAATTCTGTGTCCCTTTCAAAAACTACAGCTACAGGGGTGCCTGGGTGGCTTAGTCGGTTCAGTGTCCGACTTTCGCTTAGGTCATGATCTCGCGGTTCATGGGTTCGAGCCCCGCGTCGGGCTCTGTGCTGACTGCCAACTCAGAGCCTGGAGCCTGTTTTAGTCTGTGACTCCCTCTCTCTCTGACCCTCCCCTGCTCACGCTGTCTCTCTCTCTCTCTCCTAGAAAGAAATAAAAAACATTTAAAAAAAAAACACTACAGCTACAAAGAATATAGAAGACCACATCAACTGTATCCTATTAGAAGATATAAGTTCAGATTTCTTTTTTTTTTAATTTTTAAAGTTTATTTAATTGGGGGTTGGGGAGAAATTCTAAGCAGGCTTCTCACTGACCCAGCGCAGAGCCCAACGAACCATGAGATCATGACCCAAGCCAAAATCAAGAGTCAAATATTTCTTTTTTATTTTAATGTTTATTTATTTTTGAGAGAGAGAGAGAGAGAGCATGAGTCAGGGAGGTACAGAGAGAGAGAGAAGAGAGACACAGAATCAGAAGCCAGCTCCAGGCTCTGGGCTGTCAGCACAGAGCCTGATGCGGGGCTTCAACCCATGAACCATGAGATCATGACCTGAGCCAAAGTCAGATGCCTAACTGGCTGAGCTGCCCAGGTGCCCCAAGAGTCAGACGTTTAATCCACGGAGCCACCCAGGTACCCTAGGTTCAGATTTCTAAAGAGCAAAGGTCTGAGTTTTGTGGGGTTTTTTTAAATGAGGGCAGTGGGAAGATTTAAAAAAAAATTTTTTTTTCCTGAGAGAGAGAGAGACAGCATGAACAAGGGAGGGTCAGAGAGAGGGGGCGACACAGAATCTGAAACAGACTCCAGGCTCTGAGCTGTCAGCACAGAGCCCGACGTGGGGCTTGAACTCAAGAACTGTGAGATCATGACCTGAGCTGAAGTCGGATGCTTAACTGACTGAGCCGCCCAGGTGCCCCAAAGGTCTGAGTTTTGAGATGGTTCATGTTGGCCTTAAAAATAAATCTGCCAGTTATTTTACAGCCAAAAAGAGGAGATTATTTGGGGGATAACAGAGAAATGTAATCCAGAACAAGTAAGCTACTGCAAAACCATGGACAAGTCCCACTGAGCAAAGAAAAACACCCTTTTATAGAGAAAAAACAGGGAATTTGAAATGGCTATCATAAACACAAAGTCCATTAGAGGAAATTAGGAGTTGGAAGTATAATTGCTTCTCATTAGCTAAGTTATGAGTGTTTATTGGCTGGGCTATTGTCAGGGAAGGAGGTAAGTCTTTCTTCTTCCTGCTGGAATAGTAAAGTAGTAGCCACATCCCACTCTTCCTGGTCTAGGATTGACCAGGAGTGCTAGGGTGTAAGAGCTCCCCCTGCCGGCCCCAGATTCATTCTAAAGGATTTTTCTTTTATTAATTTCCACACTATGTATCAGTAAATATTCACCTATTTTAATATTAAGTGTAGAGTTCTAGATTTGAATGTGGGTATTATACTCTTGTAATAGCCTGTTTTTTTTCCAATTCTCCGAATGGATTATAACCCCATGAGGGCAGAGCCTGGATTTATCTAGTTTATCCATGTGTAGACCAGGAGTCTTTACAATGAGATGTGCAGAAAAGTATGGTACATGAAGATAATGGTAGAGCTTCTATTTATTTTTCTTACCTAATTTCTGGGAGGATAAAAAGAAGCTTTATTAACATTTAGTGTATGGATGTATGGATAGGCAATGACATACTCATTATGTTCAGAAGTGGTAATGGTCACAAGTGATCCCAAGAGCAGAGAACTCCACTTGTTAATTTACTCCTCCAGTTCCTGGCCTCCCACACAGCATCATTCAGGCTCACTACCTGATGCTGTGATTTGTCTGACTAACCCCAGCACCTCTCTCTCAGGAGGTACCTTCATCCAAGAAGAACACCCACTTTCTTTCTGATCCCAGAAAACTGGATGTCAGACACTAGAAGTGCTATCTGTCAATCCCTAGTGATCTTTTTTTTTAAATGATTTTTTATTTATTTCTGAGAGAGAGAGAGAGAGAGAGCAGGGGAGGGTCAGAGAGAGAGGGAGACACAGAATCCAAAACAGGCTCCAGGCTCTGAGCTGTCAGCACAGAGCCCGACGCAGGGCTCAAACCCACGAACCATGAGATGGTGACGTGAGCCGAAGCTGGACATTTAACCGACTGTGCCACCCAGGTGCCCCCCTAGTAATCTTTATCTAGAGCCTTACTGTTAATGAACACAACCTTTCAAAATGTAGATTGGAATATAGGCTGACCTCAGTTAGCCAACTAGGATTTATCAAACATCTAGTATGCCAGGAAGAGGGAGATAAAGATATTCATAAGGGAAAGGCCTTTCCCAAAAAAGCTCAACTAGTTAGAAAAAGAAGTCTTGTAATGATAAAGGTGGCTGACATGTAGAGAGGCCAGGATGGTGATTGCACATGCTTTCTTCAAAAGGCATCATTTCCCTAATGCAGTCTTTTTTTTTTCATGTTTATTTATTTTTGAAAGAGAGAGGTGGAGGGAGGGACAGAGAGAGAGGGAGACACAGAATCTGAAGCAGGCTCCAGGCTCTGAGCTGTCAGCACAGAGCCCGACTCAGGGCTTGAACCCATGAAGTAATGGTGATATCATGACCTGAGCCAAAGTCAGATTTAACCTACTGAGCCACCCAGGCACCCTTCCCTAATGAAGTGTTTTTTTTAATAGTTTATTGTCAAGTTGGTTTCCATATAACACCTAGTGCTCATCCCCACAAGTGCCCNGTTTTGGCTGTAGTTAAGAGTGCTGCTATGAACATTGGGGTACATGTGCTCCTATGCATCAGCACTCCTGTATCCCTTGGGTAAATTCCTAGCAGCACTATTGCTGGTTCATAGGGAGTTCTATTTTTAATTTTTTGAGGAACCTCCACACTGTTTTCCAGAGGGGCTGCACCCGTTTACATTCCCACCAACAGTGGAGGAGGGTGCCCATTTCTCCACATCCTCGCCAGCATCTATAGTCTCGTGATTTGTTCATTTTTGCCACTCTGACCGCCATGAAGTGGTATCTCAGTGTGGTTTTGATCTGCATTTCCCTGATGATGAGGGACGCTGAGCATCGTTTCATGTGTCTGTTGGCCATCTGGATGTCCTCTTTGGAGAAGTGTCTGTTCATGTCTTCTGCCCATTTCTTCACTGGATTATATGTTTTTCGGGTGTGGAGTTTGGTGAGTTCCTTATAGATTTTGGATACTAGGCCCTTTTCTGATATGTCACTTGCAACTATCTTTTCCCACTCTGTCAGTTGCCTATTAGTTTTATTGCTTGTTTCCTTTGCCATGCAGAAGCTTTTTATCTTGATGAGGTCCCAATAGTTCATTTTTGCTCTTGATTCCTTGCCTTTGGGGATGTGTCAAGCAAGAAATGGCTGTGGTGGAGGTCAAGGAGGTAGTTTCCTGCTTTCGCCTCTAGGGTTTTGATGGTTTCAAGTCTCATGTTCAGGTCCTTTATCCATTTTGAGTTTATTTTTGTGCATGGTGTGAGAAAATGATCTAGTTTCATTCTTCTGCATGTTACTGTCCAGTTCTCCCAGCACCATCTGTTAAAGAGGCTGTCTTTTTTCCATTGGATACTCTTTCCTGCTTTGTCAAAGATTAGTTGGCCATACATTTGTGGGTCCAATTCTGAGTTCTCTATTCTATTCCATTGGTCTATGTGTCTGTTTTTGTGCCAATACCATACTGTCTTGATGATGACAGCTTTGTAGTAGAGGCTAAAGTCTGGGATGGTGATGCCTTCCGTTTTGGTTCTCTTCTTCAATATTACTTCAGCTATTCAGGGTCTTTTGTGATTCCATGCAAATTTTAGGATAGTTTGTTCTGGTTTTCAGAAGAATGCTGGTGCAATTTTGATTGGGATTGCATTGAATGTGTAATTGCTTTGGGTAGTAATGACATTTTAACTATATTTATTCTTCCAATCCATGAGCATGGAATGTTTTTCCATTTCTTTGTGTCTTCTTCAATTTCCTTCATAAGTTTTCTATAGTTTTTATCATACAGATCTCTTGTATCTTTGGTTAGGTTTATTCCTAGGTATTTTATGGTTTTTTGTGCAATTGTGAATGGGATCAGTTTCTTGATTTGTCTTTCTATTGCTTTATTATTGATGTATAAAAATGCAACCGATTTCTGTATGTTAGTTTTGTACCCTGCAACTTTGCTGAATTCTTGGATCAGTTCTAGTAGGCTTCTGGTGGAGTCTGTCGGGTTTTCTACGTAGAGTATCATGTCATCTGCGAAAAGTGAGAGTTTGACTTCTTCTTTGCCAATTCTGATGCCTTTTATTTCCTTTTGTTGTCTGATGGCTGATGCTAGGACTTCCAGCACTATGTTAAACAACAGTGGTGAGAGTGGACATCCCTGTTGTGTTCCTGATCTCAGGGGGAAAGCTCTCAGTTTTTCCCCGTTGAGGATGATGTTAGCTGAGGGCTTCTCATATATGGCTTTTATGATGTTTAAGTAAGTTCCTTCTATCCCGACTTTCTCAAGGGTCTTTATTAAGAAGCTTTATTATAAAAAACTATATTTTGTCAAATGCTTTTTCTGCATGTATTGACAGAATCATATGGTTTTTATCTTTTCTTTTGTTAATGTGATGTATCACACTGATTGATTTGCAAATATTGAACCAGCCCTGTAACCCAGGAATGAATCCCACTTGATCTTGGTGGATGATTCTTTTTATGTGTTGTTGGATTCGATTTGCAAGTATCTTGTTGAGGATTTTTGCATTTGTATTCATCAAGGATATTGGCCTGTTTGATCTCTATTTTTGCTGGGTCTCTGTGTGGCTTAGGATCAAAGTGATGCTGGCTTCATACAATGAGTCCGGAAGTTTTCCTTTGGTATCTATTTTTTGTAATAGCTTGAGAAGAATGGGTATTAATTCTGTTTTAAATGTCTGGTAGAATTCCCCAGGGAAGCCATCTGGCCCAAGGGCTCTTATTTGTTGGGAGATTTTTGATAACTGATTCAATTTCTTCACTAGTTATGGGTCTGCTCAGATTTTCTAGCTCTTCCCATGTGATTTTTGGTAGTATTGTGTGTTTAGGAATGTGTCCATTGCTTCTAAGTTGTCCAGTTTGTTGNGGTCAAATCCATCTGGTCCAATGTGTCCTTCAAGCCCATTGTATCTTTAGTGATTTTCTGTTTAGTTGATCTATCCATTGCTGTAAGGGGAGTATTAAAGTCCCTTGCTATTAGCACATTCTTATCCATAAGATTGTTTCTGTTNGGCTAAAATGAGTTTCTTGCAGACAGCAAATAGATAGATTTTGTTTTTATAACCATTCTGCTACCCTATGTCTTTTGATTGGAGCATTTAGCCCATTTACATTCAGTGTTATTATTGAAAAATATGAGTTTAGAGTCATTGTGTTCTTTGTAGGATTCATGCTTGTGGTGGTGTCTCTGGTACCTTGCGTCCCTTGCAACATTTCCCTCATAGAGTCCCCCTTAGGATTGTAGGAATGGTTTAGTGGTGACGAATTCTTTCCATTTTTCTTTCTTTGGAAAGACTTTTATCTCTCCTTCTATTCTGAATGAAAGTCTTGCTGGATAGGGGATTCTTGGCTGCATATTTCTTCTGTTCATCACATTGAAGATCTCCTGCCATTCCTTTCTGGCCTGCCAAGTTTCAGTAGATCTGTCACCCACCACTCTGGTAGGTTTTCCTTTGTATGTGCCCTTTTATCCCTAGATGCTTTCAGAATTCTCTCTTTGTCCTTATATTTTGCCAGTTTCACTATGATATGTCATGCAGAAGATCGATTCAAGTTACGTCTGAGGGGAGTTCTCTGTGCCTCTTGTACTTCAATGTCCGTTTCCTTCCCCAGACTGGGGATGTTCTCTGCTATAATTTGTTCAAGGACTCCTTCAGTGCCTTTCCCTCTCTCTTCCTCTTCTGGAATTCCTATGATAATGGATACTGTTCTGTTTGATTGTATCGCTGAGCTCTTGAACTCTCCTTTCGTGTTCCTGGATCAGTTTATCTCTCTTTTTCTCAGCTTCCTCTTTTTCTATAATATTGTCTTCTAATTCACCTATTCTCCTCTCTGCCTCTTCAATCCGTGCATTGGACGCCTCCATTTTACTATGCATCTCATTTATAGCATTTTTTAATTCATCACAACTATTTTTAAGCTCCCTAGTCTTTGAAGCAATAGTTTCTCTGATGTCTTCCATGCCTTTTTCAAGCCCAGTGATTAATTTTATGACTGTTGTTTTAAATTCTTGTTCATTTATGTTGTTTATATCTGTTTCAAGCAGTTCTTTAGCTGTCATCTCTTCCTGGAATTTCTTTGGAGGAGAGTTCTTCCATTTCATCATTTTGGTTAGCTTTCTATCTCTTGTTAGTTTTAACAGCTTGTTATGCACTCTTCACCTGCGAGTACTGCTGTATTAAAGAAGGCTCTTTGACTGTCCACAGCCTGTCCATTTAGAATGTGTTCTTTGAATGGTGTCTCTTGGTCTCTCTTGTTGAGACTTTGGTTATTTTATTTCCCTACTCATAGTGGTATTTGGGACTCTCCACTATGTGTACTTTGGCTTGTTTCTTGAGGTAGCCGCTAAAAGGTTTTCTCAGCGGACTCTGTCTCCTTTCCCCCCCAAACTCCTGGATTCTGTAAGGGTTCCTATGGCTTCAGGCTTTCTCCATTTGAGAGATGGGGGCAAGTGAAATGTACGGAGCTCCCTGCTTCTCTGCCATCTTGCCTCCTTCTGCCTTCAGGCACCTCCTGTATACATGGCAGAGACTCAGGAAGAGCGAATCACTCCCCTAATGCAGTTTTAAAGGAAGTGCTACTATTAACAGGACCAGGTATTCCTTCATCCTGGGTTCTTGGCATTCTTTTCATACAGTGTTGGAATTAACCTTGCCATACCTAGACCAACGTCAGTTTATCTTTCGAAGGTAGAAGCAAAGGAGAAAGGATACTTATCTGGCTGATCTAGTGAGTCAGGAAATCAGCCTGTCAACAAAAATCTAAGGAGCAAAAATTAGACTCCAAGATTAGGAATGAGGCACATCACCTCCCAGGGCTCATTCCAATAAGGTAAACAGACTGGCTGCATTTTCTGTCAATCTACAATGGTTGCAAGCTATATCACCAATGCCCAATTTTATGTTTCATTAAGATTTCAATGAATCTCTTCCTCATTTAGTCTCAGAGAGAGATTGATCTGCCTTTAAATAAATACCACACAATCTTTCACTTTCAAACAGTACATAAGCTTATAGATTTGATTTATGTTCTTTGTCATGTCCAGAAATGGCATCTATTCTATTTCTCTAACTATATAAACTTTGCCAGAAATTGTAGTCCCAAGAGTTTTCCTCTCTGTTCCTAAGAAGAGAATTTTTCTCTGTCTGAGTCTTATGTTTCCCAATAGTTTCACACCTCTTTGTGAGTATACAGACTTTTAAAAACTGTACTGATTAAGTAAAATGTGCCAAAGGATACCCAGTGTTCTCTTTGAGGTACCCAAGTCTCCACATCTAACAGGAACAAAAGATTTTGGTTTTCCTTTAAGCCCAATAAGATATGTTGCCACTCAAGTAACCATGAAAGGAGTGAGCCGTCCAAAGAACGATTGGTAATTTTTTTGTCTACAAAATAAGTGGGACAATTCATGTTTTTCCACAGCCTGTGTCTCTCTGAATAAAAAGAACAACATCTCAGAGGAGAAAATAGGTTATTCCTGTCCCTTAGTTGAATCATTTAGATGTTTTTTAATGTAAGTAACAGAAAGCTCCACTCTCAATGGTTAAACAACAAAGGGCTTTCATCCACCATGCAACAAGAAGTCCTAAACCACTTTGGTTTTCGGTTGTCCAACAATGTCATCAAGAACCAGATTCTTCTCTCCTCAGAATGTAGAGTCTGTCTCAAGCTTGACACATTATGATAGAAAGATGGCTGCAGCAGCCTCAAGCATCATGTCCTCACCTATCAATACCCAAAAGCTGTGAGACAGAATGTTCCAACCAGAAGCCCTGCAAAAAGCCTTTCCTCACATTTCATTGGCCAGAATTGATTACACACCCATTTCTAAACCAATCACTGGCCTGGACATTGGTATTATTAAGATTCAATCCTCTAAAGCATCCATATGACCAATAAATGTCCAATATTAGATTTCTGTTAGCAAAGAGAAATGGCTGTTATGTAGGCAAACCACAGCTTTTGTGCACAAGACCATCCGAAGGATGAGGAGGTCGGGGTGGGATGGAGATTGACCCAAGCAGCTTTGAGGAAGACATACAATTCTCACTTCATGTTAGCCTGAGCTTTCAACCACTGGAGCCATTCCATTAACTCCAGGGACAATAACTGAGTATATTGTCTCTAAGATATCTTTGTTAAAATGTGTATGTACTAATTGGCAAGAAGAATGATCAATAGGTAATCTATCTCTATTGACACGTAGACAAGAATTTATTGATCACATTAACTATAAGTCAGATTGGAAACAGCATTAATCATTGGGTTAGACATTTTCACATGCTTACCATGTGTTTGCAATGTATGAAATATTTTACATGGTGTATAGATTATAGAGATGAAAATTTCAGCCATCTTTCTACCCAACTGTAAGATGATCAATGAATTAAAGAGTTAAAGATTATATTCTGGGCTGGCCTCCTTAATGGGTGCTAAATGGTGGCAGATTTCATATCCACATTCCACATCTAGGAGAGAAAATTTTGTTTCCAAGAATTCCCAGAAAAAGCTTCAAGTTACCAGTTGACTGGATCACCTGTGAATCAATTCCTGTGGCTGAAAGAACAACACATGTTGATTGCTTTTGAACTAGGTTGCTTGAACCAATCACATCAGCAAAGGAAAATGAGATTACCTGAATTGGCTCAAACCACATAGTGCCCATCCCTAAAACTGAGAGGTGGGGAGATTTCACCTAAACAACATAGTTGTTACTTACCGTGGAGGGGTTAAAGTCAATGTTGGAGAGACAATCATAGGTTCTTAACAGTGTTTTATGGCAGTGGAAAAGTCGGGGAAATTTGCAAAAGAGATCCAGTTTACAAAAATATTCTCTCAAACTGATGAAACCCTACTGATGCTCCAGGGAGGAAAAAGTAGCTCTGATAATGAATTTTCTTAGTAATGTTTATAAAGGAATGGTTAAGTATAAATTCACACTTGAAAAGTTTGATTCTGGGTGAGTTTTACATTTTTTAAATTGCTTTAGCGCATCTCTTTGCTCAGCTATTATTTTTTCTATAGTCAACTTGTATGATTTAAAAAACATTTTTTAAGGTCACTTTTTTTTTTAAAGGGGAGAGGGTGCTTTACTGACAAGTACTTGGAAAGCCAGCCCAGAGGACATCACCAGATATTTTCCCCACATTAACATCACTGAAAGGAAATTGTATTTAAAACAATAATATTGGGGTCATTCTTAGCTTTAGAGAAGAATTCATCGCAGGATGAATGCTCCTGGTGCATTTAAATGTGTTGTAATTAATAAAAGTATTCCTACATATTTTTAGGAAATTTCTTTGAATATACAATGCCAATTTCATAGGATACCCTATTTCACAGATGCTAAAGGCTTCAGACTCAGCCGAATATATTTCCACTAGGTTGAACTAAACACTAGTAACCAATGATCATTTAAAAGAGAGAAATTTCAATAACCTTCCAAAAGATGAAGCCTTTATATTATATGCCAAGCCCCTGGTTATTCCTTCAAGATTATTTTTGTTAATGATCATTACTCTTTTGAAAGAAGTCCTCCCTTACTGTAAACATTTTTTAATAAAAACTAAGAATGGATGGATGAGAACAGCAGCAGGTGTCCCTCTATTTCCTAACTGCCTTCTTTCATGTTCCCAGCCCTACCTGGCACTTAACAGTGTGTCTGATTCAAGCTTCAGTGAGTAAATTTAGATGGGTAAATTTTATAATCGCCATATTATAGAGAAGGAAATTACAGCTTTGAGAGATTAAGCAATTTGCTAGGACTTCTCAACTGCTAAGCACAGCCAACATTCAAACCTAAGTTTTCCTTATTCCAGAACCCACACTCTCTCCACTTCACTAATACTGCCTTGCTGACAGATCACCAGAGTATTCATTTACTCCATCATTTAGTAAATAATTACTGAGCACCTATTACTTGCCTGTAGCACCATGTAGGCAGTGTAGAGAGACATAGCCCTTGGCCTTCATGGATTATGGTCACTGGATGGAATGACTGACAAACAAATCAACAAATGAATAAATATGTAATTATGAATAGCAATAAGTACAATGAAGTGAAAAAAACAGAATGAGAAACATAATGATGTAGAAAGTTTACCTAATCCAACCTAACCCTTCACAAGTATGAGATATCAAGAAGGAAATCTCTTCCTCATAGCCACCACAACTTAAAGGCAGATGAAACAGTAAGCCTCCTACTAGGTGGAGATTTATAACAAAAGCTGGGTCAGACCAATTTCTGCTACGCACACTGAGAAAGAAAATCGTCCCTGAACTGAAGCAGGACTTTGTAGTCTGAAGTGATTAGCTGCTACTTTGGCGAGGTAATTACTGTTCCTGATAAATCACATAAGCTATTTTCTGATAGACTTCAATGAGCTCAAGAGTGCTTTCTAGAAAAGTTACTGTCCTAGATCTTCTGTTTTCCCCTCCAGCTCTACTCCACACCTTTCCCCACCCTCCTGGGCCCTGGAAGCTAACCTGCCCAGACTGCATTCCTGGGCTCTCTGGTCTTCCAGTTTGGGTTGAATCTCACCCAGTGAGTAGCACCAGCAGGAGACTGGAAGGCACAGGGCAGCAGAATAGGGTTGGGTTATACATACCCTGATTGTCTCCCTGCAGAGATGCCATGGGTGGTCTATACCCCTATAGAAAGCCTTGGCTTCTGGCAGAAAGCACCTTCTAGGTAGCTTCTGCCTTCAGGTCTACCCTTCCCTGCCTCTTCAGTCCCAGGACCAGTAATGGCCCCCACTGTTGCTACTTCTGAGGACCACACCATCCCTCATTAGCATCCACAAACCCTACACGCCACAACACACAATCTCCCTTCCAGTGTCTTCACGTTACCCATTTACTTTCTACCAAGACTTCCGACTAACACATCCACTGTTAACTTCAGGAATTGTTTAGCAACCAATGACCAGTCTCCCAGGGTACCTCACGATCTTTATCTAAATATTCTTAAAAAAAAAATACAAATAGTGAATATCTAGGCAACTATTTTTATTCCTATAAAATATGTATCAAGTAAGAAATATTGAAGTTTGTGTAGTCAGAAGCCTCTTTCCTGGCAGCAATTTTGAAAACTACCTTTGATATATGCTTGCAATTAATTTGCCTGAGATATTACTTTAACAATATGAGCACAAAAAGAGTCATACATCCTGTTCTGTACACTTGATGAAGTCCCAGATTTCTGCCCTTTTTGGTACTGAGATAGCATCTTTCCTGTAAAGTGCACTCCAAGTAAATGTGAATATTCTAGCAGCAGATTCAGCTGCCACGCCAAAGCAGGGTCACAAAAATTCTCCAATCAGCATCTGAGCACATGGCAACAAGTTTGGAACCGGAATCCTTGAGAGAAGTGTTGGCCTTACTAGATCCTTACATTCTATTTAAGAGTGGAAGCCCCCAAACAATACGTCTAGCAAGTGCACACATTTGAAGACCTCTCATTACATCAGTGACAAAATTCGAACATCCACTATATTAATTAAAGCTTTTAGTGCAGATCAGAGATAAGGAAGAGGCTGAAGTCTCCCTCCTACCAGCTATCTCTGGAGTATAGACTTTATTTAGAGTTTCAGATGCTAATTAACCACCCCTTTGGTGTATAATTTCTGATTAGAGTACTTCAAATACAAACTAACTGCCTCTGAAGTGTAGATAAAAACCAACTAATACAGATTTTACAGTGTCTAAACAGAAATGCTTTAAAGTAAATTACAAACAATATAGCAAATAAATACCCTCAGGCAGAACACTGCCCTCCCATGTCGCGGGTTCAGCCACGTATTCGTCTTTAGTTAGAGCACATTCTGTTGTCTTGTTACACTATTTCTGAAAGACCAAACCGCATACAAAATAAAACATTAACACAAACGCATCATCATAAAATGCCATTGTATTATAGAAACCATTTTATATTTGTAGATTCCCTCACAACCATCGTCTTACAAAACCTACATTTAATTTCTAAAAAAGTATTCATAGTTTGTTGCATAACCCTATTGGCATCTCTGCAACATGCTATTCTTTCTAAATTTACCATTGCCTTTTGCTCCAGAGAACAGTTTAAACAGTTTGCAAATCAAAGTCCATGCCCTTGGAAGCACTCAGTGTGAAATGCTCAGGTTATACTGTGACATTTGCCCTTCCCAGACACCATCCACGTTCAGACCTTCTTCCTACAGGAAGAGAAACCACTCCTGAGTCCTTACAAGAAAGGCTCCACCCTTTCCATCTGAGTCCATTTGTTATGAGGCAGCTAATGCGAGCATAACTTTCAGGCTGACCTGGGGAGACTGAGAAGGAAACTCTAGGGTGACAGTAGGAAGGCTGTACCCATCTGGCTGAAGATTATTGGCAATTATCCAGTTTTTAGAGCAGGGAAGAATCTATTTTTATGAGGCTTATTGGTGGCTAATTGCTTGAAATGTTTGACAGAACACAATTTCTCAGGCATTCAACCAGCTCTCAGTAGCTTTCCTTTTCTGATGTGGGCCCAACCCATTACAATTGTTTCCAAAGGACAGTCCATAATATTTTATTGTGAAGGAATTTCATTGTATTGTTTGAAATAGATGGGCAATTAGATTCTGTTAAGATGAAAAACACAGACTCTTCACTGAAACAATTATTTCAGTGTACTATAATAAGATTCCCGTGTAAGGTAGTCATTTGAAAGACAGTTCAAAACCCAAGTTATTATGTTAAAATCTGTGCTTCATAATAAATACAAAAATAAAATTTTATGACCCACATTTTACATTTAACTGATTGAAACCAAATCAGCTAGAAAGTGCTTTTAAAAAAGGATGAGAGGGGCGCCTGGGTGGCTTAGTCGGTTAAGCGTCCAACTTTCACTTGGGTCATTGATCTCGCGGTTGGTGGGTTCGAGCCCCGCTTCAAGCTCTGTGCTGACTGCCAGCTCAGAGCCTGGAGCCTGCTTCAGATTCTGTGACTCCCTCTCTCTCTGACCCTCCCCTGCTCACGCTGTCTCTCTCTCTCTCTCTCTCTCTCTCCTAGAACTGAATAAAACATTTAAAAGAAAAAAAGGATGAGATGTTTCCTTCAGGTGATTTATACAAGTATAGAGAGAGAACCACAGGGGTGCCTGGGTGGCTCAGTTGGTTAAGCTTCTGACTTCAGCTCAGGTCATGATCTCAGGGTTTGAGCCTCACATCGGGCTCTGTGCTGACAGCTCAGAACCTGGAGCCTGCTTTGGTTTCTGTGTCTCCCTTGCTCTCTGCCCCTCTCCTTCTCTCACTCTCTCTCTGTCTCTCAAAAAAAAATGAATAAACATTTTTTAAAAATTATAAAAAAAGAAAAAGAAACGGGAAAATATGACAAGAAGGTTCTGGAAAGAAGGTGGACAAGACAATCTGCTAAGTGGATATGAGGATACTAACCGAGTCAGATGTGAACTTGATAGGAATCCCCAGAAAGGCATTCAGAGAGACCTTAAGGCTGTCTATATAGGACTATAGCAGCATTCTTGACTTTGTTTTCATGGCTGCAAATTATGTGATACTCTTCTCTTCAAAGATGGGGCCTCTGCCTCCTCTCTTTGGGTATGGGTGGGCCTGACTGCTTCAACCAGTCCCTGGTCCGTGTGACTTCTGAGGTTGGGCGGGAAACAGCCAGATAGCCTCCACCTGAATCTGTTGGGATGTTTGCTCCGAGGGACATCAGCTCCCGTGAAGGAAGGCTGACTACTCTGGGACTGCCCCACTGGAGAGGCCGATGTGTATGCATTCTTGGCAGCCAACCGGGAGCATCAGTGGCCAGCTGTGTGACAAGCCATCCTGCACATCCAGTCCAGCTGAACTTCCAAATGACTGCAACCACAGAAGACAGACATCTGACAGCAATTCCGTGAGAAACACCAAGGGAGAACCACCCAGCCAAGCCCTTTGGAATTTCTGCCCCTGGAATACTCTGTCTTACAGCAATGGTAACCAGAACAAGGACCAATTCATCGACCTACGTGGGTGTGAATGTTACAAACTAGAATATTCTATGAATTACTTTAGGCAAACTTAAAAAACAAACAAACAAAAAGTGGACTTGTTGTCTGGTTCTGGCAATCTGTCCTGACAACCTTGGAGCCTTCTTTTCTTTCCAGATCTAGAAAAGTGCTCCTGTCCTACAGACATCAAATAGTATTGAAGTAGATTACCTCTTAATTCTGGAATCTATTGTTTCTGCATTTTATTTTACTGGAAGTTCCTCTGAGTACTCACGTATTTTCTCTAAACATATAGATTTGAGATGGAAAGACAATGTTTATTTGAAAAGAATGTTCTGTCTTTAAGCCCAAAGTGAATTGAATCCTCCTTAGTTGCTCCTGCACTAAGGCTTTTTCACCAAAAACAGTTTTATTCTTAAAGGTTTTACTAGCTCTGAATCAAGTTCTGTTGTGACTCATGCAGTGTGTGGGCAGCGACTAAAGACTTTCTAGAAGGGTAAGTTACTACAGGAAAAACATCCCAAATGCTTTTGAAAAGTAAGTTGTAACAGTTATAAAACACCCGCGGCACAATCTGCAGGCAGCCCTAGAATCAACCACACTGAAGATTAGCAGCAGGTACATGATTAGAAAAGGAATAAATTGGAAACCAAGCTTCCATAGAGGGAGTTTGAACAAAAGTTTTGTGACCCAAAAACCAAAAAAAAACCAAAACAAAACCGTCTGACAGTTGGCCTGATAGGAAAACAGGTGCCACAGAATTGTGAGGGGCTGAAAGGAAGCCTGGAGTACAGAGCCATAA
Organism: Crocuta crocuta; assembly: GCF_008692635.1. Classification (NCBI taxonomy): domain Eukaryota; kingdom Metazoa; phylum Chordata; class Mammalia; order Carnivora; family Hyaenidae; genus Crocuta; species Crocuta crocuta. Next base: position 9,413,591 of record NW_027551569.1, read on the forward strand.
AATCAGACTAAGTCTACTTCCCACAGTTCTTCATGCCAGACCTTTCCGGCACTGATGATGCCACCCACGGAGCATTCAGAGGACTCCACATGAATCAGGGTGACCGGATCTGTTCAGAGCAGAAGCTCAGCAAAACAACATAGAAAATTTTTTTCATTTCCCCCATGCTTTTCCTTCCTGCAGTTTACACCCCCTGAAATACACAACTCCACATACCCACCCCACTTAACCATCCACTCTAGCCAAGTGCGTATGACCTATTTGGTCCTTTTTAAAGGATGATTTCCATAACGGGACTTTTTCCAACTTCCTCCTTCCAACTCATCAAAAGTTGTCCTCCAATGTGCCATTCGTAGAATGCCAAAATCCCTCTGCAACTCTCCAATGCCTTTAGGGAAATGATCCAAATTCCATATTTTACTTAGTATTTAAGAACTTAAGACCCAACTCCTCTTACAGCTGTTTCTCAATCTTTTCTCCAGATAGAGGCAGATATTCATTGTTTCTTTCCGCCATCGTTCACCATGTACTTTCCAACAACCATATCTTTGTGCCTTGCCCCCAACACAGAGTGCTCTCCTCCTAGTCCAAACATACCTAAGTCCTGTATGTATCCAGAGGTATTCCAGATACTTCCTGTAGTATCCAGTAGTTCAATACTTAGCCTTTCTTTCAAGGTCCAGATCAAACCTGACCACCCCCACGAAGCACTCTCCTATCCCAGCAAACCCTACCAACTGTGTCCCCTGACTTCCAGATCACTCATCTGGCACCTGTCACATGCTGTGTTGTAATGTTATTCGTGTATTTATATTTTTCCTTCTCAATGTGGGGCAGTCAAAATAGCATGTGTCTCTGGTATCTCTGATGCACTATGCTCCACACTCAACCTGTACCAGATGACAATAGTGCTTCAGCCAAAAGACGATCTACATCAAACACTCCTAGGGACTCTTACCAGGGAGTTGATACATCTAAGTCCTTTTGTTCTGGTTGCTCTGACAATACAGGAACTCAAGGGAATATGTCTAAGGATATTTTCATTCAGCCCCTTGTCAGCCAAATGGCTGGGGGGAAATGGCTTGGCTGACCCTTCAGACCTGAGTGGGTCTTTTTGAACCTTTAAGTCCCATCACAGCCTGTACATCCTTGTAATCAGGACAGGAATCTGTGCATTTTCTCAATTCCTTTGACTACCTCCTTTTTCTCTCTTGATTGGCATCCTACCTATATCAGTCACCCTTCCGCTTATGAACTTAAGTAGAGGATGGAATCTGACCAGTCAGAGTGGCTGTTGAAGGGGCCAGCTCATGCCTCACGTGGGATGAACTTTAATCAATGAGAACTAGAATATGAAAGGGATGAAGACAGATAAATTCTCCCTCCTCTTTTTTTTTTTTTTTTGCCTATTAGCTACTCCAGGGCATGGTTTCTCTTTAAAACCTTCCCAGGAGAAGTCCTAGATACTGAATGAACACATCTGCTGATTCCCTTATGTCAAGCTGTGTCCCTTGTCTCTTCATAGCTCATTGAAGTGTGACTAGTATGGTAATGTATTGCATTACATTGCTTCCCATCTTTCTTGATTCAATTCTTTTTCGTTACTCTTCCTGCTTTGGGCTTGCACCTCCCCTAAAAAGGGGTTAGCACTTTAATCCTTGCCTTGGGCTCTGTTTCTTGGAGTACCCAGGCTAAGATAGGTTCCTTTATTAATCATCACATTTTACTATTGAGACCTGGAGCTCCACTTCGCAGAATGGAGTACAAGTAAAAGCCTTCTTGTAGTATCCAGTAGTTCAGTTCTTATCCAGCAGTTCATGACTTATCCACTAGTTCAATACTTGAGCTCCCCTCTGCCCACTTCATTTCATTCATTTCTTTCTGGAATCTTCATCCTCTTATGGACTCCATATCTTACTAATGCACAGAAAGCCAGACCTGGACATTCCTGAGTCACTAATGGAATCAAGATAGCCCCTTTAGGCTAGGGGAACTCACAAGTAGGAGAGGTTATTGGTGTCTGCTAAGATCCATTCTCCTCTTATTACTTAGTTATATAGTTTCAGTGGGATATGTAACTATATTAAGACTACATTTCCCAGTATCTCTTGCATCTGGGTGTTTACATGACCACATTCTGGCCAATGTGATACGAGCAGAAGTGATATGTGAGCCATTTCCAGCTCTTGCTTTTACAACAGTGGCACATACATCTCTGGTCTTTTCTCCTCCCTTCTGGTCAAGATACGAAGACAACCGAGTAGCATTCTTATCCTGAGATGGAAGCCACAAGGTGAAAATGACAGCTATTCAAATAGCCCTGGAGAGCCAACTCTGGAATGCTACATATAAGGGAAGTAAATTTCCATCTTGCTCAAGACACTGCATTTTAGGGTCTCTCTTATTGTATCATTCTAACCTTTTTCCTGTTTAATATCACACACACCAGATCCTAGTTGCTGCTAACCAGCCAGGTGCATTGTTGGGCAGTGACCTATCACTACTTCTGCTGCTGATGCTGGAGTCTGCTGTTACCACCTGCTGATACCCCAGCATCCTGAAGATGTGTTCTCCTGACTGAGCCAGCCAGGCTCCCCCGAAGACGTGTGCTCCTATGTGACTCACTAAGTTCTTGTTTCCAGTCACTAACTCATAGTCAGGCCATCTGAACAAGTTTGGAAGGAAATGGGTCCTCGGTGGAAGATTGCTAATTGCTCGTTGTTTACCCATTATTTATTCTCCTGTTTTCCCGGAGTAGTAGACACCATTTTGTATTGGAGTAACATCTGCCATTCTCCCTCAGCCAGATGCAGCTTTCGCCCAGAGTAAAAAAGCTACAGTTCCCCAGCTCCTTGGATCTGACAATGACCATATGACACAGTTTTGGAAGACGTCTCTGGTGACTTCTAGGAAGATTTTAATTTCCCAAGGGAGGCACCTCCCTTTCCACCTTATCACTTCCTTTTCCTTCTTAGTGAGTGGAAAGCAGATATGGGGCCTGAGCTGGAGCAGCCGTTTTGCAACCTTGAAGAGTAGAGACTGATCCTTGTGATGGCAGAGAAGGAGGATAGAAAGATCATGAAACACTGACAGCCTCAGGGAGCCACTGCGCCAGTCTTGGGCTGCCTGACCAGCCTGTTTCTATATGAGGAAAAGTAAATCCCAATTTGGTTACATTTCCATCATCGAGATTCCATTTAGGTGAGCAAAAACAACATCTCGTGGACAACAGCCTGCCAGAAACCCTGGGTTTCTTTCAGGAATTTGTGAAGCTGTACCCAGTGGCCTTCATGTTATACCTCAGTTGTTTCCCCCGAAAACAAAACAAACAACATTCAAGTTCTACTTACAAAAAATGCGGTGCACTGAAATTACTTGTTTATTGCTTGTATTTCCTACTAGACTCTAAGCCCCATGAGGCAGGAGCCATGTTGGGCTTGTTCACTGCTATATCCTCAGTGCCTAGCACTCTGCCTGGCATATGTCTCCAAGTATAGTTTACATAGAACATTGACTAAATAAAAGAATTTCAACACATTATTATCTACTTATTTAAATTATTCATTATTGAAATGCAACTCCTTCATATATTTATCCATCCATTCATTTAACCAACATTAATTGATGTGATGTGCACAGTGGGACATGCATAAGGCAAAGTCACTGCCCTCAACGAGTTTAATTTCTAGTGGGAGGAACAGACCATCAACTCTTACACAGAAAAATTAGAGTTTCAGATAGTGATAAGAGGGGTAGACAGTGGAGCCACTTTACCTGGGGTATTCCGGGAAGGCCATGTTTAAGCACAATTCACTGTTCCAACATGGCTGACACCTTAATCACTTCAACCTCAACAGCGAAGGAGTTATTTTCGAATGACTAGTAGGGGATGAAGTGGCCAATTTCCCTTCTTTGAATTTAGGATCACATGCATTTCTGAAGAAAGTGAAAGGCAGAGAAAGAGAAAGAGAAAGAGAAGAGAAGAGAAGAGAAGAGAAGAGAAGAGAAAGAGAGAGAGAAAGGGAGGGAGAAAAAGAGAGTAGGAGGGAAGGAAGGAAGGAGTATCCTACTGTTAAGCACGAGTCCTCCTCTGTGGCCAAAGAAAGATGTTCTACAGGTGAAAATCAAGGCCAAAGGGGAGGGTCTTCTCTGCAAGCAGCTGGCATCAAAAACAATAGCTAATAACCCACAAGAACAGCTGTGAACTCCTTTGTGTTCAAAAGAATGTACTGCATTACTAACATTGCAGCCCTCATTTGTGTTTCAAACCCTTCAAGAGCCTCAATCATTATTCCTCCTCAAATCCCCTTTGAATCTTACTGGCCTCCCAAGGGAGCCCTAGTGAAATCGGAGGAGAAACACCACAACTTTCCCCATGTGCTCTGTCCTCTTTCCGCCACTAGATCTCCTAAAACAATAAGCTGCCTCCTCTAGAATTTGCTCTCATAAGCACTGCAGTGAAGAATATTTTTAATTTCCAAAATCCAGAGATGGCTGTCATATTTCCTCAATTGGGCATCCTAGAAATCAATGTCACATGTCTTTAGCATATACTGAGTTAGTCTGGCAACTTTATGAAGAGGGAAAAATGGACATGGTCACATCAGGAAAGTAGAAACGTTTGTTTTCTTCAATTTGGTTACAGTGTCAATAGAATGATTTCTTCCAATAGGTGAGTGAGAAGTATGGTCAGGGTTGAGGGGAGCCAAGGGGATGGGTGAAGTTGCCTGAGCCCAGCTGAGGATTGTATTGAGGAAGGGAGATGGCACTGAAGAGAAAGTTTCTCGATTGGCCATGTGTCAGTGTCCCCAGGACAGGGATCCAGAAACAGATTCTCTCAGTTATTAAAATGGCCATGAAAAGATGGAAAACAGGATTGGTGAACAGTCAACAGCTGTGGGAAACTCAGTGGAAGAACATAGAGGAAGGGAAGCAAAAATAAGATAAAAACAGAGAGGGATGCAAACCATAAGACACTTAAATACAGAGAACAAACTGAGGGTTTCTGGAGGGGAAGTAGGTGAGCGGATGGGTTAAATGGGTGATGGGCATAAAGGAGGGCACTTTTCAGAATGAGCACTGGGAGTAATATGTATTATATGAATCACTGGGTTCTACTCTTGAAGCCAAGACTACGGGGTATGTTAACTAACTTGATTTTAAATAATAATAAAAAAAAAGAATAGACCTCATTCTCTGGCTGAGAAGGACAAAGTACATCTTGACTTAAAAGAGAAAGGGCCACTTTCCCGAGGCAAGAGGAGAGATGCTTATAAAAACTTAACATCAGTTTGACCCTCTCCTGCTCACTCATGATCTTCTCTCTTTTCTATACCCTGCCCATCACCAAACTAAAATGATGCACAAATGTAAGTCATAAATGAGCTAGGGGAGGGCAATATGTCTGAACTGTTGAAAGAGAAAGCAGGATTCCCCTTAGAAATAAAGACTCCAAACAAGAATTAGGGTTTGGGGCGCCTGGGTGCCTCCGTTGGTTAAGTGTCCGACTCTGGCTCAGGTCATGATCTCGCGGTCCGTGAGTTCCAGCCCCATATCAGGCTCTGTGCTTACATCTCAGAACCTGGAGCCTACTTCGGATTCTGTGTCTCCCTCTCTCTCTGTGCCCCTTCTCCTGTTCTCTCTCTCTCTCTCTATCTCTCTCAAAACTGGATGAACATTTAAAAAAATGATAGATCAAGAAGCAAAAACCATCATTTCCCTGCATGCATTAAAACCTGCTAAAATGTCTTCCAAGGCATTAACTGGAACCTTTGAGTTAACTTTCTTTCCTCCTGGGCAGAAATCATTTGCACTGCACCGGGAAGAGAATCATTTGCTCCTGGTTTCCTGCACTGCCACCTCCACCTTTACAGAGTTGTAAAGTAACTGAATCAGTCATAAACAGGAAATCAAACCAAGGTAAACATCCTTAGAAAATCAGATCATCCTGACACAGGACAGTCTTGTGAAACAACCTAGCCCTGCACTGAACACGTATCCAGTAATCCCATTTGCCTATTTCCAAATTGTGGATAATTTTTTTTACGAAAAACCACATCTTTTAAAAATATTTTTATTTATTTTTGAGAGAGAAGGAGACAGAGAGAATGAGTGGGGGAGAAGCAGAGAGCGAGGGAGACACAGAATCTGAAGCAGGCTCCAGGCTCTGAGCTAGCTGTCAGCACAGAGCCCTCCTTGAGGCTGGAACTCATGAACCGTGAGATCATGACCTGAGCTGAAGTCATACTCTTAACTGACTGACCCACCCAGGTGCCCCAAACCGTATCTTTTTAAAAGAATTGTTCAGAAAGCAGAACTCAAACAGATACTTGTCCAGTGTTCCTAGCAGCCTTATTCATAAAAGCCAAGAGCGGTGAAACAACCTAATGCCCACCAACAGATGGATGGGTAAACAAAATGGGATATAGTCCCACAATGGAACATTACACAGCCATAAAAAGGAAGGGAATTCTGACACATGTTGCCACATGGATGAACTTGAGGACATTATGCTAAGTGAAATAAGCAAACACAAAGGACAAACACTGCATTATCCCACTTATGCGAGGTACCTAGAGTAATCAAGCGTGTAGAGACAGAAAGTGGGAGCGTGGTCACCAGATGCAGAGGAAGTAATGCGGAATCTATGTTTAATGGGCATGGAGTTTGTCTGAGATGCTGAAAACGTCCTGGAGATGGATAGTAGTGACGTTTGCACGCCAACATGAATGCATTTAATGCCACTGAATTATACACTTAAAAATGGTTAAACTTTTATGTTGTAGATATTTTACCACAATAAAAAGGAAGGAGAAATGAAGGAAGGAAGGATGGAAAGAAGGAAGGGAGGGTTAAGGAGGGAAGGAGAGAAAGAAGCACTCTCCAATTGCTGGGCTCACTTTTATTTTGGGGGGATTGTGATTTTGTCTGCTACTACATGACAGGCTAGCACCTGTCAGTTAATCTTCACAACACTGTGAGGAGTTACCCCACTTGCCTTCTAGATGAGAATACAGACCTTCAGAGAGGTTAGGTCAGTTCTCTTTAGTCTCACAGCAGAGCTGGCTCTGTCTCCATTAAAGCCTAGGCTTTCCACCGATCTTCTTTACTGCCTCTTCTCCTCTTTCCAGTCAAATCCTTTACTCCTGAATAAAGCAAAAAGCAGAATTAGCTGTTAGATGTCCAAGCTCTTTGATGTTTGTGTTTTCCAATAAGGGGAATGAAAATAACTTTCTCCCATAAACACAGAGTGAGTTTTTCCCTGTGAGGTCTTACAGCTCAGGGACTCTAGTCTTTTTTTCCCTCCCTTTTCCTAAGCCTCACGCTCAGCATACTGCCGGGCTGAGAATCCAGGCGAGGGGTCTGTGGAGGGCAGACAAGAGAATGGACCATGACATGGGTGACATCCAGAAACACAATCTAATATGCCACATGCGTTGGGTAAAACAGCACATCACCACACCCGGAGAGGAGTTTTGACGGGACACTAAGAAATAGAATTCTAAATCAACACCCCTAAAGAAAGGAGCTATGGCAAGGATAAAACAAATGGGTGAAATTTAAAAAAAATAAATAAATAAACAGACTCATTTCTATGAGGGTTTGGAATAGATTTTTCTACATTTAGGCATAATAATCACTTCAATTTTGCTACACTCTACCCAATGGCAGCATTTGATTAAAAACTCCCTTTAAGACCTAGAAAGTCTTGGGGCTTCCGGACAAAGGAAATAAATGGTTTGAGCCCCTTCACACCAGGCTAGGCCTCCAGGGGAGAAAAAGCATTCAATTGAGCTGGAGGGGACAGGAATCACTCCCTTCTCCGTCCTGATTAGAGAATCCTTCCAGCCACTGGGATGGGGCTAGTGCAATCCTGGAAGACTGCGCGCCCCTCAGGCGGGAGGGTGGGATTGTCAGTGGGAGAAGGAAGCCCTGAGTCACCAAATCGATTCTTCTTTTATCCGATCTGGTGGGAGGAAGTGTGGAAAACTGCTCATTTCTCAGCTCCTCTTAGCGAGAGTAACAGGAGTTCGTGGCTAAGGGGAGGGGGTGGTATTGTGTTCGCTTGTAATTAGAACCGAATAAACCTCAGTCTAAGCCAGAGCCCGAGCCCTGCTGGGCGGCTGCCCACGGCTTCTCCCTTCTCCGCACAAAGCTGTCAAGGAGGGACGCCTGCCCTGTCGCTCTGCTCGCCTCCCCTCTCTCCTGTGCCGCCCCCTCTATCCCCACCCAGGTCGGGCTCCAGTGTGGTGCATCTGGAGAGCTGTCGGAGGCTCAGCTGTAAGTGGGTGGCAGGACTCGGTGCCCGAGGAGATTCACCAACCATGAGACTCGGACTGAGCAGGAGAGGAAAAGACGCTGCCAGCCGGGTCCCCTGGCGCCATAACTCAGGGGTGAGATGAGGGCAGGGCGACAGGCATGGGGACAGAAAAAAGGAAGGGGGACGAGGGAAATCATGCACCTTGGTGGCCATCGAATGTGGTGGGGGAAGGAGACAGCGCTCAGGGAGCACATCCAGGTTCTGAGTTTGTCGCCTGGCACCTGGGTCATAGGAGCCTTTGCGCGGACAGGTCCACAGGTCGGCAGGGGTAGGGATGGATTTTGAGCGGAGTCCCCAGAGGTGATGTTTCGGGGGTGGGCCTCTTGAGAATCAGCTCTCAAAAGAGAAGTCGAACAAAGAGCTCTGAAGACCATACCTTGGGACACCCAGTGAATGATCTGAAAGCAGGATCATGAAATACAGAGGCAAAAGGAAGGACCACAAAAGTTGTCCAGGGACTAGCACAAAAGGGATTTTGATGTCTCGACTCCTATCAACCACACACCTACGGTCTGTGTCGGCGTCCAATCTCTGTGAGTGGAAGATTCTGGGGGAAATGTGCTGTTGAGGGATTTTCCCCTCCAGTCATTGTGTCGAGAGCGTGGTGCACTGATTCTAACTACCCTGAACCCACCAAATAGCTCCTCACCCATAAAGAACACAGGCACTGGGAACAGGGTCTTGGTGGAGGAAGCTTTACCTGAGCTGTGCCATTCTGGCCCAGAAGTCCCCTGGAAGGCAGTGGCGTTGGTGCTGCTGATGAGACCTCAGCACTCCCACCTCACTACTGCCACTTTCACCTCCTCCCAGGGGGACTCGGGAACCACTCTTCCATCTCCAGAGGGACACGCAAAAAACTATGTCTGTCTTACAAAGTGACCGGGGGCGGGGGCGGGGAGGCCTGAAAGCTCCTGCTAAGGCTCACTTCTCAAGCAATCTTGAGAAGCGCCCTTAGCTGGGTGATCTTAGCAGGTAGTCCTGGCCCCCTGAGCACACACTGGACAGTGCAAGACCCTTGCAGCGACTCCCTCGGACCTGTGGTTAGCATCACTGCCTGTAGGCGGTCTCCCTCCGGATGCTCCGTGCCAGGACTCCAGGGGGCCTAGGGGAACTGGACACTGAGAATAGTCAAGCCCCACAGCCTCAGAATCATTTCCTCTGGGGACTCTAGGCAGCGTGGGTGTGCTTCCTGGACACCACAGTGGTATCATAGACAGAGGTGGCTTCTTCCTTGCTCAGTGAGGAGGCTGCAAACCCATCAAATCCACTCGGGGTGAAGTGTCACACTCTCTGGACTTTGGTAACAGCAACTCTTTAGTTATTTCTTTGGTTACCCAGATAGTGCTCAAGGACCCTGTGCAAGCATCACCCCCTACCCTTGACCGTGAACGGCCTTGTCACCTCCTGGGGAGGTGGTGATGTCAGTTTGCTTTACTAACACTGAAGACTCTTCCATTCTGTTTTCCTCCCATGCTGGAGGTGAATCAGACACATGTCATTGTTAATCCTGACTCCACTCAGCTTTCTTTATCCTAGTTGCAAATGGACCAATAGTTGAATGGAAAGAAAAAGGAGGAGGAGGAGGAGGAGGAGGAGGAGGAGGAGGAGAAGAAGGAGAAGGAGAAGGAGAAGGAGAAGGAGAAGAAGAAAGCTGCAGATTAGTAGTTATGGTTTTGCTTTTTGTTGTACAGAATCAGATACTGTGTCCTTGCAAAAGGAATCAACTGAGTAGAGCCCAAAGACCTTGGCATGGAGTTCATTCTTTTGGTAAACTACACTGTGTTAAGTTTTGGGGTGCTCAAGTGGTGGGGGAGTTATCTCAAGGTTTTGCCTCACCGTTTAGCAGGCATCCTACAGACAGAACAGGTTTTTTTCTTTCAAAATGGATATTGTGCTTTTGATTTAGCACATTGAAGGACGTCATTTTCCTTTGTCGGGAAAGCTTGTCAGGTTCGGTTTTAGTCTCGGCGGTGACTATAGCAACAGTGTCTAGAGAGAGGTTTTGTTTCCTCAGTGACTGTCATTCAACTTGACTCCATTTGCAAAGTGAAGGACAGTCTCCCTTCCTTCACTCGAAAGAGGGCCCCCGGGATTGTCGTCCAGGCCCACAGCCACACTGAGGTTGGGGTCTGAGAGCATTTCCACCCCGCCCTCCCCCTGTAGACACGTGGGCACCTGGCATCATGCAGAGATGCAACCTGCTTGCCTGCCTCTGGCTGAGGGCATCCTTGGCACTCATGCTCACGGCACTCAAGCTGATTCTCAGAGCAAATCCGGCAGAGGTACCGGGAGGCAACTCTTTGAAAATCAAGACAGGTTTGCACACCCTTCCCAACCCGAGTTTCCCAGAAGCACGGCCCGAGGCAAAGGCTTCTATGCTACTGCTTATTAAAGACTACAATTCCAGGAAAGTCAGAGCGAGGAGGACAAGGGCGAGCAGAAGAGGGAGGAACGCTGGCGTCAGGCACGACTGACTGCTCAATCTCCAACCCTTGCCTTCTGAGGGCTGCTGTCCCTGGAGGAAAGGAGAATGTACCCGCAGATCCCATCTCTCAGGGCTCAGAGGGCTGCTCACAGGGCATGAGCCCTGACACCTTTGGGCTGTGCCTCGGCACCCCAGCAGATCTCACAGCAGAGCCGTGGCTCCCACCAATGGGGCTGCCTCGTTGCAGGAGTTAGAAGGAGCGCGGGAGAGCAAAGGACTATGGGGCTGTGGAATTGTGCCCTCCTGAAAGTGACTGGCGTCATTGAGAAAATGTTCACTGGAGCAGTCAAGTGGTCAGAGGTCCCAGGGGCAGGTGAGATCAAGAGGATGGGAAATTGTTCACAAAATGTATTGAAGAGCCTAAGTAACGTCATTTTGAGATTAAGGCAACCTTGGGCTATATGTAGCCCCTGTTCCAGAAAAAGCCCCAGATTGTTCAAGGCTAAAGCCACCCTCGGACTGCTCTCAGATCAGCTAAACATTTCTGTGGTCTGAGTCAAGGCTGGGAACTGCAGACAAATTAACCAATTACTCACCACTTGCCTAAACCCTACGTAGGCCTTTTGAGCTCACCTCATAATTAGTCATTTTCAAAAGATACTCAAAGGTCATGATTGGGTCACCGCCAAAAGTAACGGACACCTCACAGATACTGAATAGTCAAAATATTACCTTGGGTGCTGTACGATTGTAATTGGAACTTATGTAATGATGTCATACGTACAACGTGTACACTGTAACAACCCCGTCCCTTACCCCATAAAAACCCTGCTCACTATTGTTCGGGGCTTCACCTTGCTGCCACTACATTGGTAGGTGGGTGAGCCCCTGCTCGAGCTTGTAATAAAGACCCTTATGTACTTGCATCGGTGTTGGCTCCTTGGTGGTCTCTGGGGACTCGCGAATCGGGCACAACGGTATTTAACACAGTAAGCCACAAGGTGCTTTCTAGACCTTTCTTCTACCCCAGCACTGTGTGACTACCTCATTACAAGGTCCCGTCAAGACTTCAGGAGGGTGTGCCATCCCCCCGCCCCACTAAGCCCAGGCTAGATTGGAATGCGATGGGGGCATAGTGGACTCTCTCTGACGCCTCCCCTGCTTCCTTCCTGTGCTCTTCCCTCTGGTGTTAGGGTGGGAGGAAAGAGCAGGGACATGGCATTGTCTCCATAAAAGCCAAGTGGACCCATGACCCTTTCCACGGTGCATTATAATTAGTGTTCTAGCTGTTTTCTGTGGTCTGGATATGGATGCTTGATCGTCTCAAAGGGTTCACTGATGTGAGACATAGTTTCCCAAGATGTGTGGGGTGTGTCAAGAGAAGCGATCCCATCTTCAGGACGACCCCCTCCCGGGAGCAGTCTAGGCTATACTTTCAGGAAGGCCTAGGTTCTTTGCTTCTTGCTATGACAGACCCCAGTGAGCCCAATGCCCACTTCACCAATTCAAGAAGGACTTGAATCCTGGACTCTGTCGGCATCAGTGGAATCTATTTCCTGTACCTCCAGGAATGGAAAATTCAAAGGGATGGTCCCTTTGCCTGTCTCGCTTGGCCATCTGTCCTTCTCACCTCTTCCAGGGTACTTCCTCCAGTCCCGGCCAGAAGATGGGATGTCAGCCTGCCCTTCTTGAAGGCACTCCCGAGTTGTACGAATGAGTCTTTCCAGGCCCAGCTCCTTCTCCTTGTCTTGAAGCTTACTCCCCATCCCCATGAGGGGTGAAGGAAAGGTGAGAAAGAGCTGTTCTCTGTCCTATTCTCCTACTTAGAAGACCATCTCTCCCCCTCAGGGTCCTATATTGGGAGATGGTATGGTAGTTTAGGGTGGGGCCGGAGGGAGACTGAGAGATGGGAGTTGGTGGTGGTGTGGGATCTGCTAGAAGAGTTGCCATCTGGAACATTCATTCTGGAGTCATTCTGGAACGTTGCCATCCCCAACAGCTGGCCATTCTCTGCACTTACAATGTGGGGAAACTTGAGGTTTTGTTTCCAGCGGTAAAGTTAGTTATCAGTTCCAACCAATATGAGAAAAAACTCCCACTTGGTGCCTATCTTCATCCTGTTACATAAATATCCCCAGTTGCTGACTTTTTTTTTTTATTATTAGCAATTCTAATGCCTTTTTGGGGTGGTTTACAACCCCTATGAATTCCTGTCTGTTTTTCTAAATAGCTTCATGTTCTGTCCAGGGAGATTTGCTGCTTTTTCCTTTATTGTTCAGTTTATTTTTGGTTAGTTTTCTCTGGTCTTAATTGTTGGTAGGTCAGCTATCACATCCCAGTTCAAGCAGGACAGAAGAAGGGATAGACAGTGAGATATTTTTAAGGAGATGTTCTGGAAAGATCACATAGCCCCTCTGCTAAGATCAGAACCCAGTCCCAAGGCCCATCCAGCCACAGAAGAGAGGCATCCCCCTGATCGAGAGCACTCCTACCTCTGATGCCATCATGATGATGTAGGCAACAAGTCTCCACCACATCCCTAGCACAAGAAAACTCCAGATCATTCTCTTCTATATTTTATTAAGAATGTTTCTCAAATTATTATTATAACATTATCATTATTTTTTTTTATATAGAGAGAGTGCAAGTTGGGGCAAGGGACAGAGAGAGAGAATCTCAAGCAGACATGCCCAAAACAGAGCCCAATGCGGGGCTCAATCCCAAGACTGTGAGATCATGACCTGAACCAAAATTGAGAGTTGGGTGCCTAACTGACTGAGCCACCATGCACCCCTCAAATTATTTTTACCAAAAAAATGGATCTTCATTAAAAGGAAAAAAATAGACAAACCAAAGGTAACTATAAAGAATCCCATGTAAGTCCATCCTCCAGAAACAATCACCAAGGTGTACATCTGCCAGATTTTTTTCTTGTGTATGTCCATATGTCTTTACTATAAGAATGGGCTACACATCTATAACTCTTGATAAACAGGGTTATCAAGACTCAGTCTTGATAAGTGGCTAATCTGGGGGCAATAGCTGCGGATTTTCATATTTCTTAAAAACATACCATAATTTATTTGAGCAGTACACTTATTATCGGACATGCAGGTTATTTCAACTAATATTCTTTTGCCAAGCATTTAGAATGTTTCCAATTTTTCATTATCATACATGGTGCAGGACTGGAGTCATTATTCGAAAATTAATTCCAAACTTTAAATATCCAGTGAATAAGGGGAAGGGGGAACTCCCTGTACTTAAAAAAGGAAGCAGAGGAGAGACCCAAAAATGCTCAAAAAATGTAGTAAGGGTTGCAAAACCTCTCTCACAGTCTGCCAAAATGACTAATACATGAAAAATCAATGACTGAGAAGCATTTGTTTTGACCAAAATTATCTTATGGCCAACTTATGTCTGACCGAATTGCTTTGCTTAAACTGCTTTCGCCTGGAGCTGAGTTAAATAATTAAACTCTCTTGGAAAGCAGTAAAGGCTACCCACTTAACCTACATCCTCTTCTTCCGGGAAGTAATCGGGTGAAGTCGGTAGAATGCACTAGTGTCCTTTCAAGTAGAAAAGAGAAGAAGACTTTTAAGATCTGACTTTTTATTACCCCATCCCTGGAGATATGCCCAAACAAAATTCCAAACAGTTTAGAGCACCTTTTCAGAATATTTAATTAGAGATATTCTGACGTTCATCACACATAAAGAAAGAATGCCCAGCAGCCCCACCCAGCCCATTTATTAGAAATGAAGAAGCTTTTAGCATTCGCTTCTTTTGATTCCTGTGCCGAAAAGAGAAAAGGAAGGGGCGCCCGGGTGGCTTAGTTGGTTAAGCGTCCGACTTTCGCTTGGGTCATGATCTCGCGGTTCGTGGGTTCAAGCCCCGCGTCGGGCTCTGTGCTGACTGCCAGCTCGGAGCCTGGAGCCTGTTTCAGTCTGTGACTCCCTCTCTCTCTGACCCTCCCCTGCTCACGCTGTCTCTCTCTCTCTCTCCTAGAAATAAATAAAACATTTAAAAAAAAAAAGAGAAAAGGAAGCATTGCTTTTCTTGAGCTTTTCTTAGGATACCTCCAAAGTGAAGTTAAATGTAACCTCGCATGCTGGTATACAAAGACTCCTTTCTCCAAGGGGCTCGTTCCTCATGAGGCACTAAAATAACATCTTATGACAATGATAGCCTGGCTCCTTTGTCCTTTTCTGCCCTTACTCCATTAACTCCAGCAATAGGACCCTCTATAGAGATAACCAGAAGTCAGCGTTGGGATGTAAATGGGCAATTCTGAGCCCAGCACAGTCCACGTACCCAGGATCCCTTAGAGAATGGGTTCTGCAGAAAGCCTATTACCATGAAGATCTGAGAGGGCACCCTGTTAGAGAGAGAGAGAGAGTGCATGTGAGTAGGGAAGGGGCAGAGAGGGAGGGAGAAAGAGAATCCCAAGCAGGGTCTGCATTGTCAGCAAGGAGCCCAATGCAGGGCTCGAACTCACAAACCATGAGATTATGACCTGAGCCAAAATCAAGACTCAGGTGCTTAACCAACTGAGCCACCCAGGCTCCCTAAGAGGGCACCCTATTAAGCATCAACATTTTTGTTTTTGTTTTAGTCATTTGTGATGGTTACCTTCTCCAAAATACATTTTACAGTTTCTGGCTTTTGGAGCAGAATATGTAGAATATAACTAAGCCTTTTCTTGATGGGGTCACATTATGGTAGATCATTTAAAACTTTTATTGGGAGCCAATTTTTGTTCCAGGCTCTATGCCAAAAGGATACAAACGTGAATAGGACACAAACCCCACAGCAAAGACTTCAGTCTAGTGGGAGAGACAGAGGACTAATCAACTCCTTACAAAATTTCCTGATAATTAAATAGATTGTGAAAAGTGTGGTTTGAGAACACAGAAAGTAGCATCTAATTCTCTCTGCCTTTCAGAAAGGGAAATGTTGAGAGAGAAATCAATGTCAAAGATTAAGTCAGAAACACTTCAGTTCCCAAATGGTGACAATGATAGAACAAGATTCCAGGCAAGAAGACGCATCTTGCATTGTGTGTTTTAAGATTGAACACCCCTAATATAGAATGATTTTGAGTACCACTTTACAGTAGCAAAAATAGATGAAAACTCCTTTCATGACCTAATGTTGGAATGCTGGCCTTTGCTATGAAAAAAAAAAAGCCAACTGGTTTATTTTTGAAACATTCATGTTTTTTGCTAAATGATGAAATTAGAAAATGCCTTCAGGGTGCTCTTGTCCAGCTCTTCCTAGCAAAGGACACTTTATAGGTAGTAGTGGTCTCTCTAGCCAATAAATTGGACATCCAACTGGATATAACAGTCACAAGTATCAGCAACACCTTCATATACTGTATAAGATGTTTTATTATAGATCTGATGAAATCATCTTGAAGAGATTTTGAGAATTTTCTTTCTTATGTTTTCCACTCATTTGTTGCATTTCAGCATGAGTACCTACATGTGTCCCATCTTAAGCCTTTACTTCATTATGGGTATGCACTTTAAAATATATGACCTAAAATACAAATAACTTAAAATAGTATAACAGCTAAAAACCACACTGTGCCTATCAATGGTCCCTTGATATCCCAGCTGAGTAATTGCTTCAAATGAGCTTTCCTTCTTCCCATCTCCTAACTACCGTGCACACCCACTCAGAAGGGAGCAAACACTTCAACTTTAACAGGTGGGAATAATTAAGTCATTCTAAAATTCATATTTCATATTCAGGAAAAGTAGAAACTGAAATGGGGGGGAAAAAAGAAAAACTTTAAGGACATAAATCCCCTAGGACATCTAAGATATTCCATGGCTGGGAAATACTGAAGGATATGAATTTTTTGTATTTTTTAATGTTTATTCATTTTTGAATTTTTTAAATGTTTTTATTTATTTGTGTGTGAGAAAGAGAGACAGTGTGACCAGGGAAGGGTCACAGAGAGAGGGAGATACAGAATCTGAAGCAGGCTAGAGGCTCTGAGCTAGCTGTCAGCACACAGCCTGACATGGGGCTCGAACCCACGAACTGTGAGATCATCACCTGAGCCAAAGTCAGACGCTTAACCAACCGAGCCACCCAGGCACCCCATGTTTATTCAATTTTGAGAGAGAGAGAGAGAGACAGAGAGACAGAGAGACAGAGTGCGAGTGGGGAAGAGGCAGAGAGAGAGGGAGACACAGAATCTGAAGCAGGCTCCATGCTCCAGGCTGTCAGCACAGAGCCCAACACAGGGCTTGAACACAAACTGGGAAATCATGACCTGAGCCAAAGCTGGATGCTTAACTGACTGAGCCACCCAGGCACCCCAAAATACTGAAGGATTGGAAACATAACTTGGTTTGCATTTTTTTGGCTGGCTACAATATATTTTATTGATGGTACATGAAAAGGTAGGACCCCCCAATCCTCTCCACTTCTTCATAGGGTCTGGGATGGAAACTGTGAAGGTTGGGAGATTCTCAGTGTGTTGGGGGATGAGTTGAAGCAAGGGATCCCCAGCAGCTGAGGGCCTCTCTCTTCCTCTTCCTCTTGCTTTTGCTGGGGCTGGTGGTCCAGGGGGGCTCTTACTCCTTGGAGGTTGTGTGACCCATAAGGTCCACCACCTGGTTGCTATAACCATATTCATTGTCATACAAGGAAATGAGCTTGACAAAGTGATCATTGAGAGCAATGCCAGCCCCAGCATCAATGTTAAAGTTGCAGGAGGCAACTTGGTCCTCAGTGTAGCCCAGGATGCCCTTGAGGGGGCCCTCCAATGCCTGCTTCACCACCTTCTTGATGTCGTCATATTTGGAAGCTTTCTTCAGGCAGCCGGTCAGATCCACAACTGACATGTTGTGGGTGGGGACATGGAAGGCCATGCCAGTGAGCTTCCCATTGAGCTCAGGGATGACCTTGCCTACAGTCTTGGCAGCACCAGTAGAAGCAGGGATGATGTTCTGTGAAGCCCTTCCACAGATTCCCAGAGGGGCCATCCATGGTCTTCTGGGTGGCAGTGATGACGTGGACTATGGTCATGAGTCCCTGCATGATGCCAAAGTTGTCATGGATGACCTTAGCCAGAGAGGCCAAGCAGTTGGTGGTACAGGAGGCATCGCTGACAACCTTGAGGGAGTTGTCATACTTCTCATGATGGATGCCCATCACAAATATGGGGGCATCAGCAGAAGAGGCAGAGATGATGATCTTCTTGGCCCCAGAGGAGCCTTCAAGTGAACCTCAGGCTTCTCCATGGTAGTGTAGACCCCAATGGACTCCACAACAAACTCAGCACCAGCATCACCCTATTTGAATGTTGGTGAGATCTCACACTTCTGGAAGATGGAGATGGGCTTTCCATGGATGACAAGTTTCCCATTCTCAGCCTTGACTGTGCCATGGAATTTGCCATAAGTGGAATCACACTGGAACGTGTAAACCATGCAGATGAGGTCAATGCCAGGGTCATTGATGGCAACAATAGCCATTTTGCCAGAATTAAAGCAGCCCTGGTGACCAGGCACCCAAATGACCAAATCCATTGACTCTGACCTTTACCATCGTGTCTCAGGGATGCTGCTGGCACTATACCAGAAACAGCTGTCTGTCCAACAGGGAGGAGCAGAGACCTTGGTTTGCATTTTTAAATGATCTCTCTGGCAACACCAGTGGGGGTGAGTTAAGGAGAGGTGGGGCTAAGCCAAAGAGACCAGGTAAGTGACTGCTGTAATAGTCAAAGCAAGAACCAGGAAGAGTCTACACCTGGGCGACAGCAGTGGGCAATGGATGACTATTTCAGGTCAAGAGCAAGGATTTAGGAATTAAAACCACTTCATCTATAATTCTGCAAACACTGGGTCCACACCTGAAGTGTGTAGAGCTGTTTGTCCTAAACTAAATGAATGGCCCCCATCTGCAGAGGATACCAATAATTAGGACTGCTTATTTTTCATCATGTTTTTGCCCTTCCCTTGTATTCACTTTTTGGTTCTTTCTATGCCTTCCTGTAGCATAAAACTACTCCCTCCTAATCTGTTCTGGGTTTAGAAAAGATATCTAATATTGCTAGAATTGATATGAAGTAAGAATAGCTAAGTCGGTAGTGTGAGACTCGGTAGTGTGAGACTCGGCAGTGCTCCTCAAAAAAGAAAAGTGAACAGAATTATTGATGTCTTTTCTGTCTGCTGGTATGTGCTGTTTCTCACAGTGCTCTCAGTTGGAACCTGTCTGAGTCTGGATTCCCTAAGCCAAGGACTCTAGGATGAGCCATTCTGAGGGGAGGTGAAGGGACACCATTAGGAGCTAAAAGTATGTTATTAAGGCAACTACCACATGGATCCTTGTTGCTTACCACTGCTGGGAAGACTCAGCGGCTGGCATAAAGTACATGCCTCAGAGTCACCCCACACAAGAGGGCATTTATACACCAATTCACATAAGCTATTGGTTGAGCATGGCTCCTGGGGAACATTAACTTCTGGCCTGCCACGTAAGCAGCAAAGTGGGCTCCAGTGGCAAGAGAAGATCTTCAGGCATAGAAATGCAAGCGCTATTGTAAGGCCACAAGTCTAAACGTCTAAACCACACTGACTCCATGACAGGCTTTAAGTTTCCCCTCTAAACTAGAAGGCCTGAGTTTCAGCTTCCCCGAAACTATCAGGTAGTTACACATTGCCCAAGGCAGGAGTAACCACCCTTGCAGCACCCAATCAGGAAAGGCCAGCGACCACCCTCCACATTGTTAAGGGAGAGGCCTGGAGATAGAAGCTATAGATAGGACCCTGTTACGTAATGTTAAAGTTAACCCGTTAGTCGCCGAGTAAGACCCTAGGCTCGCTCTGTGATTGGCTAAATGTTGTAATTGGATCCCGCCCAAAGTAATGAATACTCTAGACAATGTGTATTGTCAAACCCGCTGTCAATGATGTTGAATAATTATGACTGGATCACTGTTCCCATGTCACAACTTCTGTAACTCCCCCATCTCAAACCTCATAAAAACCCTACTCTGCCCTTGTTCGGGGCTTTCAGCATGGATCCATTGCGTTGGTGAGGTCTGGGAGCCCGAGCTTAAGCCCGTAATAAAGCCCTTTGCCTTTGCATACGTGACTCGGACGCCTTGGTGGTCTTGGGATTTTGGGGAGATCGCGATCTGGGCATAACACTGTCAATAAGAAATCTTGGGGGCGGGGACCCAGGTAAGTGGTAAAAGTGAAGGCACAGGGGCCAGAAATTCACAATGACTGCTACCAGGTCTAGGGGTTTATATTTAGAGAGGGCTGAAAGTCTCTATGTTTCATTATTGTTATTGCCACCACATGTTATCACTTTAGAGTTCCCCAAATTCACTCAGCTCTGTGGCTCCTCAGTGCCTTCCATGGCTGTGCCCGAACGCTAAATAAATGCAGATCGTGATGGTTAATTTTATATGTCAACCTGACTGGCTAAGAGGTGGCCAGATAGCTGGTAAAACCTTTTTGTGTGTGGTGAGGGTGCTTCTGGAAGAGATTAGTATTTGAATTGGTAGGTTGAATAAAGAAGAGCGCCTCACTAATGCAGGTGGGCATCATGAAATCAGCTGAGGGCCTGAATAGAACAAAGCAGTGGAGGAGGGGTGAGTTTGGTCTCTGCCTGAGCCACGACATCCATCTTCTCCTGCCTTTGGCCATCAGCATTCCTGGTTCTCAGGCTTTCAGACCTGGACTGAACTATACCATCACCTTTCCTTGGTCTCCAGCTGCCAGGTGGCAGGTCGTAGGACTTCTTGGCCTCCATAATCACGTGAGTCAATCCCTAGTGGATATTTCCCCTGCTTTCCTAAATAACAAAACTCTGATTTTATCCTGGGCTGCGTTGGGCCTGGCTAAAAGACTACATCTCCCAACCTCCCTTGCAGATTGGTATAGTCATGTGACTCAGGTCTGGCCAGTGAGAGGAAGTATACAAGGAACATAAAGAAAACTTCTTAAATGGACTTGACTCAGCTGGAAGGTGCACCCTTTTGCAAATCCTCCCCACTACCTTTCTCATTCCCTTGGAAAGTAAACATAATGGTTGGAGATCATCAGCTCTGGCCCATGAGGTGTCAGCTATATGCTTAGGATGGAAAAGCAGAAAAATAGAAGGTTGGGTCTCTATTCTATTTAAGCCACTGTGGTCAAAACAGTTCCTGGCTGAAATGCAAATGTGTTCTATTTAGATTAGAATGAATCTTACTCTGTCCCCACCTATCTCGCCCTACACATTAAAGAGAAGGCTGTTTCGGGGATGAATCAAACACCTACTTTTACATTCTCTACTATTCTAGACTATTCTACTACTTAGTCTTTTCCAAAATAAATGCTCCATAAAGATCAGAGCTAAAATGGACTTGAGGGGCCAAAAAAATCCAACCCCCAATTCTTAGAGTTTTCAGAAATTATTTCAGAAAAGTAAATATCTGTTGTTATTATTAAAGACTCCAATCTTATTGTATTTTTTAAGTTAACACATGAGGTAAATTCCTATGGATTTCAACCCATGTATTGATTCCTGTTAATTACCACACAGTCAGGACATTAAATGTCTCTTAACCAGAAAGGTGCCCCTAGTTATCTCTGTAACCACACCTTCACACCACCCCTGACCTATTCTCTTTTACTATACTTTAGTCTTTTCAAGAATGTCACATACAGGGAGTAATATTGTGTATAAACTTTTGGCATAATGTCTTGAAGAATATCCAGTTGTTGCATGTATCAGCAGTTTGGTCCTTTCTATTGGTATGTAAAATTTCATCATACAGATGTGCCACAGTTTGTTTTTTATACCCTTTTTGATGGCTTTTTGGGTTATTTCCAGTTTGGGTAGATTTTTAATAGAGCTGCATGAACCAAAGTTTTTATTGTTCTAAGGTAAATATGCAGGACTGAGATGGTTGGATCAAACCTACTCCTTATTGTGTTTTGAGAGCTTTTTATATACTCTGCATACAAGACTTTTGATATGTGACTTACAAATATATTCCCCCAGTATGTACTATGTATTTTCATTCTCTTAACAACATTTTTATCAGAGCAAAAATTTTTTTATTATGTTGGAGTCTAATTTACCAGTATTTTCTATTGTGGGTCATGTTTTTGGTGTCCAATCTAAGAATTCTTTGCCTAATCCTGATCATGAAGATTTTCTCCTATGTTTGCCTATTAAAGCTTTATAGTTCTTTGTTTTACACTTAGATCTGTGATCTATTTGAGTTAATTTGTGTATTGGTATGAAGTTTGGGTTTTCTTTATATATATATACATATACATATACATATATATATACACACACACACACACACGGGTGTCCACTTGTTCTAACACTATTTGATGAAAAGGTAGCCCTCTCTCCATTGAATTGCCTTTGAAACTCTGTCAAAACTCAATTGGCCATATTCGTATTGGTCGATTTCTGGCGTCTCTATCCTGTTCATTGTTCTATTGTTTGTTCCATCATCAATACCACTCTGTCTTGGTTTCTGTAGCTGTATAGAAAGTCTTCAAATTATATAGGGTGAGTCCTCAAACTTTATTATTTTTTTTTTTTGTAAAATTGTTTTGATTATTCTAGTTCCCTGGCCATTCCAAATAAGGTTTAGAGTAAGCTTGACCACATCTACAAAAAAAGTTCTTCTAAAATTTGTATTGCAATTAAGTTAAATTTTTAGATCAATTTAGGGGGAACTGACATTTTTACTATGTTGAGACTTTTAACTCATGAACAAGATGATGTATATCTGCCTTTATTTTTTCTTTAGGTCTTTGATTTCTTTCATGACTTTGTAAGTTTGTTAGTATATGGGACCTATATGTGTTTTGTTAGATTTATATCTGAGTATTTCTTTCTTTTTTTCCCCTTTCTTTTGTTAAGGGGGACTACTGTATTTGTATTAAATTTTAGGTTCCAATTGTTTGTTACTAGTATATGAAAATAAAACTGAATTGTGAGAAGGCATTGTGNTCATGTAATCTGTGAATAAGAACAGTTTCATTTCTTCCTTTCTAATATGTACACCCTTTTTCCCCCCCTTGCCTTATTGCATTAGCTAGGACTCAGTACCATGTTGGCTAGGAGTGAGGAGAGTGGACATCCGGTCTTATTCCTGGTGTTAGAAGAAAAACATTGTAGGACGCCTGGGTGGCTCAGCCAGTTAAGTGTCCAACTCTTGATTTTTGCTCAGGTCACAATTTCACAGTTTGTGAGTTTGAGCCCCACATTGGGGTCTGTGCTGACAGTGCAGAGCCTGCTTGGGATTCTCTCTCTCCCTCTCTCTCTGTCCCTGCCTCTCTCTTGCTTGCTCTCTCTCTCAAAATAAATAAACTTAAAAAAGAAGAAGAAGGAGGAGGAGGAGGAGGAGAAGAAGAAAAACATTGCACCTTTAGGTATGATGTTAGCTGTAGATTTTTTATAGACACTTTTTATGACGTCGAGAATGTTACCTTCTATTTCTCGTTCACCAAGTTTTTTTTTTTATCATTGTTGACTGTTGAATTTTGTCAAAAAGTTTTCTTTTTTTTCTGCACCAATTAGTATGATCGAGTGGTTTTTTTCTCTTTAGATTATTACTATGGTGTGTTACATTGATTTCTATTTAAAAATTGAGCTAGTCTTCTTGCATTCTCAGGATAAAACCTACTTGGTCATAGTGAGATAGATACATAGGTAGGTGGATGGATGGATGAATGGGTGGATGGACAGATATATAGGATATGCTGGATTCACTTTGCTAATATATCATTGGGAATTTTGGTACCTGTGTTCATGAGGGCTATTGGCCTGTGATTTTCTTGTAATCTCTTTTCTGGGTTTGCTATCAGGGTAATTAAGTAATCATATGAGTTGGGAAGTGTTTCATTCTATTCTGTTTTCTGGAAGAGACTATGGAACTGGTGCTATTCTTCTTCAAATGATTGGTAGAATTTATCAGTGAAACTATCTAGGCCTGGAGATTTCTGTTACAGAAGGCTGTTAATTATGAGTTTAATTTCTTTAGTATTTAAAAGACTATTCAGGTTGTCTATTTTATAAGGGGTTTTCATATTGGGTGAGTTTTGGTAATCTGTGGTTTCCAAGGAACAAGTCCATTTTATCTGGTTTGGTTGAGTTTATGTGTGTAAAGTTTTTTTGTATTCCTTCTTATGCTTTGCAGTGAAATTTCTTTTCATACCTGGTTAATTTGTGATTAAGTCTCCCAGATTGCTCAGGACAGGGGAATTTCCTGGGATGCAGAACTTTTAGTACTAAAACTGGCAAGTCCCAGGCAAACCAGGATGAGTTACCTTTTTCTTTCTTGTTTTCCCCCTTTGGACATCTTGCTAGAAGTTTATAAACATTATCGCTCTTTTCCAAGAACCAGCTTTTGGTTTTATTGATTTTTCTCTATTTTTTTTTCTGTTTTCAATTCCATTGATTTCTGCTTTTATCTTTCTTTCTTTCTGCTTGCTTTGAGTTTATTTTGCTCTTCTTTTTTTAGTTCCTCAATCTGGAAGTTGAGTTATTAATTTGAAACACTTATCTTCCAATACAAGTATTTAATGCTATAAATTGCCCTCCAAACACTGCTTTAGTGGCATTCCACAAATCTTAATATGTTATATTTTCATTTTAGGTCAGCTCACAATATTTCTACTCTTCTTTGAGACTTATTTTTGATGCATGGAAATTTAGATGTGTGCTGTTTGATTTTTCAAGTGTTTAGTGATTTTCTTCTTTTTGTTGACAGATTGTAATGTATAATTAGAGAACATACTTGTATGATTTCAATTCTGTTAAAAATCTTAAAAGTTTCTTTTATGATCCAGGATATGATCTATCCTGGCAAATGGTCCAAAGTGCACTTATAAAGATGTCTAAGCTCCAGCACCTGCCTACCACTGACTTAGCAATGGGACTGGTAAATCACCCCATCTCACATGGTCCTCTTTTTCCATGTCTACACAATTAGAAGAACGAATTAGATAATCTCTAGAAGTTCTTGTCTGTTGTGATATGTACCCCCCACTTCCATGAGTAAACAGGAATGAGGCTGCTTCCTTGCTGTCCATCCATCACCAATAACAAAACAATTCTATTTGCTCCTGAATGAATGGACATGGAAGATACAACCTATTTGCAAAGTCCTGTCTTTAGTCACCCAGAAGCTACTAGGAATTTGAAGAACTGCATACAAAAAAACTCCTTCCTACAAGGCAGTTTCCACAGTCTTAATAATATTAAGATGTGAATCTGTTAATTTTTTCTAAACTTGGAAAGATATTGCAACTTCTCCAGTCTCTTGCCAGTCAACCTAGTGATACAATTTCTCTTTAGATCTGGGGGTCACAGAAGTGACTCTGTACCCTCCCTGGTGAATTGAGCTGCACACCGGGTCCCTTCTCTCTCCCTGGTCCATGTCAAATATGTCACGAGCATCACAGCCATGACACCTGAGATCAAATAAAAATAGAAAAGATGGGATTTCAGAAATACATCCCAGGACATGTCCACAAGTAGAGAACTGTACAAATCAAAGGAAGGAGAATAAAAAGGAGGGAATCAGCTCCAGGGGGGAGCCTTATGAATCCTCATCCTCACAACATGACAGGGTGTTACCTCTCTGTATTTCCACACATGCCATTATCGAGGGTCCATGGTACTTTGTAAAAAGCAGACATTAAGAATTTTGGAATAGAAGGGACATTTACTTATTAAATATTTGAAATCAAGAGACAGAGCTCTCCCTGAAAACTAAAGTACATAGAGCTTGCAGCCAAGACCCTCCGATGTGGTTGGAAAGCTTAAACTCAGGCACACACAATGTGGCAGTGGCCAGCAGGGGGCAGCGCTTGGCAGGAATATATCGGCAGACCTGTGTTTAGGGTAGACCCATGAAACTGCCATCAGGAAACTATTGTGCTCCGGAGCGCCTGGGTGGCTTAGTCAGTTAAGCGTCCGACTTTCGCTTAGGTCATGTACTTGCGGTTCGTGGGTTCCAGCCCCGCGTCGGGCTCCGTGCTGACTGCCATCTCAGAGCCTGAAGCCTGTTTCAGTCTGTGACTCCCTCTTTCTCTGACCCTCCCCTGCTCACGCTGTCTCTCTCTCTCTCTCTCTCCTAGAAATAAATAAAACATTAAAAAAAAAAAAAGGAAACTATTGTGCTCTGCTCTTGAAAGAGCTTAATTATGGGGCGCCTGGGTGGTTCAGTCAGTTAAGTGTCTAACTTCAGCTCAGGTCATGATCTCACGGTTTGTGAGTTCAAGCCCTGCGTCGGGCTCTGTGTTGACTGCCAGCTCAGAGCCTGGAGCCTGTTTCAGATTCTGTGTCTCCCCCTCTCTCTGCCCTTCCCTGCTTGCACTCTGTCTTTCTCTCTCAAAAATAAACATTGAAAAAGATTTTTTAAAAAAGAGCTTAATTATGAGCTGGAGCGTCATATGACAACCAACATGGGAAATTTTTTATTATGAAAATTTTCACATACATGGGCACACACACACACACATAGGAGTAGAAAAATCTAGTAAGCCCATATATCCAGTCTTTAGATCATCATTTGTCAGTATTCTGCAATACTTTCTTACCCCTATTTTCTTTCTTATTTTAGAGACAGAGTTTTAAATTCTGGAACGCGTGTTCTTCAAAGGTGTGATTCAGTGGGTAGTCCAAACCTGGTATAGTCTGACACTGCCATTAAGGACCTAAGCCTCCTTCTGTCTTATCTGCCCTGACACCCTTAGGTTAAAGGATAATCCTCATGATAGCAATATGGCTACCATACCTCCAGGATCACATCAACATTCCAGACAGGAAGAAGATCCTGATTAAGAGGAACATGCTAAAGGTCATATTTTGCATTAGAAATGAAAACAGGGTGCCAGGGAGAACAGTCAAATTTGAGAGCTGAAAATAAGCTTTCCAAGCGAAGAAAGAAGGGAAAATACTGAGAGGTCCAACTCAGAAAAAAAAAAAAAAAAATACAACATTACTGATCAGTTTTTACTGCTTCTAATGAGACCAAGTTTTATTTATTTATTTATTTGTTTATTTATTTATTTTAGAGTTTATTTACTTATTTTGAGAGAGAGAGAGAGAGAGAGAGAAAGAGAGAAAGCCAAGGTGGGGCAGAGAGAAAAGGATAGGGAATCCCAAGCAGGCTCTGCACGCGGGGCTCAAACTCTCAAACCACAGATCACGACCAACCCGAAAGCAAGAGTCGGGCACTTAAGCAGCTGAGCCACCAAGGTGCCCTGAGACAGAGTTTTTAGGCAAACAATCTCATTAAATCTTGACAACAACCAAGCGAGTAGCTGAAATAACTTTACAGGTGATGAAAGGAAGCCTCAGGGAGAACTAGTAGCTTTCTCAAGGCCCCCGCACTGAAAAATGACATCTCCAACGCCAGCCTCTCTTCCTCTCTTTTCATTTCCTTTTTATCGATCCTCCCAGAGATGTGGTAAATGCCCCCATAGAATGAAAAGCCTATAATGGCCACTGTCGAAAGCCACTATATCCATGCTTTCAAGCTCAGTAGCACAAAAGGCACACTCTTCTCATGGTCACTGCACAGTGGTCACCGAGCTGCCGACCCGGCCATGCCGGTGCTGTAGGGGGTCCTCTGGCGCCAGTCTGTGCTGCCTCTGGGCAGCGGCCCCCGTCCCTGGGCCCAAATGCATCTGCTTAAAGAAATGGAGTAAATGTTTCTCTCCATAGAGCCATATTTCTCTCCTTTTTCCAATTAAAAAAAAAATGCACATAGATCCACTGGGCTCAAAGTGACCTTCAGTCAAGGGCTTTGTATTTGTCCTCAAAGAAGGAAAACACCGCTTTGTGCCTCACTCTCGGGATAGCTTAATCACGAACTGAACTTCACATAAAAGCAAAGATAAGAGATTTGATGAAGTCCAAATTTCTTTTTTAACTTTTTATTATGAATGCTGTCAAAAGTACACACAAGAGGGGAGAATAATATAATGAACCTCGTGTGCCCATCCCCCTGATTCAACAATGACTCACTTTTGGCTCTACTTTCGTCATACATTCCTTTTCATCTGCTTCCTCTCTGGAGAATATTTTTTCAAGCCAGTTCCTGTCATCAGGTCATTTTTCCCCTTTAATAAATAACGTCTTTAATAAATACAGACATTGTCTTATATAAACACAGAACCATCATCACAGCCAACGGTATGAACACCCACTGTATATTCAGATTTTCAGTTGTGTCAAAAATGTCTTTTTAGAAATCATTTTTAAAAGTTTATTCATTTGAGAGAGACAGAGACAGTGCAGCTGGGGGCGGGGGGGGGTGGTGGTGTGCAGAGCCTGATGCAGGACTCAAATCCATAAAGCCATGAGATCATGACCTGAGCTGAAACCGAGTCGCATGCTCAACTGACTGAGCCATTCGGGGGCCAAAAAAATATTTTTTTATAGTCAGTTTTTCAAAACAGAATCTAAACAAAATCAAGCCACTGCATTTGACTGTTACGTTTCTTAAATCTCTTCTACCCTGAGTTAACATCTTAACGAAACCCCAACACCTTCGGTTCTCCAAGCATGTGCTCTCCTACCTCCAGGCCTTTCTTTGTATTTGCCGTTCTTTCTGCCTGAAAGATGTCCCCAGGCCCATACGTCACCTGGAAACAAGCTACCTGTCCTTCAGCTTTCAGACTGGATGTTCTTCCTTCTAGGAACTGTCTCTTACCAGACCTTCTGTTATTAAACGCAGACTCTGATTCAACAGTTCTGGGGCAGAGTAGGAGTTCTGCATTTCTAACAGGCTCCATGGTGATGTCAGTGCTGCTGGTCTGAGGACAGTACTTTGAGTAGAGAGGGACTAGAATAGTCCCCACGTTATCATAGCACTTATCATATGATATTTTAATGGCCTCCGGGAGCTTCTGGAACACCCCTGGATCCTTTTGTTTGTCTTGTACATGACTGTTTTTGAGCTCTAACAGCCAAGTTGAAAAGCTGTGAGCGAGACCGTATCTCTCAGAAAGCTAAAATATTTGCCCTCTGGCCCTTCATGGAAAATGTTTGCTGACCTTGCTCTAGGCTGTATTGCAAACATGATAGCTTTTTCAGTAGCGTGTCTCTGTCCCCAGTCCGGGGCTTTGTACATAGTAGTTACCCAAAAAGTACTTATTAGATGATGAATAATGGCAGGTGCTGACGACAACTGAGAGCTTACTGTATGCCAGGCACTCTAGTAAATGCTTCACACACAGCATTTCCAATTTCCCCACTAACCCTCTGTGAAAAGTAGAGTATTCTCATGTTTCAGATGAAGAAATGGAGGCTTAGAGGTTCCTGTCCTGCCCAAGTTTAAAGTACAACAAACCCATGTAATCTGACTCCACCACTCTTTAAAAAAAGGGTTGAAAAAGGTACCTATGGAAAGCCAGACAGAAGCTGCGTTTCCTGACCCCATTTGGGGCAGCCTCACCCATTGTCTCTATGAAAATGGCTACCAATGGACTAGGCCAAAAATTCAAAACATTCTTAGTGTTAAATCCAAGAACGCTAGGTCAGCTGAATATATATACAACAAACACACAAAAGCACCTTTTTGGTATTAATTCTATCCAATTATAATGGGCCCCTGCATCACCTCTGAGTCCAAAGCAGGATCTGCATCTAAGAGACCAGCCCTTGGAACTGTATACTACCTGGGAGCTCCTTTCCTTTGGTAGGTCTTTCCTCCTCCCAGCCCTCCCCCATTATAGCACCCTACATAACCCAAGCCCCTTTAGGTGCTTAATAAGAGACCACCTACACAGCAGGATTAAACAGATGAAATCTGTTGACCATGAGAAAACCTGACCTATGGGCTCCATTACTTAGCACCAGGATTTCCATCAGATAGACAGGTGGCAATTAGTTTAGCCCTTATTATTACTTTGTTAAAAGTCAGTGGGTGTTGAAATGACTTAGCCAGTGTTTTATGGATATAACAATCATTCCAGGAATAAAATGTCCATGTCTTATGTTCCAACATAGTGAGAAAGAGACATTGAGAGACAGACAGAATGAGAGAGAAGGAGAGGGATAAGCACAGAGGGGGGGGTGGGGGAGGGCCAGGTGGGGAAACATGCACAAGACAGATAATAGCCTGCCTGAGAAACTGAACAGGCCCAGAAGCAGTGGTGAGAATTGATGGGGGGTGGAGGGGAACCCCCTTGATTGTGATCCTAGTTTGTATACTGATTGCTCTATTTGTTAAGAGCTTTTAGATCAAATGGAAAAAAGAAACTGAAGTATGCATTTAAGAAACTCTCAAGTCATACTGATTATCATCATTGAAGAGATTTCAAGGGAAGAACTTTCTCCTATTTTTAATCTGCAGAATAACCCTGACACTGAGTCTCAAAAACCCCCTTTAAGTAAAGTATCTTCCTGCTCTTGTAGAAAAATCTGTCTGTGGCTCTAAATATTAATCTCAATCAGAAATCCAAGGTTTGGGGCACCTGGGTGGCTCAGTCAGTTAAGCGTCTGACTTCGGCTCCAGTCATGATCTCACGTTCCATGGGTTCAAGCCCCTCATTGGGCTCTGTGCTGACAGCTCAGAGCCTGGAGCCTGTTTCAGATTCTGTGTCTCCCTCTTTTTCTGCCCCTCCCCAGCTTGTACTCTGTCTCTCTCTGTCTCAAAAATAAATAAACGATTAAAAAAAAAAAAGAAATCCAAGGTTTGACTATGGAGGAGTTGAGGTTTTGAGGCAATCCTGTGTAGGGACTTCCTTATGATTAAACTTAACTCTGACCACTCAATTCCGTAGGGACTCAGTGAGGAGGTGAATATGATGACCTAATTCTATAGGTTAAAAAAAAAAAAAAGAAACCCTTGTACTTTCATTTCCAGACAGGATAGAATAACAGCCAAAAAAGGAAACAAGAAATATAACAATGCCCATGGTGCTGTGCATCAGAAAATGAAGGACACTCATCCCGAGAGACGATGAGCCCTGCCACTGTCCTTGCTTACTGTCCTGAAAGAATTTCCAAGCTGCGGTGCACGAAGGGGAAACCTAAGAAGAACTCAACAGAGTGACTCCTGATTTGAAGAGATAGAGCAGAGGGGCACCTGGGTGGCTCAGCCAGATAAGCATCCAACTCTTGGTTTCAGCTCAGGTCATGATCTCACAGCTCCATGAGTTTGAGCCCTGCATTGGGCTCTGTGCTACTAGTGCAGAACTGCTTGAGATTCTCTCTCTTCTCTCTCTCTCTTTTCTCTCTCTCTCTCTCTCTCTTTCAAAATGAATAAATCAACTTAAAAAGAGAAAGAGAGACAGCAGAGTCTGGTGGAGACCAAAGTAGTCAGAGCTGGCAGGACAGAGTACCAAAGAAAGAGCACTGCACAGAGTGAGACTCCTGGAGATCTGCAGAGCGTCTGCTCTGAGCACTCTTCAACGTACTGATCATCACATTCATGTGAGGAAATCAGCCAAGGCCAGGGAAAGGACTACACTAAAAGATGAGATAGAGGAGTGGAAAGCCTCAGAATTGGCAAGGAAATGGGTTGACTACTCACAAGGGTCTTGGCACCTTCTGATACCACCTAAAAAAAATCTTAAAAGCAAAACCTTGGGGTGCCTGGGTGGCTTAGTCGGTTAAGCGTCCGACTTTCGCTTAGGTCATGATCTCGCAGTTCGTGGGTTCGAGCCCCGCGTCGGGCTCTGTGCTGACTGCCAGCTCAGAGCCTGGAGCCTATTTCAGACTCTGTATTCCCCCCCTCTCTGACCCTCCCCTGCTCACGCTGTCTCTCTCTCTCCCCTAGAAATAAATAATAATAATAAAAATATTTTTTTAAAAAAGCAAAACCTTGAAGGATCAAACATAGGGTTTGATTAGTTTAATTGTATCTCAGAACTAAATTTAGGAGACTTTTTGGAAGTCAAAAATATTTCACACTCAATGTAAAATTTGCAATTTGTAGCATCCAATCAAAAAAAAAGCACAATTCACCAGCTATCTTAAGAATCAGGAAAACATGACCCATAATAATAAGAATAATCAATTAATCAAAACTGACACAGATGTAAGAATTAGCCAACAAAAATATTAACAACAGTCATTATAACTATATTCCATATGTTTAAAAAAAAAAAAGTAGATGCATGGAGGAATAAAATGACCCAAATTGAACTTCTTTATTTTTTAAGTTTGTTTGTTTGTTTGTTTGTTTAGAGAGTGGGAGTGTGGGAGGAGCAGAAAGGGAGAGAGAGAATCCCTAGCAGGTTCCACACTGTCAGTACAGAGCCCAATTCGGGGCTTGATCTCACAAACCATGAGATCATGACCTGAGCCAAAATCGTGTTGGTCTCTTAACTGACTGACCCACCCAGGCACCCCCCAAATTGAACTTCTATACATCAAAACTATAATCTCTGAGGTTATTAAAAAAAAAAAAAGGAAACAGAAAGAACAAAGAAATTGGATAGGATTAATGGCAGATTAGTCATTTCAGAAGGAAAGATTAGTAAACTTGAAGACATAACAATAGAAACTACCAAATGAAATAGAGAAAAAATAAATTTTAAAAAATGAGCCAAGACAAGTTTAAGTGTCCTAATAAAAATGTAATTAAAGGGACGCCTGGGTGGCTCAGTTGGCTAAGCGTCCGACTTCAGCTCAGGTCATGATCTCACAGTTCATAGGTTTGGGCCCTGTGTTGGGCTCTGTGCTGACAGCTAGCTCAGAGCCTGGAGCCTGCTTCAGATTCTGTGTCTCCCTCTCTCTCTCTGACCCTCCCCTGCTCACATTGTCTATCTCTCTCTCAGAAATAAATAAAATAACATTAAAAAAAATTTTAAAAATGTAATTAAAGTCAAAAGGTAAAGATTATCAGATTGATGCAGAAAAACAAGATGCCATTAACTATATGCTCCCTATAATGAACACTCATTCACTGTAGAGACATGAATAAGTTAAAAGTGAAAGAATAGAAAAATGTATATAATGCTAATAAAAAAAGCTGGAGTGACTATATTAGTATCAGTAATATTCAGAGCAAAGCATATTGCCAGTGGTGAAAAGGTCATTTTTTAATGATAATGGATCAATTCATCAAGATGATATAACAATAAAAAGAGTTTATGCAACTAATAATAGAGCTTCAAAGTCCATGAAATAAACGTTGATAGGACTTCAAGGAGAAACAGACAAATCTGTAACTATAGTCAGAGATTTTATTGCCTCTTTCTCAATAACTAATAGAGATAAAAATCAGTAAAAGTAGAAAAGACTTGAACAACACCAGTCAAGCAACTTAACCTAAAAGGACCCTCCACCCAACAGTAGCAGAATTCACACCTTTTTCAAGTGCACAGGAAAAATTTACCCTGAGAAACCAAATTGTGGATCCTAAAATATGTCTCAGTAAATTTAAAATGATTGATGGAGGTCCAACAGGGAGGGGAAAATGGGTGTTGGGCATGGAGGAGGGTACTTGTTAGGATGAGCACTGGGTGTTGTATGTAAGTGTTGAATCATGGGAATCTACTTCTGAAGCCAAGAGCATGCTGTATACACTGTATATTAGCTAACTTGACAAAAAATTATAGTTTTTTTTAAAAAAAAGGATTCAAGTCATATAAAGAATATTCTCTGACAGCAGTAGAAATTATTTACCTAGGTCTCTGGAAAATCTCCAATTATTTGAAAAACTTACTGCTAACATAATAGGGGAAAACATTCAGTCTTTCACTATTAATACCTAGAACAAGACAAGGATGTCTACTCTCACCAATTCTGTTCAACATTGTACTGGAGGTTCTAGTCAGTACAGCAAGAGAATAAGAAATAAAAGCACCCAGACTGGAAAGATATAAAGTTGTCTTTATTTGTAGACAACATTTGGTATCATTATTTAGAAAATTCATTGGAATCCATTTTTAAGGCTAGGAGAATTAAGTGAATTTAGCAATGTTGCAGTATAGAGATAGATCAATATTAAAAATCAGTAATATTTGCTAGCAACAAACCAAAAATTGAAATTTCTTAAAATTATCATTTATAATAGTGTAAACCATGAAACACATAAGAGTAAATCTGACAAAGGATGATTAAAACATGTGTATTGAAAGCTACAAAAATTGCTAAGGAAAATTAAAGAAGTCCTAAATGAGCAGAGATACATGCTTTGTTCATGGGTTGAAAGACTCAAAACTGTTAAGATGTCAGGTTTCCCCCAAATTGTTCTACAGAGTCAATGCAATCCCTATCCAGATCTCAGCAGGTGTTTTGTAGAAATTCACAGGGCAATTTTAAATTTCGTGGATAAATGTAAAGGATCTAGGCTAACCAAAAATAACTGTGAGAAAGCTAAATTTGGAAGGCTAACAATGTCTGATTTAGAGACATGTTATAAAACTACAATAATCAAGACAATATGGCCTTGACATAAAAATCAAATAATAAATGAACGGCACAAAAAATAGAGTCTAGAAATAGGCCCTCACATATATGAACAACTGTGTTTTGACAGAGTTGCAAAGACAATTCGGTGGATAATGGACAGTCTTTTCCCCAAGTGGTGCTGGAGGGGCGCCTAGGTGGCTCAGCTAGTTAAGCGTTCAACTTCAGCTCTGGTCATGATCTCACAGGTCATGAGTTCAAGTCCTGCATCAGGCTCTCTGCTGTCAGCACAGAGGCCACCTTGGATCCTCTGCCGCCCCCGCCCCCCGCTCCGCCCCTCCCCACTTGTGTGTGCATGAATGCTCTCTTTCTCTAAACAAACAAACAAACAAATAAAAAGCATTTGAAAAAAGAACAAAAACAACTGGAAAACTGAAGAAAGGATTTGCAAACATATATGTGATAAAGGACTTCTACTCTGGATATATAAAGAACTCTTAACATTCAAAACCATGAAAGCAACCTAGTTTTTTTTTATGGGCAAAGGATTTGAATAGAAACATCACCAAAGAAGGTGTGCTGATGGCAAAGAGATGCATGAAAAGGTGCTTGGCATCATCAGCCATTAGGGAAATACTAATTAAAACCACAAGCAAATACTACTACATACTCATTAGAATGGCTGAAATAAAAAAGCGTGACCACACCCAATGCTGGCGAGGATGCCGAAAAGAACTCTCATACACTGCAGGTGGGAATGCAAAAGGGTACAATCATTTCAGAAAGCAGTTTGGCAGTTTCTTCAAAAGCTAACCCCGACCATATGACCCAGCCATTCCAGTCCTTGGTCTTTACCCAAAAGAACTAAAGGTAACTGAGGTCCATACAGAGACTTACACAGACTTCTCTATGAATGTTTATAGTTTTATTTGTAACAGCCCCAAACTGGAAACAATCCAAATGGGCAATGGGCAAATGAATCAACAAATTGTGGCATATTCATACAATGGAATGAAAACATAATAAATTATTAATACATTCAGTATGGAGGAATCTCAAAATACTTAGGCTAAATGAAAGAAGTACATAATTCTATTTATATAAAATTCAAGAAAATCTGAAGTCATCTATAGGAATAGAAAGATCAATAGTTGCCTAGGAGAAGGTGGGAAGGGGCAGGAGGAAGAATTTACAAAGAGAGACAAAAAGACTTTTGGGATTGGCAGGTATGTTCATTATCTTGATTGGGGTGAAAGTTCACACATGGATTTCTGTATCGACACATTTCATTGTATACGTTAAATATGTACAATTTATTGTATTCCAATTACGCTTCAATAAAACTGTCTTTTAAAAAAAGGTCTCTTAGTGGAAACTAATTTGACAATAAACTATCTGTAAAAAAAAAATAAAAAATAAAAAAAATAAAACNATGATAGAAATATCAAGACATTTCTTATATATTCTAAACACAGGATTTTAAATAAAGACTTCCAGCTTCCCTGAAAAGTTTTGTTGGAGGTGAGCAAATGACCAAGGCAACACAAGTAACAATTGTCTTTCCTACCCCCTACAACTGTTTCACTGAAAGCCAGCTGTTCATATTCGCTGGAACATCAGATGAACCAGAGGTAGAGGCTAATTATCGAAAAACGATTCTTTGTGGGTCTGGGATGGCTAGAGGCTGTTTTGTAATGTATATATACTAATCTGTCTCAATACCTAAGTCAAAATCAAATAAATGAAATACACAAGTCACTTTAAAAAAATAAATAAATAAATAAAAATAAAAAAAGGTCTCTTATTTCAAATTAATAGGAATAGGATAGGGGTAGGTCACTAAGCAAAGCAGAATGAAAAAGAAAACCTTGTCCCTGGAAACATTGTGAACAAGAAGCAGTCTCTTTGTGAAGCTTTCCTTCCTGCCTGCACAGGACCCTTCCTCCTTCCATGGCATTCTATGGCCCTTCTACTGAGCTGGCATCCAGGTGACCCATTCCCAAGAAGGATCACCCTGGAAGTGACTCCTTCTCTTGTCTTCTCTTTTCCTTTTCCTCTTCATGGAGCCTATTCTCAACTTATCTGTCAGTTTGGGAAGGAGATGATTTACTAATTCACAAAAAATTGCAGAGGATGGGTGAGGAATCAAGCAAGTGAACATGAGAAGCAGCTCACCATGGCGTCTCCTTCACCTCCACCCACTCAACATCTAGTTAATGTTTGCATTTTAAAAGAGCCAATGGCTTTTATCCAAAATAAACAAATATTGCAAGAGAAACTAGAGGCAGCATCAAGGAAATCCCTCGGGGTTTCGGGGATTGATTGGCATCTATTTCATAGTTTAAATCAATCTCTATAGAAATAATATCCCCTATGCCCTCTACTCATTGGTTAAAACAACTTTATTTGGAGTCCAAAGAAAAGGGATTATTTCACAGCTTTGGCCACTATTTCTTCTCATAAATAGACATGACTTTGTAGGTTCCAGATGGGACTGGAATCTATGAGGTCAAAATACGAGAAGAAATGTTTCTTTAACTTTTATAGAAGCAAAATTCCCAGAAGTCTCATCTCCTAAGAGTTGGTCCCAGGAGAATGCCAAACTGATTTTCTGATAATGAATTATGTCCTGGATAGAAGCCCTATAGAGCACATGAAGTGTTTATAAGATATTCCAGATTCTAAGAGGCCATGAGTCTAGAGAGTGGACTATTTTTTAGAGATGGCAGTTTTACTTTGGGATTTAAAAAATATTTATTGTAGGGCTGTTATGTGTCAAACCCTTTGTTAAACAATAGGGACCAACTTGTGAATAAAACTTACCCTCCCTGGCCTTACTGAGTTTAAAGTCTACAAGAGAAGACATATATCCAACAAGCAGTTCCAAACATGATAAGTGTTAGACATTGCTGTGGGCACATAAGCCTGGAGAATCTAAGTAAGGAGCATCAGCGAAGTCTTCCTGGAGGAGGTAATGTTTGAGACTTGCAGGATGATGAAACAAAGAGAGGGAAAGAGAATTTCAGGCCAAGAGTCCAGTATATGTCATGTTCTTGGAGAAGGAGAAAGCATATCATACCAGAAAATCTTAGGGGTGAGAAGTATGAACAAAGTAGACGAAGGGAGAAAGTAACTCAAAATGAGGTTGGGGAGGTAGATAAATCTTTTTTTTTTAATGTTTATTTATTTGTGAGAGAGAAAGAGAGAGAGACAGAGTGAGAGTAGGGGAAGGGCAGAGAGAGAGACGGAGGTATAGAATCTGAAGGAGGCTCTAGCCTCTGAGCTGACTGCACAGAGCCCAACGCAGAGCTTGAACTCATGGACCATGAGATCATGACCTGAGCCAAAGTCAGATGCTTAACCAACTGAGCCACCCAGGCACCCCACAGGAGACAAATCTTACATGAACAGGTAAAGATTTTTGATCTTCAGCTCAAGCACCATGACAAGCCATTAAAAGGATTTGAGCAGTCAAGTGTCATGATCAGATGTGCATGTCCCCTTCAGAACCTAACAGTTTTTTACCTGAGATCACTCTATCACTGGATGTCCACAGTGGGTGAGCTGGATACCTGAGTATCACTATCTAGGCTCCCATTCTGCCTCTGTCCTTTACTAGCTCTACAAGTAATCCAGCTCCTCTGAGCCTCCATCTCCCATCTATAAAATAGAGTAAAAAAAGGGAATACATCTGGCTGGCTTTGTCTGTAGAACATCCAACTCTTGATCTTAGGGTCGTGAGTTCAAGCCCCACATTGGGTTTAGAGATTACTTTTTTAGAAAAGAGAGAGAGAGAGAATAATAATGTGATCCTTCT
Organism: Crocuta crocuta; assembly: GCF_008692635.1. Taxonomy (NCBI): domain Eukaryota; kingdom Metazoa; phylum Chordata; class Mammalia; order Carnivora; family Hyaenidae; genus Crocuta; species Crocuta crocuta. The sequence continues at coordinate 9,451,511 of NW_027551569.1, forward strand.
CATAGAGCTGTTATAAATATTAAGTCTGTTAGTACATGTAAAGTATTTGGAATTGTACTTGTCATATAAGGCTCAAAAGTTTATTTCCACTTGTATTTGTAAGACTTTTAGGAATTTCACATCATATAACAAGTCTGCAAGTTCTGCTTTATCCCCTGAGAAGCTATTTATCTTTTAGTTTTCTCTACTTCTTAGCTTTCTTCCATCTCCCAACAAACAAACAAAGTGTGGCAGCTACCATTTATAGAATCCCAAATAACTACATCATTAGTATAAGGGTAGCCATGTCTGCCCCCACAAAATCAGGAGACTATAAGGGAAATGAATTGTCTTGAACCTTGGTGTGAAGTAGAGGGAAGAAAAAATCACAAGGACTGTAACAAGAGATGAAGAGGGAAATTTTATAAAGCTAAAAGGATGAGTTCATCAGGAAGACATAATTGTTATGTATCTAATATTACCAGATACCTAAATTATTATGTATCTCAGATTAGAGTTTCAAAATGCAGGAAACAAATTTAACAGGACTAACAGGGAAAGTAGACATATTTGGAAACTTTAACACTTCTCTTTCAATGATAGACCAAGTAGATTTTTTTTAATCAATAAGAATACAGCAAAAAATGAACACTATCAAGTGACTCAGTCTAATTGACATTTCTAGAACACAACAACCAAAAAATGGTAGAATATTCTCTTAAGTGCACATAGAACATTCTCCACAATAGACCTCCTGCTGGGCCATCTAAAAAATGCTCAAAAATATTCAAAATATTGCAATCATGCAGAGTGCATGTTCAGACCATGATAAAGTTCAATTCAAAATCAACAACCAAAGTCTTTATA